>NC_089253.1:86887484-87196180 GCF_963930625.1 Muntiacus reevesi | reverse complement strand
TCCATCTGGTCAAGGCTATGGTTTTTCCAGTGGTCATGTATGGATGTGAGAGTTGAACTGTGAAGAAAGCTGAGCGCCGAAAAATTGATGCTTTTGAACTATGGTGTTGGAGAAGACTCTTGAGAGTCCCTTGGACTGCAAGGAGCTCCAACCAGTCCATCCTAAAGGAGATCAGTCCTGGGTGTTCACTGGAAGGACTGATGCTGAAGCTGAAACTCCAATACTTTGGCCACCTCATGCGAAGAGTTGACTCATTGGAAAAGACCCTGATGCTGGGAGCGATTGGAGATAGGAGGAGAAGGGGATGACAGTGATGGTTGGATGGCATCACCGACTCGATGGACATGGATTTGAGTAAACTCTGGGAGTTTGTGATAGACAGGGAGGCCTGATGTGCTGTGATTCATGGGGTTGCAAAGAGTCAGACATGACTGAGCGACTGAACTGAACTGAATCTCTTTCTTTTAACTGGTGTAAGTGCCATTTTGTTGTTTTCTGTTCATTCTCTATTTCTTGTTCCTTATCATCACTTGCCATTGGTGGGTAATTTGAACATATTTTAAGAGTTTCATTTTGATTTCTTTATGGTATTTAAAAATTATATCACACTGTGTACGTCTTAGTGGTTGCTCTAGCTATTTCCAAACGCACATGTAACTTTCAGCCTACTGGTGTCGGTGGTGTTGATGTTTTACGGTTCTAGTGAAGTCTAGAAACCATACTTTATTTGAGTTCTCTTTAAACCTCTTCATCTTTTAAGTATAATTATATTAAATATTTTCTCTACATACATTGAGCACCACATCAGATGGTATTATAACTTTCTTATCAAGCATAAAATATTAAAGCCTCATGAAGTAAAAGATAGTTTATTGTATTTTTCACTAATTTTTCTCATTCAACTGATCTTTTCTGTCAGGAGGACCCATCCTTCTACTGTTACATTTTCTTTCTGTATGGATTTTTTTTTTTTTCCTGTATGGATTTTTTAGCTGTTCTTAAAGGGTAAATCTGCTAGCAACAAGTGTTCTTAGTTTCCTTTAATTTAATGAGAATGTCTTTGTTTTCCCCTTCATTTCTGAAGAAAAGCTTTGTCAGATAGGGATTCAGAGTTAACAGTTCTTTAATTTTGCATTTGAAAAATACTGTGTCACTTGTTTTTTTTTAACTTCCATTGTTTTAGATGAGAAATCTGGTGTTATTCAAATTGGTGTTCCTTTAGAGGAACACCTTTTCTTCTGTCTCCTTTACCTCCTTGTTTTCCTTTGCCTCCTCTCTGAAAAATAAGATTCTGTAGTGTTGTCAGTCTGGGAACTGACTGTTGGGTGATCTTGGAAGCAGGTCCTTCAGTCCCAGTCAAGCCTTCAGATGACTGTATCCTTGGCTGGCAGTTTAAAAACTACCCCATGAGAGACTGTCAACCATAACCATTTGGGTAATTCCTGACCCACCAAAACAGAACTAATAAATGCTTGTTGTTTTAAATCACTAAGTTTTGTAGTAATTTGTTATGCAACCATAGATGATCAATACAAAATCCCACTAATTAATGTCTCACAGTGTGCATGAACAATTACTATTACATGTACAGTGTAGCACATATTTTGTTTTCATAGTTTGATGGACTTACTGGTGTACACAGAGTAGGAATCAGCATTTGTCATAGGCGCTGTACATATTTGAGAGAAAAGTGCATAATGGCTTCTTCTATTCATCACTTAAATGTTATAGAGAAGGTATTTTTCTGTTTGTTACTGGTGATTTCATAAACCATAATATAGCCTGGTAAAGGTATATCAGGATACATAATTCTAAGATACTGTTTGCAGCAAGAATGGATGTTTTTCCCTGCTAATAAGAGAGAGTAAGTTCTTTTCCAGATCTTATTTATTTTTTTGCAGAGACTAGTCAGTTATATGTCTCTTGATCTTAGTTTATATTAAAGGAAATAGTGAAAATAGTGTGTATAATAGATAACAGTCACTGATTGTATCTTTTCAGTGCTGTGTAAAGAAATGGATAACATATGAATATAAAACTGTTCTCTTCTACACTGGGAACTGTAGATATTAAGAGTAAAGGTGTATACTTGAGTTTTTAGAATAGCAGCTGCATTTAAAGTATTTCTCAGTGTCACTGTGGTAAGGAGTGAAAGTAATGAGCATTTCTCTGATTCCTTATGGTTTGAACTATTAAGTAGTTCCTAGATCCTAAACATTTGAGAAACACTCATTGGATGTATGGTAAACAATAAATGACAATTATCATTTTATTATTTTTTGAGAGCTCCCCCAAATGTTTTACACTAGATAAATGCTCTGATAGACACTAGAAATATAAAAATAAAAGTGACTGTCACAGAGACTTGAGTCTAGAAAAGGGAGTAAGGCACATAAACTAATCATATGAATGCCAAGGCGTTGGTACACTGGAGGAATTCACAGGGAACACAAGGAAGGGCACCTAGTTCAGTTTAGATGGGGGCTGAGAAAGCTTTCCTAGAGGAAAGACATTGAAGTGAAACCTTAAAAGACAAGTAATAATAGAGGTTGTTATTGGTTGAGGGTTGACTTGTGCAAAAACCTGGTGCAAAGTCATCACATTTCTGTACAATGTTGGACTATATTTTCTTGGTGAAATATGTATACCCCTCTTAGAGTAATTTGCCTTGTTTTCTAAAACTGTATTTTTGCAGCTGTTTCTTCTATCTTCAGTACACTTGACTACATCACCCCTTGAATTCACACCCATCTTTCAAATACTCATCCTGTGTCCTTTCTACTTAGAAGAATTTCCCATTTTCCTAGGTTGAATTGGATATTATCTTTCCATGCTCTTCTGCATATTCTTTATATTTATTAATGGTTTTTTGATGTGCTCCAGTACAGTTTTAGCTTTTCAAGAAATAGTTTATGTCCTATTAGTCTGGCTTTATTATTATTCTGTTTTATGAATCCAACAAGCAATCATTAAGACCTACTATATGCCAGAAACTACTGGCCACTAAGAGTAAAAAAGTGATTAAGCCAGACTTCGGTCATCAGAAGTCCACAGTTTAGCAGGAGAAACAAATATATAACAAATTCCAGTAAGAGATACATGAATTATGATGAAGTTTTATAATAGCTCAAGGAAAAATCTGATCAGTACTGTGGGGCTTTTAGAAGGCTTTAGGTAGGTGGTAACACTTGAATTGGTTCCTGAAGAATAATTAAGAGTTTCTTTGAGGGGGCAAAAGAAGTTTCAATTGAAATAAGCATTTTGTTCAAAGGTGTGCATAGCCATTTGGGCATTTGGGGAAGCAGTGCTATTTCAGTGTATCAGTGGAGATTGTGAAAGAAGAGGAACATCCATGAGAGATGGAGCTAAAAGTGATTGTCAGGGGAGGACTTTGTATGTCAGCTTAAATAGCTTATGTTATCCCCAAAGCATTGAAGAATTAAGGTTTACAGGAAGGGAATTCTGTGACTCATTTTGTCATTTAGAGAGATGACATTTGCAATAGGATGGAGTAGAAGAGAAGGTATTAAAGTCAGAAAGGCTACTTAGGAGGCCATTGGCACAGGAGCAGATGTAAATAAGAATTTTTTTAAAAAAGCTAGAAAATTTAGTGGAGAAGGGATCTAGTTTCTAATTAAAATGAAAAGTATCAAATACCTAGTAAAACAATCCAAAGAAAACAATATTAAGAAAGATAAGACTGTGTAATAAAACATGCTTTATTTCTGATTAGATGATCTCTTTAGTTAGGATGTCAGATTCTCTGTAAATTACTTTATAAAGTTAATGATATCACAATAAAAAATCACAGTAGAACTTTTGAACTTGACAGTAGGGATTTAGATTTGGAGAAACAGAGATAGTCAAGAAATGCTTGCAAATAAAGAACAGTACAAATAAGGAACATAGACTTGAACTACTAGATATTAAAAACTAAAAAGGAAACAAATACAGGTACTGGTATATAGAATTAAGTAGAAGACATAGATACAAACATATTTAAGAACATAGCATGCAATAGAGGTGGCAGATCCAACCAATGGAAATTATTTAGACAACTAATTAACCACTATAGGGAAAATATATTTTAACACTCACTTCACTCAATTTTTAGAATATTCTGGAAGAATTAAAGACACACATATCAAAAGCAAAGTCTTGGAAGTACTAGGAGAGAAAAATACCAAATATTTACATAATGTTGTAATGTGGAAGACTTATAAGCCTAACACTAAATGCAGAACTCATGAAGGAAAATATTCTAACTGGTTTAGAGTGCATATTATTTTGGGATAAAATCTAACTAACTCTTTCTTTCCCTTCTCAGAAAAATAGCATGTTGGCTATTGCTAGAAGACTATGGAGAGAGGAGTCCAGGTGAAACTTGAGTCCAGAATTCAAATCTTCTTCAACTATAGGAGAGTTGAATTCTGAAATTTTTAATGTTTTGAAAGGTTTTGCAGTGTTAGGAAGCAGAAGGCATTTTTCCAGAAGCAACTAGACATACATAACTGAAGTAATTAAAGTAAATAGAAAATTTAGAAGCACACTCAGACATATTAATAGCATAGTATTTAATAAAGGTGATATTGACTTTATGTGTTCTGTCATGAATCATTCAGTCATGTTCACCTTCCTTTTATAAAATACTAATAGTAAAGTGAGACTTTAAAATACATTGCATATTCTCTGACAGTCCCACCAATTAGGGACAATCCAACTAAATATGAAAAACAATTTTTAAAAAGCATTCATTAAAGGAAGCATGGTGTAACAGATAACCACGATGGTGTGATCACTCACCTAGAGCCAGACATCCTGGAATGCAAAGACAAGCGGGCCTTAGGAAGAATCACTATGAACAAAGCTAGTGGAGGTGATGGAATTCCAGTTGAGTTATTTCAAATTCTAAAAGGTGATGCTGTGAAAGTGCTGCACTCAGTATGCCAGCAAATTTGGAAAACTCAGCAGTGGCCACAGGACTGGAAAAGATCAGTTTTCATTCCAATCGCAAAGAAAGGCAATGCCAAAGAATGCTCAAACTACCACACAATTGCACCCATCTCACACACTAGTAAAGTAATGCTCAAAATTCTCCAAGACAGGCTTCTACAGTTTGTGAACCGTGAACTTCCAGACGTTCAAGCTGATTTTAGAAAAGGAAAGAGGAACCAGAGATCAAATTGCCAACATCCGTTGGATCATCAAAAATTGAGAGAGTTCCAGAAAAACATCTACTTCTGCTGTATTGATTATGCCAAAGCCTTTGACTGTGTGGATCACAATAAACTGTGGAAAATTCTTTAAGAGATGGGAATACCAGACCACCTTGCCTTCCTCCTGAGAAATCTTTATGAAGGTCATGAAGCTGCAGTTAGAACCAGACATGGAACAACAAACTGATTCCAAATTGGGAAAGTAGTACATCAAGGCTGTAAATTGCCACCCTGCTTACTTAACTTATATGCAGAGTACATCATGTGAAATACTGGACTGGATGAAGCACAAGCTGGAATCAAGATTGCCGGGAGAAATATCAATAACCTCAGATACGGAGATGATACCACCCTTATGGCAAAAGGTGAAGAGGAACTACAGAGCCTCTTGATGAAGTAAAACAGGAGAGTGGAAAAGCTGGCTTAAAACCCAACATTCAGAAAACTAAGATCATGGCATTTGGTTCCATCACTTCATGGCAAATAGATGGGGAAACAATGGAAACAGTGAGAAACTTTATTTTTTGGGGCTCCAAAATCACTGCAGATGGTGACTGCAGCCTTGAAATTAAAAGATCCTTGCTCCTTGGAAGAAAAGTTATGACCAACCTAGACAGCATATTAAAAAGCAAAGACATTACTTTCCCAACAAAGGTCTGTCTAGTCAAAGCTGTGGTTTTTCCAGTAGTCATGTATGGATGTGAGAGTTGGACTATAAAGAAAGCTGAACGCCAAAGAATTGATGCTTTTGAACTGTGGTGTTGGAGAAGACTCCTGAGAGTCCCTTGGACAGCAAGGAGATTCAACCAGTCAGCCCTAAAGGAAATTGGTCCTGAATATTCATTGGAAGGACGGATGCTGAAATTGAAACTCCAATACTCTGGCCACCTGATGCCAAGAACTGACTCATTAGAAAACACCCTGATGCTGGGAAAGATTGAAGACAGGAGGAGAAGGGGACGACAGGGTGAGATGGTTGGATGGCATCACTGACTCAGTGGACATGAGTTTGAGTAAACTCTGGGAATTGGTGATGGTCAGGGAGGCCTGGCATGCTGTAGTACATGGGACCGCAGAGAGTTGGACATGACTGAGTGACTGAACTGAACTGAGTAACAGAAGGAGCATGGCTTTGGAATCAGATATTGGTTTTACCACTTCCTGTGTGAATTTGGGTAAATTAATCATTGAGTCTTCACTTCTGGGAAGCAGAGATAATACTCTCTACCCAGAAGATCTGTGCTTAAAATGAAAGATAATGTGTCTAAAGTTTCTCTTGTGGCACCTTAAAAAGCACTTTCATTTAAAAAGCAGCTGTTATTCATCCAGTATATGTTTACCATTCATCTAAGCTAGACAGAAGTCTCATTCATTCATGGAACAAATATTTCCTGAGTGCACACCCTTTGTGCTGAGGATTGCAAACTCTAGAGCCTAAGTCTTTCCCTTTTAGGAGATCACAAGGCCTGGCAGTAAAGCAGACAGGCAAAATAGTCAAATAGGACAGTACAGAAGAATTATAAAACATGACACTTTCCCTCAGGTTGTTCTTACTCTGTGACACAGGTGGTAGCCAGGGAGTTTTGAAGAGATGGAGATAGTGATACTGTAAATTATAATAAGAAATGTGTATTTGGTCTTTGCCCCACTTTCTGGCACAGAAATCCTGAAGCTCTTGAAACTGTGAAGAGAGTGACAAAGGAATCTTTTATTATGTTAATGAGGTGACTTTGGGGCCACACCTAGGAATGGGGATCAGGGTTGGTTGCCAGGAGAACCAACTCTGTGATTAGAAGGTTAGAATTTTCTGCCTCATTCCCTGACCATTTGGAGAGGAAGGGGCTGGAGTTTGAGTAGATTGCCAGTATCCATTGTTTTGATTAGTCATGTCTGTGTAATGAAGCCACCATAAAAACTCAAAAGAACAGGATTAAGAACTTCTGTGTTGGTGAACACATGGAGATTCAAGGAGTGTGACGCTTGGCAAGGGGCTGGAAGTGCCTCACCCTTTACCTTTACCTTGCTGTATGCCTATCTTCAATCTGGTCATTCTTCAGTTATATCTCTTTATAACAAACTGGTGATCAATAAGTTTCTCTGAGTTCTGTAAACTGCTGTAGCAAATTCAAGGAAGGGATTGTTGGAACCTCCAATCTATAACAATTGATCAAAAGCACAGGTGATAACCTGGACTTGCAGTTGGTATCTGAATGAAGCAGGGTGCAGTCTTGTAGGACTGAGCCCTTAGTCTGGGGAATCTGTCTCTAGGCAGTGTCAGAATTGAGTTGAATTGTAGGATACCCAGCTGGTGTTTGAGAATTACTTAGTGATGTAGGGGAAGCCCTTCTGCCCCCCATGATGGAGTTGGTTCCAGAACCTTCAGAGATGAAGGAGGAAGTCATGTTGTGGAATATGAGCTATCCTTTGGAGAGTGAAAAGGATTTGGATGGGCACATTGGGTCGGCAGCCACTCACCTAAGAAGAAAATAAGAGCACATGCTTGTGTGTGGAAATGATGACTGATGGGAATAAAAGAGTAACTTCTTTCTAAAAGTCCCTGCCCACATATATAGCCATTGATACAGCGTGGGTCTTACAAGCACCCTATCTCCTGTTTCTTATCCTGAAATGTAGCCTGTCAAGATTTCCCGTATGTCTCTTAATCTGGCTAATTCCTGTTTATTCTCAGCTAATCTTTCAGCAATCTGTGAATGGGGTATGTGTAATCCAGAGGATAAATGAAGACTTAGGCTCACAGATGGTTTTAAGGAAACACATTTTGAGAGAGTCAATTCCTAGACAGGTTGATAAGAAGTCTAGGGGTCCCCATGGAGAGAGGGGTCTGAAATTCTCAAGGAGGAAGAAAGGACAAAGCTTTTTCCCCCTCTACATTCCTTAGGATTATATAACAGTAATGTATCCTGCTTGAGGACAGTCTCTGGAAAAACCTTCTGGCTAATCCTGTTATCTCAAAGTGTAAATCATGGGAGTGGGTCTGGTGAGGTCTTTACAACCTCTGGACATTCTTTTGATTCACTGTAATAGCTAATTTGAGAGTATATAATTCCAATGCTAAGGCCAGTAAGGGGGTACTCTTTCTATCCCCTTCTGATGTCTATGTCAGAAGCTTTCTCTATCTCCTTTGTACTTTAATAAAACTTTATTACACAAAAGCTCTGAGTGACCCAGACTCGTCTCTGGCCCCGGATTGAATTCTCCTCCGGAGGCCAAGAACCCCGGTGTCTTTGTGTGATTCAGAAACAACCTTTCAGTTTCTAGACCCTTAACTTCCAAATACATTCTTCCTTAAAATTAACTTGTGAAAGACCACCACCTGGGTGAAAGAATATTCTGGACTCCTTTCCCAGCTGCTTTTCACAGTTGGCCTTTCCCTCTTTTACAAAGTCCTACCTCGAACTCATCCTCAATTTTACTATGCTACATTGCCCTGGGGATAAGAACTGGAGACCATTTGAAACATTGGTATTGGAGAAGTCGCCTTTGGTCAAGGTACTATAAAGTTTTTTTAGTTAGTTTGTTTTACTCTCTTTGCTTTATGCATGTTTCCATGAAAGGCAAAGTATGCATAGAAATAAGATATTTTGATTTGTGGTATTCTGAATTCAGATTTGCTGTAGAGTGGGGCAGTGAAACTATGATAGTTTTCACTCAGCAATTTGTCCCTCTTTCCTCCCACAATGCCACTGAATGCAGTAACCCTGAAGTACCCTACGGGAGTGTCATGAGCGAACAGCAGATTTTTATAAACAGATAGGGAGAGAGGTCAACTTTATTGTATTCATTAATAAACTTAGGGTAGGTTTCAGTCCCTCCTCTCTCTTTCTCAGAATTATAATTCAGAAGAGAGTTGGTTATGACAGAGATGAGTATTAATATGCTTTATTTTAATTGAAAAACTGTCAGAATGTAAGTCTGATATGATTGATTGGTTTGGCAGTTAAGTCCTACTTTGTTCATTAGATTGCATGGCAGACATTTTGCATAAATAGCCTCTGCTAATCTGCAGCTTCAAGATTTGATAGAAAGTATATTTAAATATAGGGGTAAGTTGAATATTTACAAAAAATCAAATGTTTATATGTAAATATAATAACATGAAAAAATTGCATGTTGTATTTTAATTGAGGTTCTCTCAAGAAACAGAAGCAATAGGATGAAGATATTTATTTACTTATTTATTTATTGTGTGTAATTGGCTTATGAGATCCTGAAGGCTGAGAAGTCCCTTTGGTTGCAGTCTGCAGGCTGGTGACCCAGGAAAGCCAGTGCTATTATTCAGTCTAGTCTGAAGACCAATGACCCAGAGAGCTGGTTGTGTAAATCTTGGTCCCAGAGGAGAGAAGATGAGATGAGATATCCTAGTTTAAACAGTGAGGCAGGAATAAAAGAGGTAAATTACTCCTTCCTCCATCTTTATTCTACACAGGTCCTAAATGAATTGGATGATGTCTATCCACTTTTTTGGGGGATTGGGAGCTGGGGTTGTTACTCTATTGAGTCCATGGATTCAAGTGCTGATCTCATTCACAAACACCCTCATAGACACAATCAGAAATGTTTAATCTGAGCACCTCATGGCAGGTTACGTTCATACATATAGTGAACCATCACAAAGTGATTGCTGTGGTGGGCTTCCCAGATCCTTATTTTAGGACCAAGACACTGATTTCCTGGCTGCTCATAATGGTGACTGCTCACAACCCTGCTCCCAGCATGGTAACTGTTCACAAGTTTTCTGGGAATTACCCTCTGTTATAGGGAGCTGCCCTTCCCAGTGCTACAGCCCTCTTTGGGGTCAGCCTCCATGCTGTGACTAGTTTGATGCAGGCATATAAAGGCTCCACCACCTGCCTCCATTGGAACATCTCTGAAGGGCCATTCCTACTTTGAGTCTCAAACTGAAGAAGTGCCTGTCCATGAAAGAAGAACAGCTACTACTTGTAAACAATTAGTAAACTGAAACTTCAGTTAAATAGAGTTGGGAGATCAGAAGAGGGAGCTCTCAAGCGCTGTGACGATAGCTGAGCCCAAGAGGAAGAAGAAAGACTCCTCTTCTTTGCTGGCAAGGATTCAGCCAATGAAAGTCAAGGATTTTTTTTTCAATATTGTAAAGTAATTAGCCTCCAACTAATAAAAAATAAAGGAAAAAAAAAAAGGACTTTTTCCCCTTTACTATAGCCCCTTTGAATGCAGAATTCCAAAGAATAGCAAGGAGAGATAAGAAAGCCTTCTTCAGTGCAATGAAGAAGAATCAATGCAAAGAAATAGAGGAAAACAACAGAATGGGAAAGACAGAGATCTCTTCAAGAAAACTAGGGATAGCAAGGGAACATTTCATGCAAAGATGGGCTCGATAAAGGACAGAAATGGTATGGACCTAACAGAAGCAGAAGATATTAAGAAGAGGTGGCAAGAATACACAGAAGAACTGTACAAAAAAGTTCTTCACAATCCAGGTAATCATGATGGTGTGATCACTCACCTAGAGCCAGACATCTTGGAATGTGAAGTCAAGTGGGCCTTAGGAAGCATCACTATGAACAAAGCTAGTGAAGGTGATGGAATTCCAGTTGAACTATTTCAAATTGTAAAGATGATGCTGTGAATGTGCTGCACTCAGTATGTCAGCAAATTTGGAAAACGCAGCAGCGACCACAGGACTGGAAGAGGTCAGTTTTCATTCCAATCCCAAAGAAAGGCAATGCCAAAGAATGCTCAAACTACTGCACAATTACACTCATTTCACATGCTAGTAAAGTGATGCTCAAAATTCTCCAAGCCAGGCTTCAGCAATACGTGAACTATAAACTTCCAGATGTTCAAGCTGGTTTTAGAAAAGGCAGAGGAACCAGAGATCAAATTGCCAACATCCGCTAGATCATCGAAAAAGCAAGAGAGCTCCAGAAAAACATCTATTTCTGCTTTATTGACTATGCCAAAGCCTTTGACTGTGTAGATCACAACAGACTGGAAAATTCATCAAGAGATGGGAATACCAGACCACCTGACCTGCCTCTTGAGAAACCTGTATGCAGGTCAGGAAGCAACAGTTAGAACTGGACTTGGAACAACAGACTGGTTCCAAATAGGAGAAGGAGTACGTCAAGGCTGTATATTGTCACCCTGCTTATTTAATTTATATGCAGAGTACATCATGAGAAATGCTGGACTGGATGAAGCACAAGCTGGAATCCAGATTGCCAGGAGAAGTATCAATAACCTCAGATATGCAGATGACACCACCCTTATGGTAGAAAGTGAAGAGGAACTAAAAAGCCTCTTGATGAAAGTGAAAGGAGAGGGAAAAAGTTTGCTTAAAGCTCAACATTCAGAAAACTAAGATCATGGCATCTGGTTCCATCACTTCATGGCAAATAGATGGGGAAACAGTGGAAACAGTGGCAGACTTTATTCTGGGGGGCTCCAAAATCACTGCAGATGGTGACTGCAGCCATGAAATTAAAAGATGCTTACTCCTTGGAAGGAAAGTTGTGACCAACCTAGACAGCATATTAAAAAGCAGAGACATTACTTTGCCAACAAAGGTCCGTCTAGTCAAGGCTATGGTTTTTCCAGTGGTCGTGTGAGAGTTGGACTGTGAAGAAAGCTGAGTGCTGAAGAATTGATGCTTTTGAACTGTGGTGTTGAAGACTCTTGAGAGTCCCTTGGACTGCACGGAGATCCAACTAGTCCATCCTAAAGGAGATCAGTCCTGGGTGTTCACTGGAAGGACTGATGCTGAAGCTGAAACTCCAATACTTTGGCCACCTCATGGGAAGAGTTGAGTCATTGGAAAAGACCCTGTTGCTGGGAGCGATTGGAGATAGGAGGAGAAGGGGACGACAGAGATGGTTGGATGGCATCACCAACTCGATGGACATGAGTTTGGGTAAGCTCCGGGAGTTGGTGATGGACACGGAGGCCTGGCCTGCTGCGATCCATGGGGTCGCAAAGAGTTGGACACGACTGAATGACTGAACTGAACTGAACTGATAGCCCTTTCAGTTTCCTTTTTCCCTCTATAAAAGCATTTTCCTTTCCTTGCAGTGTGGGAACTTGTGGTTGCAGATCCTGAATTGCGGTTCTCTGCCGATCACCAAATAAACCCGTTTTGCTGGAGAAATATCTGGCAGTCTAGTTCAGGTCAGCAATGTAATAATCATTTGGTAAGCATTGGTAATATCCTTTTTCTGGTTTAATTCCAAGAAATTGAGAAAATGAATAACTGTATTTGCTGGGAAATAAACTCTCTAGTGAGTTAGGTGGTTTCCAATTATTTGCTTTCAAAAAAATTGCAATAGGCTCAAATTGGGTTGTCACAGGATGCATTCTAAATATAATTTCTGATGATAACTTATTATCTGATTTCTAAATGCAACTTGGAAGAAGTTCAAAGAATTGAATAAATTGCTACAATAAATTTCCACCAGTTCCCATGTTTATGTGAATAAGGTTTCTTAGTTTAGATTATAAAAACTAAAATAAAGACAATACTAAATTTTGTCTCATTTAGCATAAAGTATTGTTCATCTGAGGATCAAAAGAAACATGTTTTCTTAAAGCTCCATTCATGTTAGTAAGAAATGCTCTTCCAATTAATTTTTGTTAGAATTTAATCCAGGAGAAATTTTTAATAATTAGTCTTATAGTTCCAAGAAGTAAAATAAAAAAGAAATGTCAGTAGATATATGCATTTTATTGAAGGAAAATGTGATGTTGTCGCTCAGTTGTGTCTGACTCTTTGCAGCCCCATGCACTGTAGCACATCAGGCTTGCCTGTCCTTCACCGTCTCCTGGAACTTGCTCAAACTCATGTCCATTGAGTCAATGATGCCATCCAGTCATCTCATCCTCTGTCCCCCCTCTCTCCTCGTGCCCTTCATCTTTCCCAGCATCAGGGTCTTTTCTAATGAGTCGGCTCTTCGCATCAGGTGGCCAAAGTATTGGAGCTTCAGCTGAGTATGATAGGATAATAATTAAAAGTATTTTAGATATTAAAAAATTTGGATAAAATTCTGTGGGAGAAATGGAATGGAAATATGATTTCAAGGAGAAAAAGAAATGATATAAAATTTCTCACCATTGAGGTAGTGCTTATCTTGCACTTTAAACGGTGATAATAGTAAGTATCAAATTTCTACTGTAACCTTTGGACGAACATGAGAGTTTCAGTGTTATTTTAAAGTGTTAGTATTTACAATAGTGTGGGGATTATATGGTCTTCCCTGGTGGCTCAGTGGTAAAGAATCTGCCTGCTGTGCAGGAGATTCAGGAGACACAGTTTCCATCCCTGGGTTAGAAAGATTCACTGGAGGAGGAAATGGCAACCCACTCCAGTGTTCCTGTCAGGCAAATCCCATGGACAGAGGAGCCTGCAAGCTACAGTCTATAGGGTTACAAAGAGTTGGGCATAGCTGAGCACAAGCACAGATTATATAATTTTTAACTATTTAAATATTAGAAAAAATTTTAGATATAAACTTCTTTTAGAAGAACCTTCTATGTTGCCTGATATAGAGCAGCTCAATCGTTTGTATCCCTAAGCATCAAAATGTTCTTCAAAGCAGAAGAAAGCTGAAAACAAATAGCTGTTGATAGGGAAATGGTTAAATGGTATATCTGTATGTTGGAATACTATGGATTTACTTAAAAAAATCATGTTATCAAAGAATACTTAATATCAAGGGGCCCAGTCAGAGTGCCAGTCTTGATTCTGGTTTGATCTGCCATGTAATTTTCCTGAATGAGAGAGAAAAAAAAGAGTCTATGATCCCATGTTTTGCAGAAGTCTCCCTCACAGGTATATGCTGCTGTAATAAACCATTGAGCTGGCCTTTGGCCTTATTCCTGAGAGATAGCCTGTAAACCCTTGGAATAAAATTTTGGCTGCCTTTTATCCCTGGTTCCTGGAAGTAGCTTTTAAATCCTTGTGATTTCTCAAAAAATATCTTTCTTATTCATGGTGGGTCCTGGTAGTTTGTGCTGGTGAGATGACTCAGGATGAGAAGCTGGCCATGTCAAAAAGACCCACCGGGTGAATAGAGGTTGGAACTTTGAGCCAGTGTGATATCAGCCTGACATCCAGGAGGGAATGTTGAGCCTGGAGATTGAATTCAACTTCATAGACTGTAATTTGATCAATCATTGCCTCTGTAATGAAATCTCAATTAAAACTTCTAGACACCGAAGCTCATTTTAGCTTCCCTGGGTGGCAGTACTCTGTGTCAGTGGTCCCCAACCTTTTTGGCACTAGGCACTGGTTTCATGGAAGACAGTTTTTCCATGGTTTGGGGCAGAGGTGATTTCAGGGTGATTCAAGTGCATTACATTTTTTGTGTACTTTATTATTATTACATTGTGATACATAATGAAGTAATTATACAACTCACCATAATGCAGAATCAGATTATCAGACATTAGATTTTCATCAGGAGTGTGCAGCCTAGATCCTTTGCACACACAGTTCACAGTGGAGTTCACACTTCTATGAGGATCTAAAGTGGAGGTCAGGCATTAATGTGAGCAATAGGGAGAAGCTATAAATACAGATGAAGCTTCACTTGCTCACCTGGCACTCACCCCCTGCTGTGTGGCCTGGTTCTTAACAGGCCACAGACCAGTATTGATCCATGGCCCGGGGGTTGGGGATGCCTGCTCTTCGTATCGTCATAGATGATGTGCTGGGAAGGCAGTGCTGCAGTTGTCAAGGGTATATCAACTCTCCAGCACTGTATCATAATTTAGTTCACAGAGGTCTAGATTGCCTTTCCTTCTGACTAGAATTCACACTGCCCCATTACATTGATGACATTATACTAATTGACTTAAGTGAGCAAGAAGTATTTTTAATAACAATTACTCTGGGCTTACTGGTAAGACATTTGCAAATCAGTCTGTGGGAAATAAATCCAATAAAAGTTCATGGACAGTCGACCTCCATGAAAATTCTAAGGGCCCAGTGGTGTGGGGCATGTCAAAATACTCCTGAGGTATTAAATAAAACATAAGTTGTTGCATCTTTCTCATCCTAAAATCAGAAAGAGGCACAGTGCTTAGTGAGTCTCTTTGGATTTTGAAGGCAGTATACTCCTCATTTGGATGTGTTTCATTGACCCATTTACTGAGTGAGTCAAAAGGCTTCTAGTTTTTAATGGAGCCCAGAATAAGAGAAGGCTCTGCAACAGATCCAGGCTGCTTTGCAAGCTGCTTTACCACTTGGGCCGTTTTTCCAGTGGATTCAATGGTGCTTGAAGTGTCAGTGGCAGATAGGTATCCAGATTGGAGCCTTTAGCAGGCTCCTATGATCACTGGGTCGGGAAGATCCCATGAGAAGGAAAGGGCAACCCACTCCGGTATTCTTGCCAGGGAAGTCTCATGGTCAGGGGAGCCTGGTGGGCTGCAGTCCATGGGGTCACAGGAGTCAGACATGACTCAGCGACTCAACCACCATAGGTAAATTACAGCTAGTTCCTTAGGATTTTAAAGCAGAGCTGTACCGTCCTCTATGGATAACTTATTTCCTTTTGAGAAACAGACCTTGGCCTGCCACTTGGCCTTAGTAGAGACTGAACATTTAACCATGGGCCATCAAGTTCCTGAGCTGCCCACCATGAATCTGCTCTACTGGGCCCCAAAGGGAGGTATGCACAGCAGCACTGAATCATTGAGTGGAAATGGTATATATGTCACTGGGCCTGAGGAGGCCCTGAAGGCATAAGTTATATGAAGAAGTGGCCCACTTTTCCATGGTATCTACTTCTACTCCTTTGCCCTCTCTCGCCCAGCCTATACATATAACCTCTTGGGGAGTTCCCTGTGATAAGTTGATGGAGGAAGAAAAGACTTAGGCCCAGTTTACAGATGGCTCTGTATGAAACACAGGCAGCATCAGAATGTGGACAGCTGTAGTATAGCTGCTTTCTGAGAATCCCCTGAAGTGTCATGCTGAAGAGCAATCCTCTGAGCTGGCAGAACTCAGTAGTGTGTCTGGCTATGAACTTTACTTAGAAGGAGGAATGGCCAGATGTGCAATTATACACTGATTCATGGACTGTGACCAGTGGTTTGGCTGGATGGTCAGGGATTTGGAATAAGCATGATTAAAAAATTGGTGATAAGGAGATTTGGGGGAAGGTATGTGGATAGACCTCTCTCAGTGGGCAAAAGACTTGAAGATATTTTTGTCCAGGCAAATGCTCATCAAAGGGTGACCTAAACAGAGTTTTTTTTTTTTTTTAATTATCAAGTGGATTAATGGTGACCTCTTCCAAGAGGACTTATGCCACACCCGGGTATGCTGCACCCAGAGCTCATGCCACAGCCACTGATGACCCATACCTCCACAGGACACACTCAAACACTCAAAGGCAAGTCTGGCTCAGTCTCTGTGGGGTCTCCTCGTGTGCACAATTTTTGTTTGAGCCCTCTGAGTGTCTCTGATGGGTATGGCTTTGATTCTAAATGTGATTTCACCCCTCCTATCATCTTACTGGGGCTTCTCCTTTGTACTTGAATGTGGAGTATCTTTTTTTGGTGGGATCCAGCATTCTCCTGTTGATGATTGTTCAATGAAAAGACTCTTGTTTCTGGGGAAAAAAAGAGTTTCTGGGTTGCTCTGGGAAAACTGACTCTTGGAGGGCACAAACAAAATGTTGTGTGCACCAGGACCCAGGAGAAAGAAGCAGTGACCCCACAAAAGACTGATCCAGAGTTGCCTGTGAGTGCCCAGGAGTCTCTGGTGGAGGCGTGGGTCTACGGTGGCCTGCTGCAGGATTGGGGGCACTGAGTGTAGCAGTGCATGCACAGGACCTTTTGAAGGGGATTGCCACTTTCTTCATTACCTCCACCATAGTTTGGTCTCAGGTCAACAGGGAGGGAACACAGCCCCTCCCATCAACAGAAAATTAGATTAAAGATTTACTGAGCATGGTCCAGCCTTTCATAACAAGACCCAGTTTCCCCCACAGTCGGTCTCTCCCATCAGGAAGCTTCCATAAGCCTCTGTTCCTTATCCCTTAGAGGGCAGACAGAATGAAAACCACAGTGACAGAAAACTAATCAAACTGATCACATGGACCACAGCCTTGTCTAACTCAATGAAACTAGAGCTGCCCAAGACAGATGGTTCACGGTGGAGAGTTCTGACAAAATGTGATCCACTGGAGAAGGAATGGTAAACCAGTATTGTTGCCTTGAGAACCCCATGAGCAATGTGAAGAGGGAAAAAGATATGACACTGAAAGATGAACTCCTGAGGTCCTTAGGTGCCCAAAATGCTATTGGAGAAGAGTGGAGAAATAACTCCAGAAAGAATTAAGATACGGAGCCAAAGCAAAAACAACACCCAGTTGTGGATGTGACTGGTGATGGAAGTAAAGTCTTGATGATGTAAAGAGCCATACTGCATAGGAAGATTGAAGGTGGGAGGAGAAGGGGATGACAGAGATGAGATGGTTGGATGGCATGACTGACTTGATGGACATGAGTTTGAACAAGTTCCGGAAGTTGGTGATGGACAGGGGAGACTGGAATGGATGAATTTAACTCAGATGGCCATTATATCTACTACTGTGGGCAAGAATCCCTTAGAAGAAGTGGAGTAGCCCTCATAGTCAACAAAAGAGTCTGAAATGCAGTTTCTGGGTGCAGTCTCAAAAATGACAGAATGATCTCTGTTTGTTTCCAAGGCAAACCATTCAATATCACAGTAATCCAGGTCTATGCCCCAAACAGTAATGATGAAGAAGATGAGTTGAACGGTTCTGTGAAGACATACAGGACCTTCTAGAACTAACACCCCAGAAAATGTCTTTTTCATTATCAGTTCAGTTCAGTCGCTCAGTCGTGTCTGATTCTTTGTGACCCTGTGAACCATAGCATGCCAGGCCTCCCTGTCCATCACCAACTCCCGGAGTCCACCCAAACCCATGTCCATTGTGTTGGTGATGCCATCCAATCATCTTATCCTCTGTTGTCCCCTTCTCCTCCTACCCTCAACCTTTCCCAGCATCAGGGTCTTTTCCAATGAGTCAGCTCTTTGCATCAGGTGGCCAAATTATTGGAGTTTCAGCTTCAACATCAATCCTTCCAATGAACACCCAGGACTGATTTCCTTTAGATGGACTGATTGGATCTCCTTTCAGTCCAAGGGACTCTCAAGAGTCTTCTCCAACACCACAGTTCAAAAGCATAAATTCTTTGGTGCTCAGCTTTCTTTATAGTCCAACTCTCACATCCATACATGACTATAGGAAAAACCATAGCTGTGACCAAACGGACACTTATTGACCAAGTATGTCTGCTTTTTAATATGCTGTCTAGGTTGTCATAACTTTCCTTCCAAGGAGGAAGCATCTTTTAATTTCATGGCTGCAGTCACCATCTGCAGTGATTTTGGAGCCAAGAAAAATAGTCAGCCACTGTTTCCACTGTTTCCCCATCTATTTTCCCTGAAGTGATGGAACCAGATGCCATGATCTTAGTTTTTGGAATGTTGAGCTTTAAGCCAACTTTTTCACTCTCCTCTTTCACTTTCATCAAGAGGCTTTTTAGTTCCTCTTCACTTTCTACCATAAGGGTGGTGTCATCTGCATATCTGAGATTATTGATATTTCTTCCAGCAATCTTGATTCCAGCTTGTGTTTCATCCAGCCCAGTGTTTCTCATGATGTAGTCTGCATATAAGTTAAATAAGCAGGGTGACAGTATACAGCCTTGATGTACTCCTTCTCCTATTTGGAACCAGTCTGTTGTTCCAAGTCTAGTTCTAACTGTTGCTTCCTGACCTGAATACAGTTTTCTCAAGAGGCAGGTCAGGTGGTCTGGTATTCCCATCTCTTGAAGAATTTTCCACAGTTTATTGTGATCCACAGAGTCAAAGGCTTTGGCATAGTCAATAAAGCAGAAATAGATGTTTTTCTGGAACTCTCTTGCTTTTTTGATGATCTAGCAGATGTTGGCAATTTGATCTCTGGTTCCTCTGCCTTTTCTAATACCAGCTTGAATATCTGGAAGTTCACGGTTCACGTATTGCAGAAGCCTGGCTTGGAGAATTTTGAGCATCACTTTACTAGCGTGTGAAATGAGTATAATTGTGCAGTAGTTTGAACATTCTTTGCTATTACCTTTCTTTGGGATTGGAATGAAAACTGACCTTTTCCAGTCCTGTGGCCACTGCTGTTTTCCAAATTTGCTGGCATACTGAGTGCAGCACTTTCACAGCAGCATCTTTCAGGATTTGAAATAACTCAACTGGAATTCCATTACTTCCACTAACTTTGTTTATAGTGATGCTTCCTAAGGCCCACTTGACTTCACATTCCAGGATGTCTGACTCTAGGTGAGTGATCACACCATCATGATTATCTGGGTTGTGAAGATCTTTTTTGTACAGTTCTTCTGTGTATTCTTGCCACCTCTTCTTAATATCTTCTGCTTCTGTTAGGTCCTTACCATTTCTAGCCTTTATTGAACCCTCTTTGCATGGAGTTTATTCAGTCCTCTTTATTGAGTCCCCTTCTCATTATGGGATACTAGAATGCAAAAGAAGGAAGTCAAGAGATACCTGAGGTAACAGGCAAATTTGTCCTTGGAGTACAAAATGAAACAGGGCAAAGGCTAACAGAGTTTTGCCAAGAAATGCATTGGTCATAGCGAACATCCTCTTCCAAGAACACAAGAGAAGACTCTACACATGGACATCACCAAATGGTCAATACCGAAATCAGATTGATTATATTGTTTGCAGCCAAAGATGGAGAAACTCTATACTGTCAGTAAAAACAAGACCCGGAGCTGACTGTGGCTCAGATCATGAACTCCTTATTGCCGAAGTCAGACTTAAATTGAAGAAAGTGGGGAAAAGCATTAGACCGTTCAGGTATGACCTAAATCAAATCCCTTATGATTACCCGGTGGAAGAGACAAATAGATTAAAGGGATTAGATCTGATAGAGTGCCTGAGGAACTATGGACAGAGGTTCATGACATTGTATAGGAGGCAGTGATCAGGACCATCCCCAGGATAAAGAAATGCAAAAAGGCAAAATGGGTGTCTGAGGAAGCTTTACAAATAGCTGAAAGAAGAAGAGACGTGAAAGGCAAAGGAGAAAAGGAAAGATATACTCATCTGAATGCACAGTTCCAAAGAATAGCAAGGAGAGATAAGAAAGCCTTCCCAAGTGATCGGGTGCAAAGAAATAGAGGAAAACAATAGAATGGGAAAGGCTAAAGATCTCTTCAAGAAAATTAGAGATACCAAGGGAACATTTCATGCAAAGATGGGCACAATAAAGGATACAAATGGTATGAATCTAATAAAAGAAGAAGATATTAAGAAGAGGTGGTAAGAATACACAGAAGAACTATACAAAAAAGATCTTCATGACCCAGATAACCATGATGGTGTGATCACTCATTAGAGTCAGACATTTTGCATTGGGAAGTCAAGTGGGCCTTAGGAAGCATCACTATGAACAAAGCTAGTGAAGGTGATGGAATTCCAGTTGAACTATTTCAAATCCTAAAGATGATGCTGTGAATGTGCTGCACTCAGTATGTCAGCAAATTTGGAAAACTCAGCAGTGGCCACAGGACTGGAAAAGGTAAGTTTTCATTACAATTCCAAGGAAAGGCAATGCCAAAGAATGTTCAAACTCCCGCACAGTTGTACTCATCTCACCAGGTATTTTGAGCCAAGGAATGCTCAAAATTCTCCAAGTCAGGCTTCAACAGTACATGAATCGTGAACTTCCATATGTTGAAGCTGGATTTAGAAAAGGCGGAGGTACCAGAGATCAAATTGCCAACATCTGCTAGATCATCGAAAAAGCAAGAGAGTTCCAGAAAAACATCTATTTCTGCTTTATTGACTATGCCAAAGCCTTTGACTCTGTGGATCACTACAAACTGTGAAAAATTCTTCAAGAAATGGGAATACCAGACCACCTGACCTTCCTCCTGAGAAATCTGTACACCTGTCAAGAAGCAACAGTCAGAACTGGACATGAAACAACAGACTGGTCCCAAATTGGGAAAGGAGTAAGTGAAGGCTGTATATTGTCACCCTGCTTATTTAACTTATATGCAGACTACATCATGTGAAATGCCGGACTGGATGAAGCACAAGCTAGAATCAAGATTGCTGGGAGAAATATCAATAACCTCAGATACGCAGATAACACCACCCTTATGGCAGAAAGTGAAGAGGAACTAAAAAGCCCCTTGATGAAAGTGAAAGCGGAGAGTGAAAAAACTGGCTTAAAAGTCAACATTCAGAAAACTAAGTTCATGGCATCTGGTCCCATCACTTCATGGCAAATAGATCAGGAAACATTGGAAACAGTGAGAGACTTTAGTTTTTTGAGCTGAAAAATCACTGTATATGGTGACTGCAACCATGAAATTAAAAGACGCTTGCTCCTTGGAAGAAAAGCTATGACCAACCTAGACAGCATATTAGAAAACAGAGACATTACTTTACCAACAGAGGTCCATCTTGTCAAAGCTGTGGTTTTTCCTGTAGTCATGTATGGATGTGAGAGTTGGACTGTACAGAAAGCTGAGTGTCGAAGAACTGATGCTTTTGAACTGCCTTGTTGGAGAAGACTCTTGAGAGTCCCTTGGACTGCAAGGAGATCCAACCAATCCATCCTAAAGGAGATCAGTCCTGGGTGTTCACTGGACGGACTGATGTTGAAGCTGAAACTCCAGTACTTGGACCACCTGATGCGAAGAGCAGACTCACTGGAAAAGACCCTGATGCTGGGAAAGATTGAAGGTGGGAGGAGAAGGGGATGACAGAGATGAGATGATTGGATGGCATGACTGACTTGATGGACTTGAGTTTGAACAAGTTCCGGAAGTTGGTGATGGACAGGGGAGCCTGGCATGCTATAGTTCATAGGATCACAAAGAGTAGGACACGACTGAGTGACTGAACTGACTGAACTGATGGACCTAACATTCCAGGTTCCTGTGCAGTATTGCTCTTTACATTATCAGACTTTACTTACATCCCCAGTCACATCCACAACTGGGCATTGTTTTTGCTTTGGCTTCATTTCTTCATTCTTTTGGTGTTATTTCTGCCATCTTTTCCAGTAGCATTTCAGGCACCTAACCACCTGCTAAGTTCACCTTTCAGTGTCACATCTTTTTGCCGTTTGATACTGTTCATGGGGTTCTCACGGAATCAATACTGAAGTGGTTTGCCATTCACTTCTCCAGTGGACCACATTTTGTCAGAACTCTCCACCACAACCTGTGTGTCTTGGGTGGCCCTACGTGGCATGACTCATAGTTTCACTGAGTTAGACACGGCTGTGGTCCATGTGATCAGTTTGAATCGTTTTCTGGGGTTGTGTTTTCATTCTCTCTGCCCTCTGATGGAGAAGGATAAGAGACTTATGGGAGCTTCCTGATAGGAGAGACTGACTGTGGGGGAAACTGGGTCTTGTTCTGATGGGTGGGACCATGCTCAGTAAATTCTTAATCCAGTAATCTGTTGATGGGGGGATGCTTTGTCCCCTCCCTGTTGTTTGACCTGAGACCAAACTGTGGTGATGGTAATGAAGAAAATGGTGATCTCCTTCAAAAGGTGCTGTGCATGCATTGCTGCACTCATTGCCCCCAACCCTGCAGCAGGCCACTGCTGACTGCCGCCTCTGCCAGAGACCTCTGGACACTCACAGGCAAGTATGGGTCAGTCTCTTGTGGGGTCACTGCTCCTTTCTCCTGGATCCTGGTGTGCACAAGGCTTTGTTTGTGCCCTTCAAGAGTCTGTTTTCCCAGTCCTGTGTAAGTTCTGGCGGGTCTATGGTGTGGTTAATGGCGACCTCTTTCAGGAGGGCTTATGCCACAAGATAGGTTGTACCCAGAGCCCCTGTCCCTCTGGCAGTCCACTGCTGACCCATGCCTCTGCAGGAGACACTCAAATCCTCAAAGGCAGGTCTGGCTTAGTCTCTGTGGGGTCTCCTTGTGCACACAAGGTTTTATTTGAGCCCTTTGAGCATCTCTGGTGGGTATGGGGTTGATCCTAAACATGATTTCGGCACTCCTACCATCTTGGTGGGGCTTCTCCTTTGCCCTTGGACATGGGGTATCTTTTTTTGATGGGCTCCAAGATTCTTCTATCAGTGGTTTTTCAGCAGTGAGTTGTAATTTTGGAGTTTTCGCAGGAGAAGAGTTCACGTCCTTCTACTCCACCATTTTATGCTTAACAAAAGCCTTAACTTAGTCCTAACAAAAGTCACCCTGCTTATTTAATTTATAGGCAGCGTACATCATGCAAAAGGCCAGGCTGGATGAACCACAAACTGGAATCAAGATTGCTGGGAGAAATATCAATAACCTCAGATATGCAGATGACACCACCCTTATGGCAGAAAGTGAAGAAGAACTAAAGAGCTTCTTGATGAAAGTGAAAGAGGAGAGTGAAGAAGTTGGCTTAAAACTCAACATTCAGAAAACTAAGATCATGGCATCCGATCCCATCACTTCATGGCAAATAGATGGGGAAACAATGGAAACAGTGACAGACATTTTTTGAGCTGAAAAATCACTGCAGATGGTGATTGCAGCCATGAAATTAAAAGACACTTGCTCCTTGGAAGGAAAGCTATGACCAACCTAGACAGCATATTAAAAAGCAGAGACATTACTTTGCTGACAAATGTTTGTCTAGTCAAAGCTATGGTTTTTACTGTAGTAATGTATGGCTGTGATAGTTGGACTGTAAAGAAAGCTGAGTGCCAGAGAATTGATGCTTTTGAACTGTGGTGCTGGAGAAGACTCTTGAGAATCCCTTGGACAGCAAGGAGATCCAACCAGTCCATCTTAAAGGAAATCAGTCTTGTATATGTGTTGGAAGGGCTGATTCTGAAGCTGAAACTCCAATACTTTGACCACCTGATGTAAAGAACTGATGGGAATAGACCCTGATGCTGGGAAAGATTGAAGGCAGGAGGAGAAGGGGACGATAGAGGATGAGATGGTTGGATGGCATCACTGACTCGATGGACATGAGTTGAGCAAGCTCTGTGAGTTGGTAATGGACAGGGATGCCTGGTGTGCTGCAGTCCATAGGGTTGGAAAGAGTCAGACCCAACTGAGTGACTGAACTGAACTGATCAAGTGGATGTGTGTGTGTGTTAGTCCCTCAGTTCCGTCTGACTCTTTGCGACCCCGTTGACTGTAGCCCTTCAGGCTCTTCTGGCCATGAAATTTACCATGCAGAAATACTCTAGTGGGTTGCCATTCCTTTCTCCAGGGGATCTTCCCGACTCAGGGATGGAGCCTGTGTCTCCTGCATTGCAGGCAGGTTCTTTACCGTCTGAGCCACCAGGGAAGTCCCTATCAAGTGGATAGGATGACCCATTCTGTGGATAACCATTAGCCTCTTTCCCTTGCCAGTCTTGTCATCTTTCAATTGACTTATGAACAGTGTGGTCATGGCGGCAGGTTGGAGGTAATGCGTAGCTCAGCAACATGGACTTTCACTCACCAGATATGACCTGGCTATGGTCACACCTAACTACAGCGGTCAACGCTGAGTCCCTATACGACACAGTTCACCAGTTATATTGGACCTCTCCCATCATGCAGAGGGTAATGTTTTGTTCTTATTAGAATAGAAACTTACTGTGGATATGGATTTGGCTTTCCTGCACACAGTGATTCTGCCTAAATTGTCATCTGTGGAATTACAGAATGCCTATCCATTGTCATGGTACTCCACACAGTGTTACTTTTGTTCAAGAAACTCATTTCGCAGAAAATTTCACAGAAAATTAATTGTGACAATGGGCCCATGTTTATGACACTCAGTACTCTTTACCATGTTCCTCACTATCTTAAAGTAGTTGGCTTGAGAGAATGGTGGGATGGCCTTTTAAAGAACTAGCTATACAGCACTAGTTAGGTAATAATTCCTTGGTAGGCTGGAGTAAGGTTCTACAGAAGATTATATATGATCTGAATCTGATATATGATGCTGTTTCTTCTACAACCAGGTTTCACCATCCAGGAATCAAGGGGTGGATATGGGGGTGGCATTACTATTACGACAGAATGGTCCTTTCTTTTTTTCTGACAGTTTTGTTCCTCATAGGGTGAGAGAGAGAGAGAGAGAGAGAGAGAGAGAGAGAGAGAGAGAGAGAGATTCAAACCATGTATGCATTATTGCAATCCCCCATTCAGACCATGTGTGTATTGTACTCGTTTAATGGAGGAGGTGGCTACCCCCAAGTGAGTGCACCGGGAAACCTACTCAGTGATTCCAAATGCCTTCCTGAAACGTCTTCTTCTGATGGGTATTGACATATCCTACTTTAATGTACCCCCTAATTGCCATAATAATTTCCAGAGGGGCCCTGCTCCATGTGAGCATCCCTTAATAGCCAAGTTTTCCATTTCTTTTCTGCCTGACCATCTAATCAGGCCATTGATAACAACTTGTGGAGTTCAGGGCAGGCTGCCCAAGATGTACCTCTTGGCATGTGGATTATTTTAAACTGAAAATAATGAAGGCCAGTAAGACTCAGAGAGAATCTTTGGGCTTCTTTCCCCTCACTGCCTAAAAGAGTTTAAAATAGAAGGACTATAAATAACTATAGAAAAGTACGAACTAGGTGTGATAGACAGGAGGAACCTAGCAAGGCCTGTTTGGTAAAAGTTCTCTCTGTGCCCCATTGTCTCCATCAGCTCAGCAAATATTTGTTTACCAAACGTTAACTCTGTTAATCTTCCTATGAATTACCTTATTTCCCTTTGAAGTCCCAGACCCTTGCCTCCTTAGACTTAGTCTGTAGTATATACACCTCATCTTGCCTTACTGTCTTTGGAATTCTTCATGCTATTTGGGTTCATATATATAATAAATTTGATTTTCCCCTGTTAATCTGCCTTATGTCATTTTAATTGCCACCCAAAAGAACTAAGAGTGAAAAGGGGAAATTCTCTCCCCCACCGTTAGTGGAGTCAGGGGAGTACTTCACTAGCTGGCAGAATCTGGCTGAGAAACCACTTCCTCCTAAAGACTGGTATGGAGAAAGAGATCTTGGGGCATCTGGCAATCGCTGGCAGAAGGTAAAATCTCTTACCGTGTCAGTCTCCCAGATTTTGTCTGCAAGGTCTGATGGAATGAAAGTGGTGGCGATCTTCTTTCTCTCTCTAAATTTAGATTAACAGTTGAAAATATTTGTGGAGTTAGTTCCTTGGATTCAGCAACTCTTTGGAAATTTGGTAGCACCTTCTTTGTTGCTTGATGTTTTCCTCGAAGAGATAGTCACTTTCTTCCTTTATCTCTGTCTATTGTGTCATTTGTCATAAGGAAATTCCGTAGGGTAGGATGCCAGCATAGGTTATACAAGCCTGTTGTCTGGACTGGCCCTGAAGTCTGGTGAGTTTGTTGATCTCACCAGACTGGAACCTATTTAGACAAACTTTGATGTGGATTAATATATACGTAAAGTAAAAGCTATGCTAAGGGATATCTTGGAAGCCAGGGCTACACACTGGTGGTCACAGATTGAGCATTTGACAGCCATTAGGGTAGTCACCTGAGTATTGATTGGAAAAGACCCTGATGCTGGAAAAGATTGAAGGCAAAAGGAGAAGAAGGTGGCAGAGGATGAGATGGTTAGATAGCATCACTGACTCAGTGGACATGAGTTTGAGCAAACTCTGGGAAATAGTGAAGGACAGGGAAGCCTGGTGTGCTGCAGTCCTTGGGGACACAAGAGTCAGACTTGATTTAGTGACTGAACAGCAACAACAACAAAGAAGGCACCACCTCAAGAAGGCACCCATAAAAGATAAGTTGGTCAAGGTATGGGTTGGATGGTTTACCCACCAAGTTCAAGAAAATGACCACGTAGTGAGATACTCTGTAAAACACCACACACTCCCCTACCCTGCTACTCATTCCTCTTAAGCATTAGTGTAGCTCCAAAAATCCCAGTGCTTAGCTAGATCTGTTAATGTGCATAGAAGAAAAAAACCAAAAAACAGATGAGGTTTTTCCTTCTGTCTTGTTGTATGTCCCAAAGAGCTTGGTGTGAGAAAACCAAGAGAAAACCCTTTCTGGTCTCTTCCATCTGGTAGGTGAATATACTGGGGTGCATCTGGTGGCCAGTTGAGTAGATTTGGGTTCTGGGACTTGAAATTACAAGCAGCACTCTTTGCCAGCTATCGCATTCCTCAAGGCAGTGGGACCTAGTCCATAAGGGCCTCTGTTGTGTCAGCCTTTGTTGCTTGTTAGTGTTGGAATTGTCCATTCCAGCAGAATCTTCCTAGTGCCATAAATTAATGGGTTTGTGACTAGAGGTGCCCCACATTTTTATGGGAGACCAGAGACACCATTTTCATTACACCATACTTAATGCCTGTGCAACAAAAGTTTTTACTTCCTTAGACTGTTCTGGGGAGTGAACCTTTGGATCATGGTGACTACATCATCTGTGTTCCCACCAGGGATAGCTCCTGTGTCCATGGTAAAATTCATTCTAAGCCTGGTAGGTACTTCTCGGACTTTCCATAAGCAGGCTTATTGGATTGAGTCACTATTGGGCTAAGTACAGTAATGAAGATCTTGCTCATCGATGGCCAGATGACAGATCTTTTGAAGTGGGAAATCTTCTATATGTGAAAAAATTTTTAGAGAGCTTTCAATACTCACAGCTGCCTTATTGGTATTTATAGAAAGATCAGATTGAAAACCCAAAGAAGTAGAATGGCTAGCCTCAGGGAATCCCTTAATAAAATGAAAGAACAAAAGTCAGAATAAAAATTAAAAGTCACATATCATATAAATTCCCCTTTCCTCCCACCTGAACTCCCCTATATCCCCACCTTCCTATTCCTGACCCTCAGGAAGATCTGGATCTCTAGTTTCCTGTATCTTACTTCAAAACTTCAGCCATTTCCCTTAGATCCTAAGACTCTGGCTTCTCTAGAAAACATCCAGCTGACTATTTTAGCTTCCTTTTTTTTTTTTTTTAAGAAGATTTTAGGGAGGACACTCAGGTGTGACCTCCAAGATAAGGGTATACAGGTCACATGTGTAAATGCTAATAGCCAGTAAGTCACTTTTGTAGATACAGCCAGGAAGGCAGGAAGACTCATTTTACTGTCTCTTATGACTCTTCCTACTTCCCAGGGTTCTATAAAGTAGGCTCTGCCAGCTCCAGAAATTCATGTACAGTGTCCCTTCCTGATGTATCCAAGACCCCTGCAGCAGAGAATTCACGTCCCTTGAACAGAAGCCGATCTTTTACATTGTAAAATGATCTTATCTCCACTGTCAGAAGA
This sequence comes from Muntiacus reevesi, assembly GCF_963930625.1. Taxonomy (NCBI): domain Eukaryota; kingdom Metazoa; phylum Chordata; class Mammalia; order Artiodactyla; family Cervidae; genus Muntiacus; species Muntiacus reevesi. Next base: position 87,167,636 of record NC_089253.1, on the reverse strand, counting down.
TCCTACAAAATTCAGAGAGATTCAGAAAGGTTAGTGACTGTTCTTAAACTCACTCACAGAGACTTTGACTCAACCTCAATTAGAAAAAAAAAACCCCATAACCTAAAACTTTAAACTTATGTTTTTTTTTTTTTTTTTAATTTTATTTTATTAGTTGGAGGCCAATTACTTCACAACATTTCAGTGGGTTTTGTCATACATTGACACGAATCAGCCATTGAGTTACACGTATTCCCCATCCCGATCCCCCCTCCCACCTCCCTCTCCACCCGACTCCTCTGGGTCCTATACTTATGTTTTATTCAGAAACCTTACTGAGGACTATAGCCTGGGATGGCGGCCTTTCAGATGGCTCTGAGGTACTGTTGCAAAGAGGTAGTGGAGGTGCCAGGATGTATAGAAGTTTTTGCTAGGGGAAAAAGATGATTGCTCATTACAAATAACAGACATCTCAAGTTGATAATTTTAGTGCTTTTCTGTGTATGGGAAGATGCAGGAATTTGGGCTTACTGAAATTATTCCTTTGATATGCACCTTGGCTATCTAGGACCAGGATCCTGGTTTATTTTCCATCCTGAATCCTCTCTGGTGCACCTTGGGGAGGGCTGCTTCGTGGCTCATGGTTTCATGGTTGCAACATTCTTTGTCTACTGAAATGACAGGTGACATTCTTTGTCTATACTGCCTCCTTTTAGTCATAAATTCAACCAATGTTTGGGAGGGAGTTCAAAACTAATTTCATCCCACAGTGCCAGGAAAGCTCATTTCTAGATCAGTGGAAGATTCTCTTGATAGGTGACTCATTGTGCTAGTTTTTTAATTAGACCCTGTGGATAATCTAAAATTCTCTGAATTGCCTCTTTTACTGACTAGTGTCTTGTAATCCAGGAAATGTTTTCCCTTGTTTCTTCATCCCATATCTAGAGTTGTACTACTACCATTATTCTATGTAGAGTTGTATATATGATCAACTGCCTCAAAATGGCTAGCCATAATTGATTATTAATTGGTAATGCAAGAGACAATAATCTTATGACACAGGATATAAGTAATACAGCTAGTAACATTAATAAAGTTAAAAAGTAGGGATTTAAGCCATGAACCTCCAGAATCAAACCAGCTCCCTAAGAGATCACCAAGACTAGGAAGTGGATCTCTTAAGGCAGGAATCTGATTTTTCATGTAAGTCATTAAACGCCTTATTGGATTTGTGTGGTGTGAAACACAGTATTCAATTTGAATTTCGTATGTCTCCTACATATGAACCATCAGGTTGTGAACTTGGAAAGATGTGAACGTGTGTTCCCATGTCCAGTCATGTGAACTAGTTCACGTGTGTGGTGTACACTGTCTTGTGTGTGCATCCTCTACAAGTGCTTGTGCTTTGGGGTACTTTACTGTGTAGAGTACAGTAGTACAGTATCTTTATGTCAAGCCCAGGATGTCCGAAAACAAGCATAAAAGCAGTGGTGATGTAGCTGGTACTGCTAAGAAGCACCAGGTAATAATGATGGAAATAACTGGGGAAAAAAAAGTGAAAGTAATTGAGAGTGGACTAAAGTGAAAAGCTATACTGTACAACCGTACTTTTCAAGGTGCTGTAATGTTAAAAATGTTTTGTTCTTTGTTTTTTATGTGAAAAGTATTATAAACTATAGTACTATTTAGCTAATTGTGTTAGTTGTGTACTTAGGCTAACTTTGTTGAACTTAACGAACAAATTGGACTTAGGAGTGTGCTCTCAGAATGGAACTCATTCGAATGTTTAGGGGACTTACCGTATAGTACAGGTGCTTCCTTGAGGTGCTGTAAGAATATTGAGGGCAAAGCAATTTTGTAGCACAGTTTTCCTCCTCATAATAGAGGTCTCAGACTTCACTTGGCTAATAGTCTGGTTACTACCATTTAAGGCCTTTTGGGTGAATTCTGTTAAGGCTTTGTTGTGGGCAATACATCCTCCAAGCCTATTGAATGCACAAAAATGTCTCCTAAATGATCACACCAGTCAAATACAGATCTCTTTATCTATTGAGTTCGTATTAATGGGATATTTTTTGAGGTCATGTCTGAATGGGCATGCAGGTGGCCTTGAGCCCAAAGGAATCCTAAAACATAGCTTTCTATCCACCCTGGCAGAAGCCAGGGCCATACATTGGTGCCACAAAGCCTTTAAGTTCCAGTGTGTGCAACCTGGTATATTTCTGGTTACCTGACCCAATCTGTTCCATGCCAATTGCTATCTTTAAGGTAAATGATGTATTGAAATTTTTCACAAGGCACGCAGTCTAATTTTCTAGTCTTATTAGGCTAATTATCTTTAGAATGATTTAATTGTTCCCAACATAGGGAGGCCTTTAAACTTAAATGACCAGAGTCTGGTGTTAGCTATATAAATCCACCCCATAATTGAGGGAGTTCCCCTTCTAATAAAGAGCTTCCTAGGTAGGTCAGGGGTAAAGAATCTACCCGCCAATGCAGGAGATCCAGGAGACGTGGATTCAATCCCTGGATTGGGAAGATCCACTGGAAGAAGAAATGGCAACCCACTCCAGTATTCTTGCCTGAAAAGAATCCCATGGACAGAGGAGACTGGTGGGCTACGTCCATGGGGTTGCAATGAGTCAGACTCGACTGAGCACAGCAGAGTACAACCCTCCTAATAATTGGAACGTTATGTTTTCTGTTTGCTTGTTCTCATTCAGCTTGAATAACTTTAAAGGAAAACTCATATTTATGACCAGAATCAGAATAAGTGTGTTTGACTGGCCAAGTGAGGGGGGTCCCGTCTAGTATGAGCAGTAGTGGTCTGGATAGTGCTTTAATTTCTTTCTTTTAAAGTAATTTTTCTAAGGGCTGTCCAATCAGAGTCTTGGAGAGAAGAAACCCACAAATGTAAACCAGAGATAATGGATGTAGGTAACTGACCACAAACCGAACAATTGGATTGATTTCTGAAATCGTGCTCATGAATAGAAAAACATTTGAGTTGTGTGCAAAAGTCCAAGAATCAAGAAAATGTTATAATCATATAGGTAAGATTTGGCATCTTGGGATAGCTGTCTGCTTCTGATGTCATCTTCTCATCCTGTTGTGGGTGTTTCTTTTCTGTTACAGCGTTGTTTTTAGGTAAGTTTGAGGTCAGCTGTTTTCTCTATAGATCAATCTGGTGCAGCGACCCTTTTTATGTGGGAAATATGAATCCAGGAATCAGTTCCCTTCAGTTTTGCTTTGTGTGAGCTAGTTAACTAGAGAGCTAGAGAACTAAGCTCTCTTCCATTTAGGTTGGAGAGAGTCCTTTAAAAAATGCCTTTTCTAGTATATATAGTTTCTTAGTTATAGGTCATGGACATCTGATCTTCATTTAAAGATAATTTACTTTGACAAGCTTCATACACAACTTAGAATGTCCTGTTAATAATTCAGTTAAACATTTGCAATAATGTAACATATCCCTCTTTAGTAATATAGTTTCATATAATTCTTCTTTCAGTCTCATTGGTCTTCCTGTGATAATCTAGAAGGGAGACAAATGATGTTTGCCAAGAGAGGTGGAAATAAGCATCTGTAATTTTAACTAATTAAGTTTTTAGAAAATTTTTGTTTATTTTTGGATGACTGGGTGTTCATTACTTGTTCTTTCTACTAAACCAGAGGATTGAGGGTGATAAGCATAATAGAAATGCTATATTATTGACCAGATCTTACAAATGTTTTAAACAGTATGTTCAGTAAAATGAATTTCTTTATCACTGTGTAGCTCTGACGGAATTCCCAAAATGGGAATACATTTCAAAATTAGTTTACCCATTGATTGCCTTGTGGCCCTTATGCATGGGAATGCCCCAACCTAGTGTGAAAACATACAAATCATAACATGAATGTATTGATAACCTTGAAAGGGAGATGTTTATATGAAATCAGTCTACCAAATTTCAAAGGGACCTGCAGATACTGGAAAATCTCCTTGAGGACTGTGGAATGGCTTCTTTGGGTTATATTTTGGACAAGTGGTACATCTTAATAGACCTCCTGAGCTTCTATAAAAGAAGGCTTCGAGAAATATTGTTTATCCCATAATACCATCTTATCTGGGTTCCAGTGAGTTTCTAATGAATTATTGTGAAATAGTATATTAAGCTCCAAGTAGGATAGGCGGGGCTTCCCAGCTGGCGCTAGTGGTAAAGAACCTGCCTGCCAATGCAAGAGGCAAAAGAGACAGCTACAATCCCATGGGTCACTAAGAGTCGGACAAAGTGAAGTGTGTCTTAGCACAGCAACAGCAGCAGCAGGATAGGCTTCCTGTATGGGCCCGTCCACAGCTCTTTGTTGAAGTTGAGTCTTCCTCCCTTCTGTGCTCTAGTGTTTTTCTGTTTTTCTGGCACCATTCCCTGACTCCTTAACAGTATGTCAGTAAGTTTACTGGGAGGCTGAAAGGAAAGGCAATGGTTATTTGGTGGTGGTTGTTATTTTGTAAAGCTGCTATCTTGGCACCATGATCGGCAAGTTTCTTTTTGCTTCTGCAGTCTGAGCCTTTCGGTGACCTGATTCCTTAATGATACCAAGTGTAGTCATAGCAGAATTGCATATAGTAATTTTACTACTTGTTTTATGCTTTTGATAGGGCTTCCTGAAGATGCTAAAATCCTCTTTCTTCCAAAGGATACAAAAATCATGTGCCACCCCAAAGGCATAGCATGTATACGTTAGCAGATTTTCCTCTTGGTTGCTGGCAGGCTCTTGTTAGTGGTGTATATTTAGCCTGTTGGGCAGAAGAGACATCAGGCAGGGAAACGTTTTCGAGGGTAGACACTGGAGTACAGTGGCAGAGTCAACCTGGTACTTCCTGTCAGATCCTTGTAGATTTGAACCATCAGGGGATAATACAAAATCAGAATTATCCATAGTGATTTCTTGAAGATCAATTCGAGGAGAGAGTGATTCATGACTATCTCTTCTGTGGTCTGATGCTGTAACTGCCCACAGATAAGGGGGGTGGCCCTTAGTTAGCGAATCTAGCTGTTGGCTGTGATGTGACTCAGACAATAAAGAATCTTCAGGCAAGTCGGGAGACCAGGGTTCAATCCCTGGGTTGGGAAGATCCCCTGGAGAAGGGCATGGCTACCCACTCCAGTATTCTTGCCTAGAGAATTCCATGGACAGAGGAGCCTGGTGGGCTACAGTCCATGGGGTCTCAAAAAGTCAGACACAACTGAGCAACTAATACAATCACTGTGTTGCTGGGTTAATATGCCTGTGTAGGGACAACTTTGTCTTCATGTACAAAGAGAAAAAAGAGTAAATCTTAATTTGCATGTCCGAAGGCCAGGGCTTTTGCCAGGATTTTTTCTTTTTTTTTTTTTAAGGCCTCCATGGCTTCAGAATGTTCTGTTTCCCAGAAAAAACATCAAGATTGGTTTTTTAAAAAGCAAATTATGTAATGGTGGAGCCACTAAAGAAAAATTTGGAATTCAGTTCCTCCAATAACCTGCAATGTCTAAGAATTTCCTTAAGTGCCTTTTTTTCTTTGCAACAAGGAATGCTAAAATGACTTTAACTAGATCAATTAAAGGGCTTCCCAAGTGGTGCACTGGTAAAAAATCCACCCGCCAATACAGGAAACACAAGAAATGTGAGTTCAGGTTCTATCCCTGGGTTGGGAAGATCCCCTGGAGGAGGAAATGGCAACTTGCTCCAGTGTTCTTGCTTGAAAAATTCAATGGACAGAGGAGCCTGGTGGTCTACAGTCCATGGGGTCACAAAGAATAGGATGAGACTGAGCACATGCACACAGAGATCAATTTAAAGTCCTTCTTAAATACCATATGACCTAAATATTTCACATTAGCTTTATAAAACTTTAATTTCTCCTTGGCCACTTTATGTCCCTTTGAAGCTAGCTTCTGAAGTAACTCCAAAGTAGTCTTGCTGACTGTTTATCAAAGAAGTTGAACACAACAGCAAATCATCTACATATTGTATCAAAATTGACTTATGAGGAAAAACCAGATGGTCTAAGTCTGCTTTTAATATCTGAGAAAAGTAAGTGGGGTTTTCAGTATAACCCTGTGGCATTACAGTCCATGTATATTGCTGCTCATTCCAAGTGAAGGCAAAGAGATATTGGTCATCAGGATATACAAGGATGCTATAAAAAACACTGCAGAGATATTTCCCTGAAAAGAAGCCACTGTTTTTAGGATTATTGGGACAGCAAGGAATGGGGCACTATAGAATGATGAGCAACAGTTATAGCTTTGACAGAGCGCAAATCTTGTATGAATCGCCAACCCTTGCCATTAAGTTTTTTAGCTGGCAAAATGGGGAGTGTTATAAGGACTAATGCCAAGGCACAATAAGCCCTTTCTTATTGTAAGCTGTTATCAAGGGTTTTATTCCTTTATGGTTTCCTGCCTCTGAGGGTATTGATGAATGTTGGGTGGGGTTTATTTTGGCCCATAGTAATTTTAATGGGTGATGCAGACTGTACTTTTCCTGTGTCTGTTGGATCAAGTACCCATAATTCCTCAGGTACTACCTAACAGTTTTTCTTGTTCTATGTCACTCTCCTCATGGATCACAAACATTATTTGATAAAGGAAATTTGATCTTTCAAATTTAAAAATGTTTCCCCCTTCAGAGTTAAAGAAATATGGGCTTCTTAACTTTCTAATAAATCACCACCTATCAGGTGAATAGGGATTACATTCTACTAGGAAAAAGGAGTGCTTTCCTTTAAGTTCTCTTAAGTAAAATTCTGAAGATAACGATTTAAGAATGCACATTAGAAACCCCTATCATTTGCTTTGAAGTATTACTGCGAGGAAGCCTTTGATTTTGGTAAAGTTTAAAGCTGAAAAGGTGGCCCCTGTATCTATTCAGTTCAGTTCAGTTGCTCAGTTGTGTCCGACTCTGCGACCCCATGAACTGCAGCACGCCTGGCTTCCCTGTCCATCACCAACTCCCAGAGTTTACTCAAACTCACATCCATTGAGTCAGTGATGCCATTCAACCATCTCATCCTCTGTTGTCCCTGTTTCCTCCTGCCGTCAACCTTTCCCAGTATCAGGCTCTTTTCAAATGAGTCAGCTCTTCACATCAGGTGGCCAAAGTATTAGAGTTTCTGCTTCAACATCAGTCCTTCCAGTGAACATTCAGGACTGATTTCCTTTAGGATGGACTGGTGGGATCTCCTTGCTGTCCAAGGGATTCTCAAGAGTCTTCTCCAACACCACAGTTCAAAAGCATCAATTCTTCGACACTCAGATTTCTTTATAGTCCAACTCTCACATGCATACATGACCACTGGAAAAACCATAGCCTTGACTAGATGGACCTCTGTTGGCAAAGCAATGTCTCTGCTTTTTAATGTACTGTCTAGGTTGGTCATGACTTTTCCTCCAAGGAGTAAGTGTCTTTTAATTTCAGGGCTGCAGTCACCATCTGCAGTGATTTTGGAGCCCCCCAGAATAAAGTCTGCCACTGTTTCCACTGATTCCCCATCTCTTTGACATGAGGTGATGGAACTGGATGCCATGATCTTAGTTTTCTGAATGTTGAGCTTTAAGCCAAATTTTTCACTCTCCTCTTTCACTTTCGTCAAGAGGCTCCTTAGTTCTTCACTTTCTGCCATAAGGGTGGTGTCATCTGCATATCTGAGGTTATTGATATTTCTCCCGGCAATCTTGATTCCAGCTTGTGCTTCATCCAGCCCAGTGTTTCTCATGATGTCATGTAAATTAAATAAGCAGGGTGACAATATACAGCCTTGACGTACTCCTTCTCCTATTTGGAACCAGTCTGTTGTTCCATGTCCAGTTCTAACTGTTGCTCCCTGACCTGCATACAGATTTCTCAAGAGGCAGGTCAGGTGGTCTGGTATTCCCATCTCTTGAAGAATTTTCCACAGTTTGTTGTGATCCACATCGTCAAAGGCTTTGGCATAGTCAATAAAGCAGAAATAGATGTTTTTCTGGAGCTCTCTTGCTTTTTCGATGATCCAGCGGATGTTGGCAATTTGATCTCTGATACCTCTGCCTTTTTCTAAGTCCAGCCTGAACATCTGGAAGTTCATGGTTCATGTACTGCTGAAGCCTGGCTTGGAGAATTTTGAGCATTACGTTACTAGCGTGTGAAATGAGTGTAATTGTGCAGTAGTTTGAGCATTCTTTGGCATTGCCTTTCTTTGGGATTGGAATGAAAACTGACCTTTTCCAGTCCTATGGTCACTGCTGCGTTTTCCAAATTTGCTGACATATTGAGTGCAGCACTTTCATAGCATCATCTTTTAGAATTGGAAATAGCTCAATTGGAATTCCATCACTTCCACTAGCTTTGTTCGTAGTGATGCTTCCTAAGGCCCACTTGACTTCACATTCCAAGATGTCTGGCTCTAGATGAGTGATCACATCATTGTGATTATCTGGCTCATGAATTCTTTTCTGTATAGTTCTTCTATGTATTCTTACCACCTCTTCTTAATATCTTCTGCTTCTGTTAGGTCCATAGCATTTCTCTCCTTCCTCTTAATGGTTTTGAAAAGTTGGTCTGTATAATGGGCCAGTGTAAATTGTGTCTTTTAATAGAGGAGCTATTCCTTATCTATGCCTTCCTGACATGGTGGAGTTCAGCAAAGGATCATGAAAATGATTCAGGTGTCATGCCAGAATATTTTCTAAACGTTTTCTCGAACCTCTCATGATACTCTGGAATTGATTCATCTGATTTTTGTTTATACTGCTGAATCTTTGTCTAGTGTATACAGATTTTGGAAAAAATTCTGGGGGTCTGAGTAGTTTATGAGCTAATTTCTTGAATTCAGCTTGAGTTGATGGGCTATTTGAATCAAAATCGTTTAGATTTCTCTGTCCTGGTTTATTTATCCATTCTTTTGAATGGATTTACTTTCAGAAACTAATAGCTGTATTAATTGATATAAATCAGAAAACCCGGGCTCATAGTTTCAGATGGTTGACTAGAATTCCTTAGCAAATTCTTTTGGGTCTTTACTAGGATTGGGACTTTACTAAGAACTATACTAAGTTCTTAGGTCCAGGGAGTGCATTTAAGCATAAAGGATGATTCCCCTCTTCCTATAATACATTTATCCTTAAAGGGAGCTGTAATTACTTATGATTCTAAGTCCCCCTTTGCTTGGAGAGAGGAAGGAGTAGGAGGTGAGGGTAACGGAAGAGAGAGAAACAGCATCTGGGTTCGGCAGTTCAGATAAAAGAAGATATAAAGGAGGAGCAGAGGGAGATACAAGATTAATGCTGGTGGCTTTTTAAACATCCCAGTATTATTTTAAGCATTTTTTTTGTTTATTTCCTGCAAAGAAGTTACTTGATCATTTTCCCTTTTAGAAGCTTCTTGAATGCCTCTTGAACTAAGTATTCCATTCAGTCTGTTTGATCTTATGGCCAGCTTTTTCTAGCTGGGTATGAAAAGAAGTTATTTTTGGAATGTCAAAAGAGCCCCCAGTTTGGCCATTTTAGATTGAAATCTCCTTTAGTATGATTTCTCCAATCGTGTAAGTATTTGCAAGTATAAGTTCTGAATGTATTTACACAGGAACCTGGCTGGGTGTATTAGTTGGAGACTGACAGTCTATCATTCCGTTTACTTTTGGTTTGAAAATTTTGTTCCCCATTCTTAGGTGTGCCCTTCTAGATGAAATCACTAGTGATGACTCTGTCACTAGTGGCCCAATGAGCTGTTTGTGAGCATAACTCTTCTAGAGTCACTGCAGCTCTCTTGCTGACATATCTCGGCTTCTCCCTGTTGTAGCCCAAGACTATTATGAATGTTTATCATTCACAGTGATGATCAGATCGCTGAAAGGCCAGCTCTTATGCATGTCCCTGGCAGATCAAGTTTTTAATTAAAATGAGTAGATTTCTCTATTGCAAGGTATGAGGACTTGCCTCCACCATTCCCATGGGTATTTTTTTTTTTTTTTTTTCTTTTTAGATTTATTTATTGGCTGTGGTGAGTCTTTGTTACTGCTTGTGGGCTTTCTCTAGTTGCAGTGAGCGAAGGCTACTCTTCATTGTGGTGCGTGGGTTTTTCGTTGTGGTGGCTTCTCGTTGCAGAACAGGCTCTATGGCATGTAAGCTTCAGTAGTTGCGGCTCACAGGCTCTAGAGCATGGGCTCAGTAGTTGTGGCACATGGGCTTAGTTGTTCTGCAGCATGTTGGATCTTCCCAGACCACAGATTGAATCCATGTCCTCTGCATTGGCAGATGGATTCTTAACCACTGGACCACCAGGGTGACACCCTACCCCCACAAGTTTCATAGTTGCCTGAGAAAACCACTGCTAGCCAGGAGATGTCCCTTCTTTGGAGTTGAAATCTCTCATGAGATATTTTTACTTTTATTCTGACAAACTGCATTAATATAGCTAATTCAAGGAAAAATGAAACCTAATCTCCCACCTAATAACCTAAAGTTCCCCTCCGTGTCTTTAAGCAAAAATCTTCATAGTCTTTCAAGTGAGGATAACCCAAGTACTCCTTCTTGAATCTAAGTTCAAGGAAACCTACTCCTTCAGTGAAGAGTTTAAAACCATTGAGTAAAACTTAGGATCACCAACCAATAGCTGGAGAGCTAAGACCAAAGGGTGCTGTGCTCAGTTGTGCGCTCAGTTGCTCAGTCCTGTCCGACTCTGTTGCGACTCCACGGACTGTAGCCCACCAAGCCTCTCTGTCCGTGGAATTTTCTAGGGAAGAATACTGAACAGGTTGCCATTTCCTTCTCCAAGGGATCTTCCCAACCCAGAGACAGAATTTGCATCTCTTTCGCCTCCTCTATTGGCAGGCAGATTCTTTATCACTGTGCCATCAGGGAAGCCCTAAGACCCAGGAGAGACTCACTCACATTTGTCTGAACTCACAGAGGAGATGGACAGACCCAACAGGCCTCTGGGAGTACCAGGGCTCTGGGTCATCGAAGAGTTCAGGAGACGAAGGGAAATCTGCACTGGGTCCCTTCATTGATTGCCAAGACTGTTAACTGGAAAAAAAAACACAACCTAGAAGTTGAGAATTATGGTTTATTTAGAGGCCTCGTGTGTTAGTCGCTCAGTCGTGCCCGACTCTTTGCAACCACATAGACTGCAGCCCATCAGGCTCCTCTGTCCATGGGATTCTCCAGGCAAAGATGTTGGCGTGATTTGCCATTTCCTCCTCTAGGTTAGAGACCTAAGTGAGGACTGTATCCCAGGATGGCATCCTCTCAGCTCTGAGGGACTTTTCCAAAGAGGTAAGGGACTAACTAAGAAACATAGAAGTTGTTACTGGAAAAGAAAGAAAAACACATGTAAGTTGAACATTGAAAGATTACTGCTAAACAAAAACAGAAATCTCAAGTTAATCATTTTAGCACTTTTCTATATATGCAAGAGTCTGGGGTTTTTTAAATTATTCTTTGGATATGCACTTTAACTGGCCATTATCCTATTTTTTCTCATCCCGAATCTCCTCAGGGTGTACTGTGACTAGGGTTTGGGGATGTTGAGGGTGGTTCAGTGGCTGATGGATTTATGGCTGCAACATCCTTTGTTTACCGAAATGACAGTCAACATTCTTTGTTCATGCTACCAAAGGGCATTCTTTCATCCTGCAACTGTACTGTAGTTTATTAGATAGGCTAGACAACTCCCTGGAGAAAGTCCCTCTCCCAGAAGAAATGTATGGCCAGACCCTCTATCAGGCCCTCCTGCAAATGACCAAGGGATAGCTCTGTTGGAGACAGATAGTCACAGTTTAGTAGGAGTGATTTTAGAGGTATGTCCTCCTAGATTTAATTGACCAAAGATTAAATTACATACTCAGAAATAAAGGATAACATCCAAAGACTTTGTTGAATGTTTTATATAAGTTTTTCCAAGGCACACTGCATTAAACCTGGAAGCCCCAGAAAATAGTATCTCCTAATTTCTGCTTTAGAAGGAAAATTTCTAATACTAAAAAAAGTTCAAAAATAGCATGGTTGGTTGGTCAGGATAGCTGTTAAGCATAATAATGGAGGCTACCATACAGTTCTTTGTAAACAGTTTATAGGAAAACAGAAGAAAAAAGAAATTCAAAATAACAATTCTTGCTCTGCAATTTGAATTTTTTGGAAAGTCAAAATATGACTCTGACAATAATTTAAATCACAGGGAGAGTTCTCCCTATGTACCTTCAGACAGCTGCAGGTATTATGAGAAGTCAGGTCTTTGAAAGAAGAATTGTCTCGCACTTAAGAGAAAGGTAAGTTTAAGAAACAGCATTCCCAGGCTCCTGCATCCCTGGAAGATTTGTCTTCTTCCGAGGGACAGTTTCCCCTTGAATGATGACGTCAGCCCATCCTCATTTCACCCCACAGCCAACCATTAAGCCTAAATTAGAGGATCAGGAATTGGATTTTGTTTTTGACACTGGTGCTGCTTTCTCTCCAGTCAGCTCCTCCCTGTCACCTCTGATGCATTCGAGCTGCCAGTGTCTCTGGGTAGCCTATTTCATTGCCCATAACTTAGCTAACCCCAATATCTCTAGGCCTCTTAAAACTCATCATGCCTTTCTAGTTTCCAACTGTCCACCATCAGATTTTTATGTAAATTTAATACCACTGTAAACTGTAATGATTTCCCTGCTGTCAGACCAAACTCTAATTCTTCTGCTTTCCTTACTAGAAACTCATTCTGGTTTAAATTCCTCTGGAGAGGATGAGTCCTCAAAAGATGCCCCAGTTAGTCTCTTGGCTACACATGCAAATAAAGGAGGATTGTTATTGAGTGCAGAACCTGTGCACATTAGTTAGAAGAATAAACCTTTTCTATCAGAAGCCCAATACTCTCTCTCCAGGGATGCACAGCCAGGAATTGAATCTATTATGGACTCTCTTATGAAGTGGGATGTACTTGTGTTTATTTCCTAAACTTGTAACACCCCACACTTACCAGTAAGAAAAAGGCAAATTTGATTCTGGCAGAAACCAAATATGTAGATTTGTACAAGACCTAAGAGCCTAAAGTGTTCAGTTCAGTTCAGTTCAGTCCCTCAGTTGTGTCCGACTCTTTGCGACCCCTTGGACTGCAGCATGCCAGGCTTCCCTGTCCATCACCAACTCCTGGAGAGTGCTCAAACTAATGTCCATTGTGTCAGTGATGCCATTCAACCATCTCATCCTCTGTTATCCCCTTCTTCTCCTGCCTTCAATCTTTTCTGGTATCAGGGTCTTTTCCAATCAGTCAGTTCTTTGCATCAGGTGGCCAAAGTATTGGAGTTTCAACTTCAGCATCAGTCCTTCCAGTGAAAATTCGGGACTGATTTCCTTCAAGATGAACTGGTTTGATCTCTTTGCAGTCCAAGGGACTCTCAGGAGTCTTCTCCAACACCACAGTTCAAAAACATCGATTCTTTGGTGCTCAGCTTTCTTTATAGTCCAACTCTCACATCCATACATGACTATTGGAAAAACCATAGATTTGACTAGATGGACCTTTGTTGGCAAAATAATGTCTCTGCTTTTTAATGTACTGTCTAGGTTGGTCATAGTTTTTCTTCCAAGGAGCAAGCCTCTTTTAATTTCATAGCTGCAGTCAGATGGCTCAGGTGGTAATGAATCTTCCTGCATTGTAAGAGACCTGGGTTCAATTCCTGGATTTGTAAGATCCCCCAGAGAAGGCAATGGCTACCCACTCCAGTATTCTTGCCTGGAGAATTCAGTGGACAGAGGAGCCTGGCAGGCTGCAGTTCATAGGGTTGCAAAGAGTCGGACATCACTGAGCAACTAACACTAAGAATCTAAACCTTTTGTAATTCCTCAATTCCTGCTAACACAGCATGGTTTCTAGTAAAGTTACCTCTGTTCAGCCTTTTCCTCAATCCCATTGCACCCTGATTCACAGTTTCTTTTTGCGTAACTGTGTAAAGCAAGACAATACACTTGAACCTGTGGGCTGGGATATTGTGAATCTCCCTCAATATGTCCCTAGATCCTTAAAGTAGACTTGATTCTGTAGCATTTACCCAAGACTCCATGCTTATTTAGTATGTTGATGACCTTTTGCTTTGTGATCAAACTAAGCAGGAGGCTCTTACAGACTTCCTCTGAATGAGGCCAGAGGCCTCCAGATCTAAACTTTAGTGAGTCCAAACGACTGTTACCCACTTAAGACATAACTTATCTCAAGGCATTTGGAAGCTTCCCCCAAATGTCTTAAGTCAACTTTGTCCATCCTTCTCCCTCAAATGAAGAAGCAATTACATAAAGTTTTAAGGGCAAGTGGCTATTGCAACCAGTACAGTTTGAATTTTGCAGCCCTTGCTAAAAGTCTGTATGCCCTTCTTCCAGATATTATCCCAGAACTTATTTTCTGGCCTTCAGGGGCATTTACCTCCTCTGAAGCCTTAAAATTAGCTTCATGTACACTCCTGGCTCTTTGTTTACCTAGCTTTGACAAACATTTTAATCTATAATGCCATGAAAGTCATGGGATTGTTTCAGGCATTCTAGAGTCTTTTGTCTCTCAGACTTGGTCTACCACTTCTCATGTCACTAGACTCTGTAGGATCAGGAATGCCCCCTGGCTTATATGTGGTGTGTGCAGCAACTGCCTTGATTGACATAGCTTATGTAGCATACATGCACATGTTAGTCTTATGTTAGGCTCTCCATTCACCTCTTTGTTCCTGGTGCTGTATCTTGCTATTCAGTCACTAATTCATGTCCAACTCTTTGCAAGCCCATGAACTGTAGCACACCAGGCTTTCCTGTCCTTCACTGTCTCCTTGAGTTTGCTCAGGCTCATGTCCATTGAGTCAGTGATCCTATCCAACCATCTCATCCTCTGTCATCCGTTTCTCCTTTTGCCTTCAATCTTTCCCAGTATCAGGGTCTTTTCCAGTGAGTCAGCTCTTTGTATCAGGTGGTCAAAGTATTGGAGCTTCAGCATCAGTCCTTTCACTGAATATTCAGAGTTGATTTCCTTTAGGATTGACTGGTTTAATCTCTTTGCAGTCTAAGGGACTCTCAAGAATCTTCACCAACACCACAGTTCGAAAGCATCAGTTCTTTAGTGCTCAGCCTCCTTCATGGTCCAACTCTTACATCTGTACCTAGCTGCTAGAAAAAACAGCTTTAACTATATGGACCTTTGTCAGCAAAGTGATGTCTCTGCTTTTTAATACATTTGTGTATATTACAAATCCATAGGACATAGCACTTTATACAGTGACAAACCACTTATGAGCAGGCTCTTTTACCTAAATCATCTTAAATTGTTACTGAGTCCAAGCTTGGTCTGCTTGCCACACAACAGGACAATAATTGGGAGATGAGGTGTTGAGATAAAAAGTAACAACTTTATTTGAAAAGCCCAGGCATCTGAGAAGATGACAAACTAGTGTTCTAAAGTACCATCTTCTCAGGGTCAGGATACTAGTTGCTTTTATAGAACAGAGGGGAAGGAGATGAGAAAGTAAAGTAAAAAGTCCTTAAGTCTTGCAAAGTATCTCCTGCTTAGTGAGCATAGGGGAGCAAAGGTTAATGTAAAAGAAACATATCCAATATGGAGTCAGATTCTATTTTCCCTTTTTTACAAAATCATTGTAACATTTTGAATCTAGCTACTTTATTACCCCTCTCTGATGATATAGCCTGTGGGGACAGGATAGTTAAGGAGCCGAAAGACCATTGGTTTTGCCCTGGCATCCACAAAATTTCTGACCAAATTATTTCTCAGTGCACTGCTTGTAAATCTTAACCAAATTTCTAGGAGAACTCTCCATCACCTAGGAAGTCCTCTAAAGCCCACATTTTCCTTTGTGGTACTCCAGATGAATTTAATAGATTTACCCCCAGCTTTGGGCTGTACTCACTGTTTGGTTGTCATTTACATGTTTAGTGGATGGACTGAACACTATCTGATTACATTAGTTGTTGCCACAATAATGGTAAAGAAATTAATAACTGAGGTTCATGGGGTCACAGAGTTGGACACGACTGAGCGACTGAACTGAACTGATCTCTTGTTTTGGCATTCCTTTATGGATTGAATCAGACCAAAGGACTCAGCAGAAATAAGCCATTTGCTTGTTGAAAGTGTGATGTACTCATTAAAATTTCATACCAGATAGCATCTTTAATCATCAGGGCAGTGGAGTATAAAAATCTAACTGTTAGAAGGATTTTAGGGAAGGTTTGCCAAGAAACTTGATTTAAATAGCTAGAAGCTTTGCCTTAGACTCCTAATATTTATGGAGAAGATACTTAATATTTCTGTTAGTCTTGACAAGTTCCAAATTGCTACACCTTTTCCTGAAATTTGCATTTTGAAAAGATGGCAGAGATAAGAGTTCCTGGAGAAGACCAGGTAGAACATTTACATCTCAAAGGTATAGGAGGAGAAAGGCAAGTCCCTTCTAGGATGACTGCTGCCTTAACCCTCTCTTCCCACTTTCCCTCAATACTTACAACTCTCTTACAATCATACAGGAGAGGTTTTTGGAGTGTTAAAATTGGTGGGTTTTGAATTATTTCTGGAGCCATGCCTCTGATCCTGTAAAGACTAGATTTATAAAGCAAGGGCAGTTTTTATTTTTTCAAAGAATTGGATGACCACCTCAATGATATCAAAGAGCTGACATACCATTCACCTATGTTGAAATGTTTTACTTTCTCTCATCCAGCTTAAGGGAGAAGTTCCCCTTCTGTTATTCAAGTCCAAGCTCACTCAGCTCGCTGCACAATAGGCCAATAAATCCTAGAGACAAGGTGTTGAGGCAAAGAAGAGACTGTTCATAAAGCCGGCTGACTGAGAAGACTGCCGGCTAGTGCCTCAAAATAAACATCTTGTTGGGGCCTGGATGCCAGGTTCTTTTATGGATCAGAGATGGGGGTAGGTAAGGAAGCAAAGTAAAAAGACTATTCAATTATTGCAAATATCTCCTAGAATGGCAAGCCTCAGTCAGGGGGATGTGTTAATTTTACTTACTTACAGTCCTTCACAGGTGGGCAGGGTCATGCTACCTCCCTGTGAGCCAAAGGCACCCTAGCCCAAGGATCAGGCAGAGGGGCCAGGCAGGGCTCCCCGAGGCAGGCCATTCTGTGTGCATGCTAAGTCGCTTCAGTCATGTCTGACTCTTTGCAACCCTATGGACTGTAGCCTGCCAGGTTCCTCTTCCATGGGATTCTTAAGGCAAGAATACTGGAGTGGGTTGCCATGCCCTCCTCCTGGGGATCTTCCCAACCCAGAGACTGAACCCACATCTCTTAGAGCTTCTGCATTGTCATGTGGGTTCTTTACTTTAGTGTCACCTGGGAAGCCCAAGAAGGCCATTATGTGTGCCTATAATAACAAAAGTGGCAAAATAGGAAGGAAGATCACAGAAGCAGATCCAGTATGGATTCAAAATTAACCCTTAGGGTTAAAACTAAAAAAAAAAAAATTGTATTGGCTTCTTCCCTGGTAGCTCAGCTGGTAAAGAATCAGCCTGCAGTGCAATAGACCCAGATTCAATCCCTGGGTCAGGAAGACCCCCTGGAGAAGGATAGGGGCTTCCCTGGTGGCTCAGACAGTAAGGAATCTGCCTGCAATGTGGGAGACCTGGGTCGAATCCCTGGGTTGGGAAGATACCCTGGAGAAGGGAATGGCTCTGCACTCCAGTATTCTTGCCTGGAGAAGTTCATGTACAGAGGAAGCTGGCAGGGTACAGTCTGTGGGGTCACAAAGAGTCAGATACATCTGAACGACTTTCACTTTCAAATGTCAGTTTAGTCAGACTGGTGGCCTCTCATTTTGGTAATCCATTTACAAACACTTTTGAGGATCTTCCCTGGGTTAAGAAATTCTTTAATTATGACCGTTGGTTCAACCTTTGATCTGAATAGGCTTACCTACAGCCTCAGGTGGTCACAATTCTAAAGGTAACCGTTTGATAGCGTCTTCAGGGGAGAAAGACAATTCAGAAGATTACTAGAACAAGTACTCAAATTAAGGAGGAAAGAGGGAAGCAGTAGTTAAAATTTTAGATACCTTTTATATCATTAATCTTTCATTAGCCTTTTACAAAAAACCTTTCTCTTCACATTGGAGTATAGCTAATCAGATATACAGCAGAGTGATTCAGTTATGCATATACATGTATCTATTTTTTTAAAATTCTTTTCCCATTTAGGTTGTACATAATATTAAGCAGGGTTCCCTGCATAGGTCCTTGTTGGTTATCCATTTTAAGTATAGCAGTGTGTACAGTCAATCCCACACTCCCTTTTCTTTTCTTTCCATTCTTTTTTCTTTATTCTGTTCCACACCAGTGATTTTCACCACTGTGTCTTCCAGGTTACTTATCTGTTCTTCTGCCTCAGTTATTTTGCTATTGATTCCTTCTAATGTAATTTTCATTTTAGTTATTATGTTCATCTCTCTTTGTTCTTTAGTTCTTCTTGGTCTTTGTTAGACATCTCTTGCATCTTCTCAATCATCTTTTATATCATTATTCTGAATTTTTTTTTTGAAAAGTTGCCTTTCTCCATTTCATTTAGTTGTTTTTCTGGGGTTTTGTCTTGTTCTTTCATCTGGGGCATAATCCTCTGCTGTTTCACTTTGTCTAACTTTCTGTGATTATGATTTTTATTCACAAGCTGAAAATTCTTCTTGGTTCTACTGTCTGTCTTCTAGTGGATTGAGGCTAAGAGACTTGTGCAGGCTTCCTGATGTTAGGGGCTGGTGGTGGGTAGGACTGGGTCTTGTCCCTCTTTAGGCAGGGCTGTTGCTCAGTAAAGGGCTTCCCTGGTGGCCCAGCTGGTAGAGAATCCACCTGCAATGTGGGAGACCTGGGTTCGATCCCTGGGTTGGAAAGATCCCCTGGAGAAGGGAACAGCTATCCACTCCAGTATTCTGGCCTGTATAGTTCCATGGGGTCTATATTCCATGGACTGTATAGTTCGTGGGGTCGCAAAGAATCAGACATGACTAAGCTTAGTAAAATTTTAATCCTCTTGTTTGCTGATGGTTGGGGCCGTGTTTCCTCCCTGTTGGTTGTTTGGCCTGAGACGACCCAGCACTGGAGCCTACAAGTTGTTTATCGGGGCTAATGGCAGCCTCTGGGGTCTCCTGCCAGTGGGTACTTTCCAGAACTGTTGATGCCAGTGTCCCCTCCATGAGCCACAGTTGCTCTCCCATCTCTGCCAGAGACCTCCAATGCCAGCAGGCAGGTCTGGCCCAATCTCCTGTTGGGTCACGGCTCCTTTCCTCTGGGTCCTGGTGCACACAGGACCCTGTTTATGCCCTTCAAGAGTGGAGTTTCTATTTCTTCCAGTGCTATGGAAGTCCTATAATCTAATCCCACTGGCCTTCAAAGCCAGACCCTCTGGGGCATCCTTATCCTGTTGCCTGACTCCCCCAGCTGAGTTTCCTGATATGGGGCTCAAGACTTTCACTGCAGTGGGAGACTTTCTGTGGTACAGTTGTTCTCCAGTCTGTGGGTTGCCCACCTGATGGGTATGGAACTTGATTCTATCCCACTTTCACTCTTCCTACTGTCTCACCCCTCTTTGTCTTTAGATGTAGGGTATCTTTTTTGGTAGGTTCTGGTGTTTCTTTGTTGATGGTTGCTCAGCAGTTAGCTGTGATTCCAGTGTTCTCATAAGAAGGGATGAGGGCACATCCTTCTACTCTATGATCTTGAGCTAATC
Source organism: Muntiacus reevesi (assembly GCF_963930625.1). Taxonomy (NCBI): domain Eukaryota; kingdom Metazoa; phylum Chordata; class Mammalia; order Artiodactyla; family Cervidae; genus Muntiacus; species Muntiacus reevesi. Next base: position 87,147,957 of record NC_089253.1, on the reverse strand, counting down.
TTTCACAACAAATCTTTCCGTGAGGCTTTTTTTGGAATTCTGAAGCCTTTTGGTGCTTCCACATACCAATTAAAATAGATAACAGTATCTAAGATGAGAGCTCTCTAAAATTTTAATGATTTAGAAGTTTCTCTAATTCAAAGGATCCAAGGAGCTAGCCCTACAAATATTTCCCCCTGCTAATCTAATTTTAGAAAAGAGAAAAGCACTTAACCACTGTTTTTTCGAGAAGACTCTACAGGGCACAGGTCGAAAAGACTACTGTCTTTAACTGCATGCTCAAAATTGTTCTGGAGTACCAAAAGAACACCATCTTGGCCATTTTAGGGCCTGATTTCCTTTAATTCTCAATTAAGTACTTGTAAGCATACATAAACCCAGCTGGTATTCCTGTAGGTGGCTGTTTGCAGGGGAGCTGTTTGGCCTTTGAGGTACAATCTCCCAATGTTAATTTCATAGCCTAATTCAGATGTGAGATACAAGATATAATCTGAACAATTCTGAGGAGAGCCTGGTGGATTGCATGTGTGCTGTTTCTGAGTCTAGTTCTGTAAGGAGTTGATAGTTGGGTCAATTCTACTCCATTTACATGGCTTGTTTTCTCCCTGTAACAGTTTAAAACCATCATGGGTGCCTGAAGCACTGGATTATCAGCCTTGTGGTGCTGCCCAGAGGAGCAGTAATTAGTTCATGGTTGTAGTCGTGCTCATGCTCAGCTGCTAAGTCGTGTCCAACTCTGTGACCACATGGCCTGTAGCCTGCCAGGCTCCTCTGTCCATGGGACTTCCCAGGCAAGAATACTAGAGTGGGTCGCCATTTCCTGTTCCAAATGATTGTAACGGGTGTCCCTTATTCTTTGGAATTGAATAATTGTCTCTCATTTCACTAGTGACAGTTGTGTTCAGGCCATATATCAACTCATTTTTTAAAAAATTTAAGCCAGATTTAATAAAAATTTAATAAAAAATTTAAGCCAGATTTAAGCCACCTATGTTTCCATGGGTTTCTTTCCCAAATCACCTAAGGATTGTGGCCTTGGAAATGCACCAGTGCCCCTTAAGACACCACATCTTAAGCAAAACAGCTTGAGTAACATTTTTAGGATCATCACTCAAACAACGAGATCTGGCTATCAGGAGACTCCCCGGAGTACCTGAGGAGTACCAAGAAACGAGTGGGGCTCCATGGCCCATGCTGGTACTGACACCTGGTTCCAGTGGATGCCAGATGCCTTCTAGTAGGTATCTCTGGTACCCTGTTGACTACACCATGCATGTTGACAAAAAGTAGATCTGATAAAGGAATGGAAAATTTTACTTGAGCCAAATTGAGGATTACAACTTGAAAACAGCATCTCAGAGAACTCCCAAAACTGTTCTGCCTATTAGAAGTCAAGGCAGAGTTATATAAGTTTCTGAGACAGAGGGTTGTACATTAAATGACATGTTATTGATAGTTCACATTTTCCAGATCTAATGTCATCATAGCTCCTTTTAATATCAAAGAGAAATGTTATCTTTTAAGGAGTTATTGATGCTAGGAGACTATTACTCTCTAGGGTTAAGCAGGTCTTTCTGCCAGTGACGGGGGGGTTGGTTAATACCTAATGCAGGTATGCAATGCACAGTAAAGGGTAGAGAATATGAGTTTTATTTCCCAGAACTTTAGAACTTTATTTTATTTATTGATTATTTTATTTATTTTATTATTTTATTTTATTTAGAACTTTATTTCCCAGACCTTGCCATGTGCATCTCTCTCTGACTGGTTCTGATTTGTATCTTTCTGCTGTAATAATAGTTTAATCATAAATGTAGTGGTGTTCTCAGTTCTGTGAATTGTTCTAATGAATTGTCAAACTGAGGGGGTAGTAGGAATCACCAGATTTGTAGACAGTGGGTCAGAAGTGAAGGTGGCCTGGAGACTTCTACACTTACAGCTGGTATCTGAAATGAAGATAGTCTTATGAAGGACTGTGCCCTTCATCTGTGAAATTTGGTTCAGTTCTATGTAGTTGATGTCAGAAGTCATTGCAGGGGACTTCCCTGGTGGTCCAGTGGTTAAGAATCTGCCTTGCAATGCAGGGGACACAGGTTTGATCTCTGGTTGGAGAACTAAGATCCAACATGCTGTGAAACAGCTAAGCCCATGTGCTGCAAATTCTGAAGCTCATGTGCTGTGGATCCAGCATACCACATTATAGAGCTCCATGGCTAGAGAGTCGGCATGCCACGACAAAAGATCGCAACTAAGACTTGAGTCAACCAAATAAATAAGTATGCGTTTTTTTAAAAAAGAGAAACCATTGCAACGCTCTCCACCCCTTAATTAATTCTGGTTGAGCACATTAATAAAGTACTATCTAAATATATTACTCTCAATGTATCAATAGATGCTGTATATCCAAAGCCACAGTTATACTGAAAATGAGAGTTAATCATGAGGGACTAAATTAACACCAGAATCCTGGCTGTACAATATTTGTACTTTGGAGAAATTATGTATGCTGAAGTTAAAGTGGAGCTATCAGTGCATCCGTATTATTTAAAGCAATTGGAGTGAACTAATATCCATTAGAGACAGGAGATTCTCAGATGTCTTAAGGTAGAAGGGATGTATGATATTTTCTCCCCAGGGAGAGGAAGGTCTGGCCTCATCTAATCACACCAGCCACATGGGCAGTGAGTTCAAAAGTAGAGAAGTGATCTAAAGAAGACCAGGCATCCAAGATGATTTTAATCTTTTTGCCTCATCTACAAAAAGCTTCCATGTAACCTTTATATTTGAACCATATATTTGAACCCTTCTTTGAAGGGCTATGAATTCAAGTGTAGGGGTTGTGTTTAAACACTTGTATATTCTTTAGAGGTATGTAGTTAAAAGTTGAAGAAGGCAATGACACACCACTGCAGTACTCTTGCCTGGAAAATCCCATGGACAGAGGAGCCTGGTAGGCTGCAGTCCATGGGGTCACGAAGAGTTGGACACAACTGAGCAACTTCACTTTCACTTTTCACTTTCATGCATTGGAGGAGGAAATGGCAACCCACTCCAGTGTTCTTGCCTGGAGAATGCCAGGGATGGCGGAGCCTGGTGGGCTGCTGTCTATGGGGTCGCACAGAGTCGGACACGACCGAAGCAACTTAGCAGCAGTTAAATAGAGCAGGAGGAATGTACCTGACATCCACCTCACAGGATCTTCCCCCAAAGAGAAGGGGAGTATCTGTTTTTTGGTTGTTGCAATCATGCTTCTAAGGAAAATTATAGTGCAGTAAGAGATGTTGGAAGCCTTATTCTGTCTTTGTTTTATCCAAAGTTACTCATTTCCAGGGTTAGAAGTTAGATCAGGCAATGAAAGTTCCTCAAACTGACCCTCTCTCTTCTATGGTTGCTATGTGCTCCCCTCAAATTTGTTGAAGCCTTCACCCTCAATATGATCATATTTCAGAACAAGGCCTTTGGGAGACAACTAGGTTTAGATGGGGTCGGGAGGGTGGGGCCTTCATGGTGGAATCAGTGTCCCTAATAGGAAGAGATAGAGCAGTCTCTCTCTCTCTCTCTCATGTGAGGACAGTGTGAAAGGCTCTGGATGCAAGCCAGGAAGAGAGCTCTCACCAGAACCCAGCTGGCCAGCATCTTGATCATGAATTCCTCAAACTCCAGAACCAATTGCTGTTGTTTAAGCAACTCAGTCTATTGTATTTTATTATAGCAGCCCAAGTAGATTAAGACAATGGCTTCTGGTAATTTTGCTCAGAATCTGGTAAATCTTTTTTTTCCCCCCACTTATTTTTGTTAGTTGGAGGCTAATTACTTTACAATAATATTGTAGTGGTTTTTGCCATACATTGACATGAATCAGCCATGGATTTACATGTATTCCCCATCCCGATCCCTCCCCCACCTCCCTCTCTACCCGATCCCTCTGGGTCTTCCCAGTGCACCAGGCCTGAGCACTTGTCTCATGTGTCCAACCTGGGCTGGTGATCTGTTTCACCCTTGATAGTATACTTGTTTCAATGCTGATCTCTCGAAACATCCCACCCTTGCCTTCTCCCACAGAGTCCAAAAGTCTGTTCTGCACATCTGTGTCTCTTTTTCTGTTTTGCATATAGGGTTATCGTTACCATCTTTCTAAATTCCATATATATGCGTTAGTATGCTGTATTGGTCTTTATCTTTCTGGCTTACTTCACACTGTATAATGGGCTCCAGTTTCATCCATCTCATTAGAACTGATTCAAATGAATTCTTTTTAATGGCTGAGTAATATTCCATGGTGTATATGTACCATAGCATAGCTTCCTTATCCATTCGTCTGCTGATGGGCATCTAGGTTGCTTCCATGTCCTGGCTATTATAAACAGTGCTGCGATGAACATTGGGGTGCACGTGTCTCTTTCAGATCTGGTTTCCTCAGTGTGTATGCCCAGAAGTGGGATTGCTGGGTCATATGGCAGTTCTATTTCCAGTTTTTTAAGAACTCTCCACACTGTTCTCCATAGTGGCTGTACTAGTTTGCATTCCCACCAACCGTGTAAGAGGGTTCCCTTTTCTCCACACCCTCTCCAGCATTTATTGCTTGTAGACTTTTGGATAGCAGTCATCCTGACTGGCCTGTAATGGTAAATCTTTTATTGCGTATTTTATGTTGTAGTGTTTTTCCGTCTGTGTGCTTGTGTTAGTCTTCATAGATGATGTTGGTGGACAATTGAGACAAAGTCAGGCACTGTTGTTTTTCTATTATTTAAACTAAGCTCAGCCTTGATACTTTTGACTTTTCTTCCCAATTTCTTTTATCTCTCTTTTAACAAAACTGAGGGTGGGGAAGAGTAGGAAGATGAGGAGAGAATGAAAAACTGACAGATGATGAAGGTTAAGCAAAATTAAGCAAAGAAATCTTAGGTTAGCTCCTAAGCCTAAAGCAGGAAGTTGCGATGGAGCACTGAAAGGACTACTTTTTGCTCTGCTAATATGCACCTAATTTGCTAAGTAGGTCTGTCTAGTCAAGGCTATGATTTTTCCAGTGGTTGTGTATGGATGTGAGAGTTGGACGGTGAAGAAAGTTGAGCGCTGAAGAACTGATGCTTTTGAACTGTGGTGTTGGAGAAGACTCTTGAGAGTCCTCTGGACTGCAAGGAGATCCAACCAGTCCATCCTAAAGGAAATCGGTCCTGAATATTCATTGGAAGGACTGATGCTTAAGCTGAAATTCCAATACTTTGGCCACCTGATGCAAAGAACTGACTGGAAAAGACCCTGATGCTGGGAAAGATTGAAGGCAGGAGGAGAAGGGGACGACAGAGGATGAGATGGTTGGTGGCATCACCGACTCGATGGACATGAGTTTGAGTAAACTCCTGGAGTTGGTGATGGACAGGGAGGTCTGGTGTGCTGCAGTTCATGGGGTCACAAAGAGTCAGACACAACTGAGTGACTGAACTGAACTGAAACTATTTCTGTTTTCCAAACAAAAACCCAAGTACAGATCTTACCTCCTTCCCCTCTGTTTCCAAAGAAAAAGGTAATCCATAATAGGCCACACCCCCTTTAGAAAAATTGTTAACTTGGCCATACCATTCCATCCAATTTCAAAGAGCTAGTAAAATCCTAAACTTAAACCTAAATGGTTTTTCTCCGTGGGGAGTGGAAAGGAGGTGGAAAGAAGGAAACTTGAGCTCCCTCTAGAGGTTGGCAATAATATTCCTGTAAGTTAGGTTTTACATTATAAATTGATCTTTACTTTCTTACATAATTAACTGTTCTGGCATCAGTCATCCTGCCAAAGTCTGTTCACAACTTTGAGGAGTGTTAAAGTAATTAACAAATTGAAAAGAAGGCACAAGTGAAGCACATATGCTAAAAAGGCAGGAGGGCGTGCTGTCCTTTATGTCTGTTCTTTACGACCCTTGTGAACATCCTAGTAATGGACATGAATGTCAAGATCCAGCTGATCTTGATTAGCAGCTCAATCAGACATGGCTGCAAGCTGTGCTTGAGAAGACTTTTCTTACCTCATTTCCCAGGCTGCTTCTCAGACCAGTTAATCAGAATCTCTGCAGGTAGAACCCAGGAATTAGTATTAAAACAAAATTCTTAGGTGACTCTGAAATGTAGCCAGGTTTGAGAACCAGTACTAGTGCAAAGATGTACTAGGTGCGGTAGTTAACAAGCCAATATACAATCATCAGTCCTATCCTCCCAGGTTTTCTGAAGGGCATCACAGAATGACAGATACAGAACTAAGGACATGGAGGCTTTAGGTCTAGTACTGACCTAAAGCCTAGTTTCTTCCTTCTGAGCCCCAGGCTTCTTTTTTTTTTCCCTTTACCTTTTATATTTTATGGTTCCATTTTCTATGGTTACATTTTGTTGCAGGCAATTTCTTTTTTGATGTCTTGTTTTGGCAATCTTATCCAAAAGATGCTTCTAAACAGCAATTTAATAAACTCATGGCATTCTAGGTTTGCCCCATCATCCTTGATCTAGTAATTTCTACTCTTCCAGGACCTTAGACCTTGTTAATGAGATAGAAGGTAAAGGTCTATATTCAGGCACAGGGCCTCATGTAAAGAATTTGAATGTTAATGATTTTCCTGCATTCACCATACTTTTTTCGTAGGGTTACCTTTGCATTACATCCATTCTTTAAAATTGCTCCACTTAGAACTTGGTTCTTCAGTAGAACATAAATGAGTTGAAAGTCTTATGCTGAAGTCAGCCAACCATAACCCTAAACTCAGTACTAGACCTAAAGCCTCCATGTCCTTAGTTCTGTATCTGTCATTCTGTGTTGCCCTTCAGAAAACCTGGGAGGATAGGACTGATGATTGCATATTGGCTTGTTAACTACCACACCCAGTTTCTTCTTACAGCTATTGTTTAGCTATGGCTAAAGTGACATGGAAGATTTGGAGGAAAACTCAGCTCACTTTGCAAAATTCTGGGCTGGATGAAGCTCAAGCTGGAATCAAGATTTCCAGGAAAATCATCAATAACCTCAGATATGCAGATGACACCACCCTAATAGCAGAAAGCGAAGAGGAACTAAGGAACCTCTTGAAGAAGGTGAAAGAGGAGAGTGAAAAAGTTGGCTTAAAACTCAACATTCAGAAAGCTAAGATCATGGCATCTGGTCCCATTAGCAAAAATAAGACCAGGGGCTGACTGTGGCTCAGATCATGAACTCCTTGCCAAATTCAGACTTAAATTGAAGAAAGTAGGGAAAACCACTGGACCATTCATGTATAACCTAAATCAAATAAATCCCTTATGATTATACAGTGGAAGTGACAAATAGATTCAAGGGATTAGATCTGATAGAGTGCCTGAATATCTATAGATGGAGGTTCATGACGTTGTACAGGAGGAATCTCATTAATAATTATTGTTTCACCAAGACATTTTGGAGGAAGAGAAGGGGACAACAGAGGATGAGATGGTTGAATGGCATTACTGACTCAATGGACATGAGTTTGAGCAAGATCTAGGAGTTGGTGAAGGACAGGGAGGCCTGGTGTGCTGCAGTCCATGGGTTCACAAAGAGTTGGACATGACTGAGTGAGTGAGCTGAACTGACTGTTCATGGGATTCTCAAGGCAAGAATACTGAAGTGGTTTGCCATTCCCTTCTCCAGTGGACCACTTTTTTCCAGAACTCTCCACCATGACACATCCATCTTGGGTGGCCCTACATAGCATGACTCATAGTTTCATTGAGTTAGACAAGACTGTGGTCCATGTGATCAGTTTGATTAGTTTTCTGTGGTTGTGGTTTTCATTCCATCTGCCCTCTGATGGATAAGGATAAGAGGCTTATGAAAACTTCCTGATGCGAGAGTGACTGAGTGGGTCTCTGGGTCTTGAATACTCATACTCCTGGGTATCCTGTGAGAACTCTTTGCCAACATAGCCAAGAGCAATCACTGGTCTGCTACCTATTCCTATTCTTCAGCTTCTACTGACCCTTTTTGAATGTCCTTCATGCTGCATTCTTTTCAAATGAATTTGTTCACTCCTGTTTCAAGATCCTTGCTCTTAGCTTTCCTTTTGGATAAGTGGCGATCTCAGAGCTAAGCTCTTGTGTTTGGAATGTACGTGATTGGTGGACAGATGTAGAACTTAAAGAAACCTGATACCTAAATACTAAGGAAGATTTGGCTGTGAGGGGAGAGCTGAAATAATCAGGATCAAATGAACAGGGGAATAGCATGTTGATCAAAGTTGAAGGATTGGTAAGAAAAAAAAAAGCTGATAAAACAGTGAGTGGGTGCAAGAGAAATAAAAACCTTGAACATATTCCCCTTTGCAAGGAAGTACAATGGATCAGGAGCCTTTAATAGTTGTCCAGGGACAAGGATGTAGAAGGGCGTAATGAAAGATTCCAAGGAAGTTCTGAAACTTATCATGCTGCAAGTAAGCTGATAATAATTTCATCTGCAACTTCTAAAATGCATTTTAAGTAGAACTACTACCAAAAATTTTGGTGGAGGCTCACTATCTTCAAAGTATTCTATGAAATACTTGCTCTAACACCTTGTCCACCTGGGGAGGTTTCTTTTGGTTTCGCTGGGATCAGTGATCCCTCTGGTGCCTGAGTTCCTGCTTTCTCTCTGTGTTCAGAACTGGTTTGCTCACAGTGATGGAGCACACATCCTCTTCTGATGGGAAAAACTGCTTCTTGATTGGAGACTAAATCATCCTGCAGGAGATAGCAATGTAGATATCAAGATACTCTTGGGCAAGGCAAAAAAATTATTCCTCCAACTTAGACTCAAGGCAGGAACGCAGGGTATATTTAACCTTTTAGTGCCTTGTATTGCACAGAAAATTATCCCAAAGGAAGAGAAAAATGAGACGTTCCATGCTGGAAGGGCTTCTTAAGTAATTCCATGTATTTATTTTCAATGAATAATTTTGAATTTCTGCAACTTCAGCAGAGCCTCAAATCTCCGATTAGTATTGTATAAAGATTGTATGAAGATACATCAAGAGATCTGTAATTAAGCTGTTAAAATCTTAGTCCAGCATTTCTCCAACATAATTATTAACCACTGGACTTGTCCTTTAAGATAGAATTTCAGGAAAATTTTTATTTCTTCCTTCCCTCCATTCTTCCCCACCCTTTCTTTTCTGTTTTCCTTTTGTATCATGAGAGCTAAGAACTGGAAATAGCACAAAAGTAGACAAACCTATAGTTTGGCAGAGATTCTTTATAATCCTAAAATATTTTGACCTTGTTAGTTAACTGAAACCTGATGAAAACTCAAAAGCCACACAATAATAGGACATTTACATTAGTCTCTGTATTTTTCTGTCACTGTAAAGGAGTTCAGTAAAGGACAAGCCCTATGTTTCTGTTCAGGGAAAGCATGTTGCCATGTAGGGTAGGCTTAAACCTTATGATGTAAATAAACCTTATGATGTAAATTGAGTGAGATAGAGGCCTAACTCCTAAGCCTTGACTCATCCAAAGTAGTACCACTGTAATAACAAATATGATAAAAAAAATAACTGTAAGAACTGACATTACAACCTGACAGGTTCCTATTTCCCCAGGCCCTCTCCTGTGCCCTTAACATGTATTTTCTCTTTTAATTCTCAGAATAACTCTAGGAGACAGAGACTGTTATCATCTCTATTGTACATATAAGGAAAACAAAGCTTAGGGAGGTTAACTAGTGCAAGGTTGCACAGCTGCAAGGACTGGAACTGGCACTCAAGCCTCAGTCTTTATCATCAACCTCCTATTTAGACTGTCTTGAGGGACCATCTTGGTCAGTGCTTCCATCATGTAGAATGTTTCCATTCATTCAACAAATAGATTTTAGGTATCTTTTATCTGCTAGCATTCTCATAGAAAATGGAGTTCCAATAATTTGGAAAAAACGTTTGTCTCAGTCCTCAAGGAGTTCCTAGATTAATTCAGTTTCTCCCCACTTCATTCTGTAATAACATTCCTTTTCAGATCTCTCTGTTGGGCAATTAATCAGTAGTGGAAACTCAGATGCCTCTACAGAATCTGCAGTTAATTTAAATCGTGTGAAATATGCCAGGTGAATGTAGAATTCTGGGAGCAAAGCTGCTTGAATTTGACCAAGATCTACATATCTATCTAGTATTTGCCATTTTAAACGCTTAGCAGTTCTGTAAAGCCCATGACCTACTTTGTGCCCTGCACCTCAATATTTCCAAAGTTGAGGTGTGTCAGAATCATCCAGAGAGCTTGTTAAACATTGCTGTGCCCCACTCCTAGTTTCTGATTCAGTGAATCTTGGGTGGAGCCTTAGCATTTGCTTGTCTGAAAAGTTCCCTGGTGATGTGGATGTTCTTGTGTAAGGATCACACTTCGAAAACCTTTGTTAAATCATCCACGTGTAATTTCAGCCTTCCTAGTTATGTTATGAAATAATTCTGCTGTGATCCCTGATGAGTTCAGTCTCTTCACAGTCTTTTCTTTTTGTTGTTGCTCTCTGTCTTCGTTGCTGTACACAGGCTTCCTCTAGTTGCAGAGAGCAGGGGCTACTCTCCAGTTCTCCTTGTGGTGGCTTCTCTGGTTGTGGAGCACAGGCTCTAGGCACACAGGCTTTAGTAGTTGCAGCACTTGGGTCCAGTAGTTGCGGCTCATGGGCTCTTGGGCGTGCAGACTTTAGGAGTTGTGGTGCATGGGCTTAGTTGCTCCGATGGCATGTGGAATCTTCCTGGACCAGGGATCGAACCCATGTCCCCTGAATTGGCAGGCAGATTCCTATCCACTGTACCACCAGTGGTACCACTGTATCACTGGATGTCTTAAACACTTCAAGTCTCACTTTAATTATCTCTCTTCCATCCTTCAAAAAATATTTATTGAAATCTATATTGAGAAACTGGAGATTCTGAAGTGAATAAGACCCTATGACTAGAAGTTTTATATAAGTACATTTATATAAAAAATCTATCTTTTAACCTCTATCTCAGTGTAATCCACTAATTTTTAAAAATGAGCATATTCTCTTTAATGTTGAAAGTTTGTTTCAAGATGATCAGCTAAATAAAAAATTAAAGTTCATCCAAGTTTTATGTGCTAAAATGATCAAAATTAGTTTTCATAAAACAAACCAATTGAGCAAATTAAAATAGAGATCTCAAGTTAGCCACTAGATGCCATGTACTTAGAAAAGTTCTATATGGAAAGGCTATATGTGGATAGGTGGCTCAAGTGCTAAAGAATCTGCCTGCCAATGCAGGAGATATGGGCTCGATCCTTGAGTCAGGAAGATTCCCCTGGAGTAGGAAATGACAACCCACTCCAGTATTCTTGCCTGAAAAGTTTCCATGGACAGAGGAGCCTGATGGGCCAGAGTCCGTGGAGTCGCAAAGAGTTGGACGTGACTAAGCAGGCACACACACACACACAGACACACACACATTGAGGAACAGGGAGTTTTCATGTATGGATTATCAATTTTTTAAATTAATTTTGGCTGTGCTGGGTCTTTGTTGCTGCACGGGCTTTTCTCTACTTGCAGCAAATGGGGGCTGTGCTGTAGTTGTGACACAGGTCTCTCACTGCAGTGGCGTCTCCTGTTGGGGCTCCCAGGAAGCAGGCTCAGTGCTTGTGGCAGGTAGACTTAGTTGCTCCTCAGTGTGGGATCTTCCTGGACCAGGGATCAAACCCCTGTCTCCTGCATTGGCAAGTGGATTTTTTCACTGAGCCACCAGGGAAGCCCCTGGATTATCAATTTTTAAATGCTTAGAATGCAATTAAGGATTTTTTGCACTATATGTTTTGGAAAAATACATGAAAATTAGATGATTTGATGATTTAGGCATTTCAAGATCTGTAATGCTTCTGATAATCAACATGGCCACCACCAACACTGCCACCCCCGCCCCCCCCCCCCCAATATTTACTGGGTCCTTCCTGTGTGTCATGTGCATTTTCTCTTCACTCCTCACAAAATCTGTGAGGTACTGTCATTGTCTCTATTTAACTGAGGCTTGGAAGCACTCAGCACTACTTGCTGGTACCAGGTTTTGGTGTTACTGCTAAGGGCAGGAAGCTTTGGTGTCCAGGTGCAAAACTTTGGCTTGGGGGAGGGCGTGTATTGTGAAATGAGTGGGTAGACTCAGGCTACTTCTCAGCAGTCACATGTGCTCTGCCCAAGTCCTCCCACTGACTTTAAAACCCAGTTAAGCTTTGCCCTTTTCCTGTGTCCTCCCACCCTTGGTGTGCAGGATGTGGCATTGTTAGATAAGAGTGACATCATAAGGACTGGGACATGTAGTCCATCCTCAGACACCAAGAGGCTAGCTCCCCCTTGGTAGGCCGTTTTGGAGAAATTAAATGGGCAATTTTGTCTTTGGATATTTTCCTCAACCTTGCATCTTGATAATGTGAGAGAGTCCTCAGATACTAACAAAGACCTTTTCCTTGACATCTAGATCAACTTTTCAGCAGTCACAAGTCTTCTTGCTTTTTGAAATATATCTCAGTTTTGCTCTGTTCAAAACAACTAACTATACTGCGTTCCCTATAAACATGCACCACACCCCTCTGATGTTTCTAGCCTTGAAGAATGACCCTGTCATGCTCCCAGTCATCCACGCCAGAAATCCATCCTTCACTCTGGCTTCCTCCACCTACCTTCATCCCAACTAATTAATCATCTTGTCAACTCTAATTCCTAAAAGATTATCCATTCTTTTCCCAACACACTGCATTTACCCTCCTTGCTCTTTTTATTTGCTACTCTTTCATCTTTTACTCATGTTGTCATCAAAGTGATCCTTAAAAACAATTTATGTCTCATTCTTACTTAACTACCCTCTAACAGTTTTTCGTTGCTATTAGCATAAGCTTTAAATCTCTTATTGTGGCTTATAGGATGCCATGACTGGACTTTGTATACCTCTCTTATTTGTCTCTGACCACTTACAGAGCTATCACGATGAATGCGTTTTTGCTTCTTGAAAGGACCACACATTCTCTCTCATCTGGGCCGGGTATATGCTGTTCTCTATCTAAAATACTCTCCCCTCAATTCCTACTTACACCTCTGACATCAGCTTAATTATTTCTTTAAGAATTTTTTTTATTATTATTCTTTTTCTATTTTTCTACATGAAGGAGGGTGTGATGCTACTAGTGTCTTGAAATTCTCTAATGTAACACTGTCACTTTATTATAAATTTTTGTTTAATAATCTGTCTTATCTGTTAGTATATAAGCTCAGAAATGGTAGAGACCATATTCTGTTGTTCATAAATGTATCACATGGCTTTGCACTTAGAAGGGGCAAGATAGAGCTAATAGTTAAATAAAAGACTTAAGTAGGGGCAGGTATACCTACCTAAGTCACTGAAAGCTGTGTATACAGAACTTTCATCTCTACTAGCCTTCGCTTTGCTTGTTGGTTTTAAAAAATAAAAATAAAAAAGTCCCCAAACTGTGTTGGAGGTGTCTGTAATTTTGGTCTGTCTCTACCAGAAACTGTGAAATGGAGAAAAGATAAATTCAGTAGTCCATATTGTCAGGTGACTGAGGTTAAAATTTCTCTCCCTTTTGCCCAGTGCTCTCAACTGAAAACTTGGTAGGCCTTGTTACCTTTAGAATTTTAAGTTTTTCCTATTAATCTTTAAAAAAAAGTCACCTCAGCTGTATCCTTTCCTTCTCTTCCCCTCCAGAACACATGCTATGTTCCACTTTATCATAGAGTCATTGAATCATACGTTTGGAAGAAACCTCGGCAACTTCTGGTATAGCTCACCATTCTCTACTTTAACTCTTCCTTTTCATTTTCATGTCAAAGTTTATCCAGCACCAGTGGCGTGAAACTCCCTACTGCCAGGGATAGCCCATACAGATGGTACAACTTGGTCAGAAGCTCCTACAGCAAGAGCACCCATCCCTGGGAGGGAGAAGACATTTGTCCTCACTGCCAGTGTAGATTTTAAGGGAATTTATCCATCTTTTTCTGAGACCAGGTTTGATAGGGGATAAGATAAGATAATATTTAAGGCATTGGGATTCTTGGGGGAAGGAGATTAGAAGGAAACCCTATAGAAATAGGAAAAAGGGATAGAAATTGGGATCTGGTACTTTGAGGAAAGTGAAGCTACTTCCAAGTTGACTTAAGTTCTTGTCTTAAGACTTGGGAATGCTTGAAAAGATAGGAAGGATGTTTGGAGGACAAGGGTTACAGAGTAACCCTCAGTGGTATTATGGTGGTGGTGGTGGTGTTGGTGTCTGTTTTGGGGGGTGGGTGAGCAGTAGGGAATGGAGGTTGCAAAGTTATATTATAATTTGCACACACTTTATTGTAAATGGCTCTTAGTTTCTAAGAGGGGGAAAAAAAGATTTTTGCAGCTAATACTTCACCATGTATTTTCGTAAGTGGAATAAAATAATTCATGTCAACACTGTTGCCAAATACGTACAGCAAATTTACATTCAGTTTTTCCTAAGCAATTCTTAAGAATCTGTCACTTTAAAAAATAAGCTGAACATTCCGAATGATGAGGAAAGTCAAGGAAACTCAGAATGTCTTCAAAAGCAAAAATTGCTTCTATGGGAAATGAAAATGAGGACAAATAATAAATATTGTCATTATCAACATAATTTCTTTGTATCTAGAGGGTGAGATAGTTGGATAGCTTCATTGACTCAGTGGACTTGAGTTTGAGCACACTCCAAGGATAGTGAAGGACAGGGAAGCCTGGTGTGCTGCAGTTCATGGGGTCGCAAAGAGTCAGACATGACTGAGCAATTAAAGAACAACAATAATAATACCCTGGATAAAAGCTTTCACTGATCACCTCGTCCAGTGGCTTTAAAAGAAAGCTGATCTTTGTTTTATTTTTACCTCCTAAATGAAATATCATGTCAAAACTAAATGGAAAACAATTGAAAGCAAAGCTGTTTTGATTAAAGTTGGGGTGGGACCCTCTAAGTTCTGTCCACTGGTTCCTCTTCCTCTCTGTAGAAACTGAGAGCTCTTTGGAATTTAGTTTGAAAACTACTAATCCTGTATAACCCATCATCATATAGATCCAGTTAAGACCATGCCAGGCTTTTCTTGCTATATCACATGTCCTTCTGAAATAGCATAAGCAGGAAAAGTTCAGTTACAGAGAAACAGAGCTAAGAAGTAACACCTCCTGAAAGTGAAAGTGTTACTGGCTCAGTGGTTGACTCTTTGTGACCCCATGGACTGTAGTCCGCCTGGCTTCTCTCTCCATGGAATTCTCCAGGCAAGGATACTGGAGTAGGTTCCCATCCTCTCCTCCAGAGTCCCAACCCAGGGATCGAACCTGGGTCTCCTGCATTGCAGGCAGATTCTTTACCATCTGAGCTACCAGGGAAGCCTCAACACATCCTATAAACATGTATTAACTATAGACACACAGTCTTTGTCTCTGTCTCTCACATACACATACATGGTGATATAGACACCTGTGCAAAAAGACATTAAAGTTATGTGAAATGAAGTGAAGTTGCTAAGTCGTGTCCTACTCTTTGTGACCCCATGGACTGTAGCCTACCAGGCTTCTCCAGGGAAGAGTACTGGAGTGGGTTGCTATGTCCTTCTCCGGGGATCTTCTATTCCCAGGGATTGAACCCGGGTCTCCCACATTGTCGGCAGACGCTTTACGGTCTGAGCCACCAAGGAAGTCAAAGTTATGTAGCACAGAGTAATGAACACACTATATATGCCTACCCAGATGTCACCTGGATACCTTGACTATTAAGGAAATAGGATGGTATATTCCATGTACACTTTGAGATTTTTACTGATTCCAGGGCTTATGTTTTCATAGTCATTTTTGATTCAAAACTTCTGTTTAAGTGGAATTAACCAATCAAATTTATGAACTGTTACACTGTCTAGCTAATAATTTTCCTCCTTTGTACTGTGTCCCATCAGTTATGGGACTGAGCCCTAAGGCTTAAAAAATAATCCTTTTTGTTTGAAATGTTTTTATTTGATTCTCCTATTAAAGCTCCAGAGACAGTTTTCTCTTCTAAATGTATCATTTTTCTATTTTGGGCTTTATGATTTAAATGTTTATTTTCTCCTTACTATTTAAACAGTAAGATCAGGGTAAGAAGGAGCAGCTTTGACAGGGCCAGTAAAAACTTCAGTGCACTGACATTATTTGAAATTACAAGTGGCTACTACCAGTTCTGGAAAACTCCCAGTGACTTATCAGGACAAATTTTGCATAGTCTCTCCTAAGGAGGGAGAGATGATTGAAATTGTTGCGGAGTAGAAGGGAACAAACATAAAAGCATAAGAGAAGGAACTGTAAGAGATGGAGATGCCACCACTGTGAGTTGGTAAGTGAAGTGTGAGAATGCAGTGGGAGAAGGCAGACAATGAGAGGGTGGTGACAGAAAAGGGGAAGTCATAGGAAATGGAAAGATTTTTATCTTTGACTTTTCCTGTGCTGTTTGGAGGATGGCTAGATGCCTTTTATTTTCATGCTTGCCAAAATTAGAGATGCATGTTAGTTTTCTATTGCTGCTATAATGAATTATCACAAATGTAGTGACTTAACTCAAATATGGGTTTTTATATGGGTTGGAAGTCTGATAGGAGTTTCACTAGGCTGAAATCAAAGTGTCAGTAGAACTCTATTCCTTCTGGAGACCCTAGGAGAGAATCTATTTTCTTGCCTTTTCCAGCTTCTAGAGGCTGCTCACATTCATTGACTTGTGAACCTCTTTCTCTATATTCAAAACCAGCGATATTGGTATCTCTCTGACCATTCTTCCATGGTCTCACATCTCCCCAGTTTATGAAAGATCCTCTGCTTTTAAGAACTCATGTGATTAAATTGGGCCCACTGGATGGCCCACTGGATTGCCCACTGGATTAATCCATTATCATCTCTCAAGGCCGTTGACTTAATCACAGCTGCAAAATCCCTTTTGCTGTGCAAAGTAACATTTCATCGGGCATTATTTTGCCCACCACAGGATGATTCCTTCTCTGGCCTACTCTAGTTCTTTAATTAAAAAGGACACTAGTACTAACACTAATACTAGCCAAATGAATTCTTTTCTTTTTCTATTTCCTATAAAACTCATTGTTAAGCAATATCTTCTGTCCTGTCTAAAGATTGTTGTTGTTGTTCAGTTGCTAAGTTGCAGCTGAACTTTGCAACCCCATGGACTGCAGTACATAAGGCTTCCCTGTCCATCATTATCTCCCAGAGTTGTCTAAAGATGGGAGTCTGTAAATAACTGAATGGTCAGTCCCAGGACTGACTGAATTTCTTGGTGTTTGGAGGGTAGAGTACGAAGCAGGAGTAATTGTGACTAGGAAGCAGCCTTCTGTCAGCACAGCCAGATTATTCCAAAAGGAGAATGAGTATATTGACCACTATCATTTTTTCCTCAGGGAAGATATAGTGGCCTGTAGTCTGTCCAGTTACGACACTCTTACCTCATTTTGGGCTTCCCAGGTGACACTAATGGTAAAGAATCCACCTTTCAATTCAGGAGACATAAGAGACACAAGTTCAGTCCCTGGGTTCGGAAGGTCTCCTGGAGGAGGGCATGGCAGCCCACTCCAGTATTCTTGCCTGTAGAATCCCATAGATAGAGGAGCCTTAGGGGGCTACAGTCCATGGGGCTGCAAAGAGTAGGACACGATTGAGCACGCATGAACACCAAGTATGATTAGTAGTGGAAAGGGGCTTCTCATTGTAAAACTACAAACCTTACATATTGTAAGACCTAAAGTGTAAGTGTTTTTTTGACATTCTTTAGCCTCAAGAACCCTAGAGGATGCGGCATGAGTTACCCTGCTCTTACCACATCTGCCCGCAGTCTAACAAGAAGGGCTCTCCACCTGGCTAGTTCACATAGCAGCCAGACCTGCTTCACCCCACCTAGTCTTAAACCTAATTGGATTCACTTTCCTGCCAGCCCATAGAATTATTCAAACAAGTGAATCACACCCTCCCAGAGGAACCAAAGGTCACTGCTTCCCACAGTCCCTGATGTACTCACTCCTCTGGGCTGTGAGCATATGTTCCCCAATCACCTGTTGCCAGCCTCATCTGTCCAGTGTCAGGTGTCAGGTGTTCCGCCATCTTGTACTATTCAGGGAAGTCAGTTCCTCCTTTGCCAGTTGAGTGAATAGGGAGTGATCATAACATGTTTCCTTTCCTTGTTGTGAATCTGTTCTCTGGAAAGAGACCCATGAATGTTCCCGGCCTATAAGTAAGAACCATAGGCCAAGTCTTCCTCATGTGAAAGGAAAAGAAGTCAATACACAGTGAGATCAGAGGCCCTCGGGACTTTTCTAAGGACTCCAGTAAGAGTGCTAAAATGTGACAGAGGACAGAACATTAGTTGGTTCACACAGCTCATTAGTTTCTTTGTACCTTTTGGACTCTCACTAAGTTAATAGACATTGGAACGCGTTGGAGAGACATTGATTCTTGGCAAGACAAAGCCCCATTCCATCTCACTTTCCCAATAAAGTTTTTGGTCTTGACTTTTGTAGAAATAGAAAGTATGTGTGTGGTGGTAATAGCTTATGGTGAATGATGTCAGATAAGTGATCTCTGAAGAAGATTTAGCTTTGGTACCAGGGACCAGGCTTGATTATTCAAGAGCTTTTGTGTAGCAGAGTTTTATTAAAGTATAAAAAGGGACAAAGAAAGCTTCTGACATTGACATCAGTAGGGGGGTGGAGAGTGCCCCCCTCATTAGTCTTATCAAGGCCTTATATTCTTTTATCAGACCCACTCCAAGACAACATATATCTTAAATTAACAAGATTACAACTAACTAGAAAGGTCTTACCAGACCCACTCCCACAACATACTTCTTAAAATAACAAGATTAGTCAGAAGGTTCTTGTTAAGGAGAAACATGTCCTTGAGCAAGATGCATTGTTATATTGACTAACACAAAGCAATGTAGAAAAAAAGATTGTCCTTTTTTCCTTGAGCGCCTCAAACTCCTTTCTCCTTCTTGAGGGCTCCAGACTCCTTTCTTCTCCTAGAGGACCCTGGACTTCTTATCAACCTACCAATTTACTCTCTCAATAGCAAGATCTCCAACTGAGAAGAGAGTGATGCCTAGAATACCAAAGGAACTTCTACAAATCAACAAGAAAAGGAAAAGGAATTTAATAGAAAAAAAATTAGGCCAATATGTATTTAGGCAGTTGGCAGAAAGGGAAATCCTAAAGGCTAATGAATATTCAAAGAGATGCTAAATCACATCAATGATCAAGGAAATGCAAATTAAAATAAGAGTACTACTTTAAATTCATCATTTGGCAGAATTAGAAAGTCAGATAATATCAACTGCTGGTGGGGATGTGGAGAAACTGAGTTTCTCATGCATTCCTGGGGACAGTGTAAACTTGTGTTGCTGTTCCAGCATACAGTTTGACATAGTTAGTAGAGAAAATAAGCATGCCTATACTCTATGACTTGGAGGATGGCATCCTCACTCCAGTATTCTTGCCTGGAGAATCCCTTAGACAGAGGAGCCTGGTGGGCTACAGTCTATCGGGTCACAAAGAGTTGGACACGACTGAAGTGACTGAGCATGAACACGTGACTAGCACCTCTGCTCTTAGGAATATATCCCAGAGACATCCTCAGGAGATATTTATGAGGGTATTTGGTCAAATGGTATTTGTGGCAGCAAAGAACTGGACTTAAACTAAATGACCACTGATTTCTAAGACAATGGATAAATAAAATTTGATGAGAAGATCAGATTCTCTCAGTCAAAAATAAATAGTTTAGATTTCTATTTAGTAACATTGCTAGATCTCACAACATAATATTGAATAAAAAATAACTCAAAAACAGGATGACAGTTTTAGATAGTCCTCTTTATGTCATTTAAAACTCAAATACAAAACGTGCTATATGTTTTAAAAACTCACATATCTCTAAGCAAATGTATTAAAAGTGGATTGGAATGAATTGTTTGTTATTGGAGTGGGAGGGAGAAATGGGATTGTGGATGGGGCATAGAGATGAGAAAATAATAAAATAAGATACAATGGACAAAGGGCATTATCCTAATTGAAATGATAGTGTACCACAAAATAGGAGTTATGACTAGCTCAATTCTATATACTTGATTTCAGAGAAATAAAGAAGGAAGAAAGTAAGGGACAGAATATGGGGGCCAGAAACCTGACTTTGGGGGAGTGAGTTTTCAACTACTGAGCCAATTCTGTTGTAGCCACTTTGGAACCCAAAAAGGAAAAATAGGAAACTCTTCGGGTTTAGCAGAAAGGATATTGGAGTGGAAGACAAGCTGGTTGAATGATTTTTATTAGGTCGCAGATACTCCCTTTAGATGGGAAATAATGGGACCTTCTCTACATATTCTGCAGGGTCCTTGGGAGAATGAAATTAGGGGAAAATGTGACAGGAAATGTTGAAAGATTTTCATAAATATCAGATGATGTGTCCATAGTTAAGCTGGAGGCAGACTGGTGATTCTAGTTGAGAGAAGGAAAGTAGAGCTGTTTCATGTGCTGTCAATTTGCTGTAGTCTTTGTCACCCTGAAAGAGGGAGAGGACAAAAACCAAATCTAATGAAGTTTCTCCTAATTGCCTCTCCTACCCTGATGCCCTCCCTCCTTTTCGTCCTTCTCCCCTCTTTTTCTCTTCTTTGTTAGTGCTGTTAATTTGGGATGTCAACAATTAGATCCTTGATTCACCAGGTTTGTATTCTGGGACACATGAGGCTGGTTTGACTCCTGAGCAAATCAAATGTACTGGGTGACAGGAGGGGAATCACTGAAAGGAGGAAGAAAGAGAAAGTTGCATTGCTTGAATGCCAAAAATCAACACTGGAGACATTATGTAATTATACTATAGTCCAGTGAGGTCGCCATCATGGTCCTTATCTTAGAGACAGATCGGAGGCTTAAAATGTGTTCAGTGCCACACAGTATCACACATAAAGTAACAGAATTGGAATTTGCAGTTGATTAAAGCCCTTTGTTTTGTTCTATATCCCCAGGAGACTTAGAGAATCAACCTTATCCTCTTCTACTATCCTTCCCTGCACTTTCAGATGTGAAAAAAGAGGTCCCCAGAGATGACCCATGTTGTTCTATGTCACATGCTAGGTAACAGACAATTGTGGGTTGGTGCCTTGGTGCTCTGCCTTCCACCACCTGCCACAGTTATGCTCCCATGGTTATAAAATCAAATTATATGTAATCTAGTTATGGTCATAAGAATCAATTGACACTGTTTAAAGACAGTTATTCCTTAATGCCTTTCTTTCCAGATCTGCTACCCTCTGTTTCACTACTACAGCTTGTGATGTGCCCTCTTTTTGGAAATATCTGTTGCTGCATAGACAGTCTCAGAATGCACTTGTGGCTGGGAATTTCTAGGCACTCCATCTAGAAATATGAAAGAACTAAGGACTAGAAGTTGGATTTGAAGGCACCCCTACGAAGGCATTTATTACAGAGTATACACAGATAGAATCCATTCTCTGGGACAATAATGAGTCCTTTCCGTTCAGTTTGTTGAAGCTGAGACTGGGAAACTCTTGGTAGGAATACCCAAAGTTTATACAAAAATAAATAGGGATTGGAGGGATGGATATTTCTTAAATGCTGACTTCAAGGCTTGTAGCTAGTTTCTCACCTAAATGGCTCTTCAGTAGGAAAATACAGGTTCCAACAAGCCATTCTACCTTTTATATAAGTACTGTTTCCTTCAAAGGGGTTTGAAAGTGCCAGAAGGCTGCACATGATTGCTCTGTGCTCTATCAGAGGAGGTCTGAAGTTACTTGTCTCATTCTCCTTTTTCCTCCTAATCCAGGTTCTTCTTTCGGGATCATATGAGATTCTAGTTACTATGTCAAAATCTACTAGCCTCCCTCATCAGGGGATACGGATGTGATACAAGTTCCTGGGGAGTGTAAGTTGCTGTTGAGCAGAGGGGATTGTGAGGATGGTTTGGGAAAGAAGGGGTATGAGTATGAGACAAATCATACATTCTTAAGAAGGACAGATAATATTATAACAAGGTAAACGAGGTGAAAGGATTGGAAAAGAATGATTAGCATAGAAAGTTCCATGGCTCAGCCCTGGTGTGGATGGACATGGGATGAGGACAGCTATATACAAGCAGGAAGGGTGACTTTCAGAGAAGGGGGTGATAGTGTTTTGCATCTTCATCAGGACTGGCTAGCAGGCTCACAGACATGCCGTTGTTAAGTCTGTATTATGCATTAGAGCTTTAGCAGATTGGTTTTGAACAAAGTTGTGAGTTGGGTGGTCTTTTGTGGAGGGCAGATGGTATGGTTGATGTGTGGGGGCTGCATTTCAATGGAATATGTCATAGAAAAGTCCTTTCTAAACCTGGAATGATTCTCTGATGCTGAAAGTAGGAGTTAAAAAGCAAGTAATAATACAGAGGTCCTTTAACAGCTGTCTTCTGTAACACCTCATCCTTACTGATGTATTCATTCTGCATTCTTTTCAGTACGTCTTCTGGAAGAGATAAATTTTGCCACTAAATTATAAGCCTGAAAGCCACAAGGGCAGGAGTACATTCTCATACACCTATGCCAATTGTCGATTATACTTGGCAATCCCTTTTAATAGAAGGCGCTTCTACAGGCTTTCTCTACGGCCCATTCTGGAAAATTTTTCTTCACTGTTAACTATTAATGAAGCCTTTGAAGCCCCCTTTTCTAACTTGATGTTTTTGATAGAGTACACATTTTATTTTTCTTAAGATATTTTGAGATTTTTATCCTCACAGCCTGTTCCACAGAAATCAATTAAATGCAGCTTTGTTTTTTGACATGATAGAAACACATGGACTTTGCATGTCATATAGACCTGATTTTAAATCCTAGCTCCACTGCTTAGTGGCCACGTTTCCATCTCAGGGTTGTTGTACTTACTCTTTTTTTCACTCCAAATCTCTGTCTGGTTCTTTCCTTCATATCATGCAAGTGTGTATATCCACTTCCTAGCTTCCTACCCTGTTTAGGATTCTTCCTAGTTCTTACCATACTTGGTACATTATTTGTCTTGTTGGTTTTTTGAGTACTCTTTTATTGTCCATTCCTCCCCTAGAATGATGTCTTGCCATGAAGCACATGCTCAGTTCAGTTCAGTCGCTCAGTCATGTCCAACTTTTTGGACCCCATGGACTGACTGCAGCATGCCAGGTGTCCCTGTCCATTACCAACTTGCTCAAAATCATGTCTCATGTCCGTCGAGTTGGTGATGCCATCCAACCATCTCATCCTCTGTCATCCCCTTCTCCTCCTGCCTTCAGTCTTTCCCAGCATCAGGGTCTTTTCCAGTGGGTCAGTTCTTTGCATCAGGTGGCCAAAGTACTGGCGCCTCAGCTTCAGCGTCGGACCTTCCAGTGAATATTCAGGGTTGATTTTCTTTAGGATTAACTGGTTTGATCTCCTCGCAGTCCAAGGGACTCTCAGGAGTCAGCTCTAACACCACAGTTCAAAAGCATCAGTTCTTTGGCGCTTAGCTTTCTTTATGGTCCAACTCCCACATCCATACATGACTACAGGAAAAACGATAGCTTTGACTAGACAGATGTTTGTCGGCAAAGGTTTTTAATCTTTGTCTGCTTTTTAATATGCTGTCTAGGTTGGTCATAGCTTCCACAGAGCAAGCGTCTTTTAATTTCATCGGTGCACTCACTATCTGCAGTGATTTTTTTAGCCCAAGAAAATAAAGTCTGTCACTGTTTCCATTGTTTCCCTATTTATTTGCCATGAAGTAATGGGACTGAATGCCATACTCTTTGGTTTTCTGAATGTTGAGCTTTAAGCCAACTTTCTCACTCTTTCACTTCATCAAGAGGCTGTTTAGTTCCTCTTTTCTTTCTGCCATAAGGGTGGTGTCATCTACATATCTGAGGTTGTTGATATTTCTCCTGGCAATCTTGATTCCAGCTTATGTTTCATCCAACCAGGCATTTTGCATGATGTATTCTGCATTTAAGTTAAATAAGCAGGGTGACAATATGCAGCCTTGATGTACTCCTTTCCCAATTTGGAGCCAATCTGTCGTTCCATGTCTGGTTCAAACTTTCTTCTTGACCTGAATACAGATTTTTCAGGAAGCAGGTAAGGTGGTCTGGTATTCCCATCTCTTGAAGAATTTTCCACAGTTTGTTGTGATCCACACAGTCAAAGGCTTTAGCATAGTCAATGAAGCAGAAATAGATGCTTTTCTGGAATTCTCTTGCTTTTTGTATGATCCAGCAGATGTTGGCAATTTGATCTCTTATTTCCTCTGCCTTTTCTAAATCCAGATTGAATATCTGGAAGTTCTGGGTTCACATCCTGTTGAAACCTAGCTTGGAGAATTTTGAGCATTACTTTGCTAGTGTGTGAGATGAGTGCAGTTGTGTGGTAGTTTGAACATTCTTTGGCATTGCTTTTCCAGTCTTGTGGTCACTGCTGAGTTTTCCAAATTTGCTGGCATATCGAGTGCAGCACTTTCACAGCATCATCTTTTAGGATTTGGAATAGCTCAGCTGGAATTCCATCTCCCCCAGTAGCTTTGTTCACAGTAAAACTTCCTAAGGTCCTCTTGACTTTGCACTCCAGGATGTCTGGCTCTAGGTGGGTGATCATACCATCATGGTTATCTGGGTCATGAAGATCTTTTTTGTATAGTTCTTCTGTGTATTCTTTCCTTTATTGTGCCTATCTCTGCATGAAATATTCCCTTGGTATCTCTAATTTTCTTGAAGAGATCTCTAGTCTTTCCCCTTCTGTTTTTCTCCTCTATTTCTTTGCATTGATCACTTAAGAAGGCTTTCTTATCTGTCCTTGCTATTCTTTGGAATTCTGCATTCAGATGGATATATCTTTTCTTTTCTCCCTTGCCTTTTGCTTCTCTTCTTTTCTCAGCTATGTGTAAGGCCTCCTCAGACAACCATTTTGCCTTTTTTTATTTCTTTTTCTTGGGGATGGTTTTGATCACTGCCTCTTGTACTCCATCTGTAACTCCATCTGTAGTTCTTCAGGCACTCTATCAGATCTTATCCCTTGAATCTATTTGTCACTTCTACGGTATAATCGTGAGGGATTTGATTTAGATCGTATCTGAATGGCCTAGTGGTTTCCCCTACTTTCTTTAACTCTGAATTTTGTAATAAGTTTATGATCTGAGCCACACAGTCAGCTCCTGGTCTTGTTTTTGTTGACTTCTCCATCTTTGGCTGCAAAGAATATAATCAATCTGATTTCTATATTGACCATCTGGTGATGTCCATGTGTAGAGTGTTCTCTTGTGTTGTTGGAGACTAAATTTGCTCACTAAATCCTTATTAAATTGATAGATAAAAGAGTGAATTGGTGACTTTGAGCAACTTGGTAACTGTCTCTGAGCCTCAGTTTCTGTTTTCCATTCATCAAAGGAAATTTAATATTCCTCAAAGTATTGCAGTAAAGATTAAATAACATGCTTCAGTATACCTAGCACAGTGCCTGGCGCATCATAATACGTTCAGGACAGATTTTTCTTCCCCTGCTGATAGATTGTTCCTTTACAATGTTTATCTAATGGATGCTTGAGACTCTTTGTTACTGAGATATAGTTAAATGGGTATCTGATAATAGCAAAGACCAAAGTCATTTAAAAAAACAAAAATCTCAATGGTTCCAGTGGGCCATCAAGCAACAGAAAGAAAAATAGCTCAATGAAAATTGGTAAGAATATTTTGCAGGACATGGCTACTGGGAGAAAACTTCATGGTCTTTGGTTTTCAGATTTCCTCCTGCTATGATTCAGGCAAGATTGGTGCAGAGAGGTTAGGTCACTTGTCAGGTTATTAGTAGCAGAGTTAGGGCTGGAACATATATGCTTGAGACTTGGTTTGTGCTCTTGCCTCCTACACATCACTTGCCTCCAAACACAAATTGATTCAAGCTAGTTTCAGAATTTAGAAACTTTGCAGATGGAAAATGTTAATCACTGGTTTCAGATTCTTGGCTGATTCCAGCTTTCTAACTCTTCAGTTATAAACATGTCTTAACTTTTGTCATAATAGCGCCTTAATAAAAATAAAGAGTTGGAAACATATTTTCTCTTTTACTAAATTAGGTGACCTCTTCAAAATATTATTTGCAGATCTAAATTTATTTTGTAGGAAACAGTTAATAAAGAAGACATATGAAAATAAGGAGAAAACATGCAAGATGAAACTAACAACATAGTGCTGGAAATGCCTTAAAATCAAATTTAGTTTCAAATCAGAGACTTAGAGTCTGAAAGTGCCAACACCAATCAGTAAATGTGAAAAGATGAGGTAAAGCTATATGAATAGGATCTGAAACTGTGGTAGAAAATAACATCAATAATAAAAAAGTGTGATTTAAAATCTCACTTTTAATTTTTTAGACATGAATAATTTTCTGTGAAATTTGATTTGTTCTATAATAAAAGCTTATTAATTTAATAAGTTTAAATTAATTAGTCATGGTTTGGCTAAATCAGCTTTACAGAAAGATTAAAAATGTATATTCAACAGTCACATTTTCCATGCAGCTTATTCTGGGTGGACTCATAATAGATGTCTTTTTAAAACCTAGTTCCTAAGAATGAGCTAATTTTTTTTTTTCTAATAGGCTTCTGATAACTTTGCTGGCTGAAGTTACATTTTGATAGCATTTCTCCAAGAACAAATTTAGTCATTAATTTCCTCCTCACATCCCTTCTTCATCCCTCTAGTTTTCCCTTCTCTCTCACATCTGTCTCCTTTTCTTTCTCCCTCTCTTCTCTCTCTCACCTTTCTCTTCTTCATATCTCCTCACTCCTACATGCCATGCTTCCTTCCTATTTCCATAATCATCTCATTGCCTTTTCTTTGTCTCTCTCTCATTTTTTTCGTGGACCCAAGTGAATCTGAAGAAATTATATAAATAAAAGTCTCAATCTTGAAAAAACGACATTGGCAAGCCTTGTAGTTTGTGATATGCTGTACTTTTTATGGGCTTCCCTGGTGGCTCAGATGGTAAAGAATCTGCCTGTAATGTGGGAGACCTGGGTTCAATCCCTAGAGAAGGAAATGGCAACCTATTCCAGTGTTCGTGCCTGGAGAATTCCATGAACAGAAGAGTCTGGGGGGCTACAGTCCGTGGGGTTGCAAAAAGCTGGACGTGACTGAGTGACTAAGCACAGCACAGCAGATACATTTTTTAGAGATGAATGTGATCTTAGATACAAATTATAGTATGTTACATGAATGGTCCTGGTTCTTCTCTGTAGCTATATTCTTTGCCATGTGACTATGAAGTTGTATTCCTTGAAAAGGTAGAGATATATTCCCCACCCTTTGACTTTATTTTGGCCACGTGACTTTCTTTGGCCAATAGAATGAGGCTGAGATGATGTTATACCACTTCCAAGTCTGAGACCTAAGAGGCCTTAAATGTTTCTGTTTTGCTTTTTTGTACCTCAGTCATTACCAGAAGATAATACCCAGACTGTTCTTTTGGTTCCAGAAAGAGGATGAGAGACATGGTGGAGCATAACTAAAACCGCTAGGTGGTGTTTCAGAGGGCTCCAAGGAACTCCAGGCCTTTTTGTCTCAGTGCAGAAAGAATTCAGTGAGAGGCAAAGTGATGAATAAATGATTTATTAGAACAGGGTGCTTGTGAGATTTACAAATGAGCAGGGGAGAGGGTGCTGTTCACTGAGAGCTTAGTGGGCTACAGTTTTATAATCAAAGGAAAAGTGGGGAGAGGGAAAAGGCCACCTCCTTCCTCATTCTTGAGTAGATAATCATGCTTCCATCATCAACTTCTCCTCCAGGTTGTTGCCCTTCTGTGCTACAGTGGGCACGGGAGTTTCCTTGTACATACATGAGATCAAGCCAGGACTGTCATGACACTATGGAAAAATTATTTCAGGTCTCAGTACAGTGAGGGTCTTTACTTTGAAGTGTCACCTTTTCATAAATTATTTTTCTTTTATGTGTGCAGAGAGCATATCCTAGGAGTCATTAACTTATTGAGCTCACTGGGCAGGATGTGGGTCTCATATCACCAATGTTTGATTGTTTCGGGTCATGTCTTATGCCTCTGCTGCATGGGTTTTGATGCTGAGCTAGTCTGCTTGATTTTATGGTTAAGCTAACCTGCTTTCTGGAGTAATCATTAATTTACAGGGGTCTCCCATGTTTTTTCTTTATTTACAATTCTCTTGTAGGATTAACTATTTAAACACCTACTTTGCCCCTTTACTCTGTCCCTGTCATAATCACCCAAACAAGTCAAACCTCAATCAGCTGACCCCTCAGTTGACCCACAATGTTTGAGCTAAATATATGCTTATTGTTATGTACCTCTGATATTTGGTGGTTGTTTGTTACACAACATTATTGTAGTAACGGGAAATTAATAGACTATCTATCTCAGTGTCTTTCATTTTGAACATGTGCAGACTGAGACCCACATAAATCTAGTGTTAAAATTGATTAGTGACATGTCTGAAACTAGAACTCAGAACTCCAGGTAGCTAGCTGGACCTATGCTTGGCCAATAAATTGTGCCTTGCGACAAAGTGAATTTACAAACTCCCCGAATTCTTAATGTAATACCTTTTTACTGAACTTCTGTTAGTGCCTCCTTATTATTTATTTAACTAATTTGAACTGATCATTTCAGCAGTAAGTTGGGTTAATGGTCAATTTATTATAAAAGACAGAAAACAGAAAGCAGTGTCATTTTGTTAAGGCTTGCCAATCTTGCTGTGAGGTGCGTGTGTGTATGATAGTTAAAAATTGTCTCCATAGCTATCATTAGCTGCGTAATTACTATAATTAAGTTGTACTCCAAGAATTGTGGAAAGTACTTTTAATTCATTATCTCATTTGGTTTATATCATGGATTAACAAACTGTGGCCTGCAATCAACTCTTGTCTGCTGCCTGTTTTTGTAAATAAAGTTTTACAGGAACATAGTCATGTTCACTTTTTAATGTGTTGCCTACATCTACTTCTGTGCTACAGTGGCAGAGTTAAGTAGTTGTGGTAGAGACTGGCCTACAAAGTTGAAAATATTTGCTATCTGGCTATTTATAGAAAAAGTCTGTTAACACGTGGTCTTGAGTGCGTGCTTGTGTCTGACTCTCTGCAACCCCATAGGGTGTAGCCCACCAGGCTCCTCTGTCCATGGGATGCTCCAGTAAAGAATACTGGAGTGGGTTGTTATGCCCTCCTCCAGGGGATCATTCCAACCCAACCCAGGATCGAACATATATTCTATGTCTCCTGCATTGTAGGCAGATTCTGTACTGCTGAGCCACTGCAGAAGCCCGGTAATTTTTTCAAGTGTGGTCTGTGAATCCTAGGGTTCCTAAGTAGGTCTGTGAGGTCAGAACTATTTTCATGACAAACTAAGACATTCTTGCCTTAGTCTCTTGTGTTGACATTTGAACTGATGGCAGGTATAATTGCTGTCAGTTTTGGGTCATTTGAGGTACTGGTGCTACATTGTGATAGTCATCATATTTGTCAAGTACCCACAGTGAACAGAAAAACCAGTTTTACTTCAGATGTCCTGATGAAGCAACAGAAATTAATTTTTATTAAATTTTGACTAAGTGTAAATCTTTTTATTATTCTAGGTAGTGAAATGGGACGTGTGAGTAAAGTGCTTCTGTTGCACACTGAAGTATGATGTTTGTCTGAAGGGAAAGCCCTTGTGTAACTGAGTTGGGAGCTAAACTCACTGTTTTCTTTTTTTTTTTTTTCACAGAACACAAGTTTTACTTGAGAAAAAGTAAAAATTTTACTTTTACTTGAAAAGAGTTGGTCTTTTTGATTTTTCCAGCTGAAGTATTTGGCAGACATTTTCTTTAAAATGGAAGAAGTGAAACAGTTCTTGAAACTGTTTCAAGAACAGTTGTTTGAAGAACAACTGACAGTATTTTTTGTCAATGATAAAAGTCAGGCTTTCAAGTGCAAGTTAACCTTGGGAAAACTTGCATCTGCGACCTTGAGATTGACAGCTTTCTAATACTTAAAAGGCTTTTATGGTGAGCTTAGTGGTAATATTAATGAATGTGATTTATTTATTTGCTATTTATTTAGTCATAGCAAAAGGCAATAGGTCAGTATTTGAAAGATCTGCGTAACTTAGTAAACTAGTATTTTAAAATGACTCTTGAAAAAAGTTACAAGTTCATACATGAGTAAAAGATCTTTTCAAAGTGCAAGATATTCCAATGTATCCTCAAGTAACAGAATACTAAGTTCATTGATGCGAGTTTTGATTCTACATGACAACTAACCTTTAATAAACTATCACTTTTGAGTTTTGGTGTGTAATCAAATGACAAATCCATGATTATCTGAAAAGAATATTAAGATACTCCCCTCTTTTCTAACTACACATTTCTAGTTGATTTTATTTTCTTTGTATACATCAACCAAAGTAGCATGTCACAACAAATTGAATGCAGCAGATATGTGAATCCACTTCTTTTCATTAAACCAGACATTTAAAAAATTACAAAAATGTAGAGCTCTTCTCACTTAATTTTTTGAAAATACAGTTTTTTTTCCATAACAACTTCTTTATGTTCACATGTAATAGGGCTAATTTTAGTGAATAAATAGTTTTTTAAGAGAAGGTTTATTCAGAGAGAAAACACAGTCCATAGACAGAGTGTGGACCATCTTAGGAGGCAGGAGAGGCCTAATTATTTTTTAAATGCTCAGCTTAAATTTTTGTGGTGGTAAGTATCAGTAGATGCACAATACATAAATAAAAGCTCTTAAGAATTCTTAATAACTTTTGAGTAAAAAGAGGTCCTGATATTAAAAAGTTTGAGAACAACTGTAATATATGTACAGCTATTATCCCTATTTTGGGGATGATGGAACTGGCTTAGAGATACTAGGTAACTTGCTCAAAGTCAAATAGTTTCTGTAGAACTAAGATTCAGACTTCAGAAGAATGACTCCAGAACTTATATTTATCACCACCGAAAATGCCTTTGGGTATTTCAGGATTTAGAAAGCTTAGAAAACTCAGGACAGTGGTGACTTGCCCCTCCCAGCCCCCCGCCCTTCCCACCACCACCCGCACTCACCACCCCCACACCCCCCGTACACACAGAACAGGATTTTCTGAGCTCACTTTTTTTTTTTCATCCTTGTTTCTTCTCAGTTCTGAAAACATGGGCCAGTTTATCTGCAAAACTGCATTTAATAAAGTTAGGTAAAACACAGTCCACAGAAAGGAAATGTGGAGAGAAAATGGCTTTAGACCTAGCTGGGTAAGACTTTTCACTTGCTGATTAAAAAGGAGACAGAAAGAAGATATAACTGGGGAGTCCAAGGAAGGTTGGCTCAGTTAACCAGAGTAGATGGCAGGAAGATTGACCCAAGGACTGGATTTTGTCCTCATCCACCTCTTAGATCAGGAATAGCCCAGAGATGATACTTCTGCTTCTTAGTCCGTGGCAGACCTTGATAACCGGTCAAAACTCTCTTTCTCATTGAGTTTAGAGGTAGCCCCAGTTTCCTTCTCAAGACCAGGTCCTACACAGTCACTCCTTGGAAAGGATGTGGCATATATGATGAAACCGTACCACAAGCCTAACTTTATGTTGTAACCTCATCTCAAACAGAGCCTGTCAAGAAGTTTTCTATGGTTCATTCCTAGTCCTATAAAAACAACTGGCTATCTGTGAAGTTTTCACTGGTTGCATTCACTAGAAAAGGTTTGCCTAGTTTTCCTCCTATACACGTAAAATTGAACCCTCTTTTGTCATCTAAACCTTAAAGACAGAGAATGTGTAGTAGTTATTAGGTTGGTGCAAACATTGTTGCAATTTCGGATCATGAATTTTAAATCATTATAACTAGGCTCATCTTTATTAATCCAGATAGGAACCACTACAGTCCACATATTTTTGCCAATAAGAAATAAGTTCGCTTATTCCTGTGGTGCATAAATCTGTGCTTTGGTATTCAGTGAACTCTTGGGAAGCATCTTCTGCCTCCTGCTGGTTGTGGAAGCTTTTTCCCTGCTAAAACCTGTCAAGATGCTTGAAGAAGAGGTAGTCGGTTGGCGAGGGGTCAGGTGAATATGGCATATGAGGTAAAACTTCATAATACAACTCTTTCAACTTTTGAAGCGTTGGTTGTGCAACGTGCCCTCAAACTTGTCATGGAGAAGAATTGGGCCCTTTCTGTTGACCAGTGCCGGCTGCAGGCATGGCAGTTTTGGGGGCATCTCATTGATTTGCTAAGCATACTTCTCAGACGTAATGGTGTCATTGGGATTTAGAAAACTATAGTAGATTAGACGTTCAGTAGACCACCAAACAGTGACCAGGACCTTTTTTGGGTGCAAGTTTGGCATGGCATGCAGTCCCATCACTTCATGGCAGATAGATGGGGAAACAGTAGAAACAGTAACTGACTTTATTTTTCTGGGCTACAAAATCACTGCAGATGGTGGTTGCAGCCATGAAATTAAAAGACGCTTACTCCTTGGAAGGAAAGTTATGACCAACCTAGATAATATATTAAAAAGTAGAGACATTACTTGGCCAACAAAGGTCCGTCTAGTCAAGGCTATGGTTTTTCCAGTGGTCATGTATGGATGTTAGAGTTGGAGTATAAAGAAAGCTGAGCACAGAAGAATTAATGCTTTTGAACTGTGGTGTTGGAGAAGACTCTTGAGAGTCCCTTGGACTGCACGGAGATCCAACCAGTCCACCCTAAAGGAGATCAGTCCTGGTGTTCATTGGAAGGACTGATGTTGAAGCTGAAATTCCAATACTTTTGCCACCTGATGAGAAGAGCTGACTCATTTGAAAAGACCCTGATGCTGGGAAATATTGAGGGCAGGAGGAGAAGGGGATGACAGGGTGAGATGGTTGAATGGCATCATCGACTCTATGGACATGGGTTTGGGTGGACTCTGGGAGTTGGTGATGGACAGGGAGGCCTGGCGTGCTGCGGTTCATGGGGTCGCAAAGAGTCGGACATGACTGAGTGACTGAACTGAACTGAACTTGGCTTTGGGAAGTGCTTTGGAGCGTCTTCTCAGTCCAGCCACTGAGTTGGTCATCACCAGCTGTCATATAAAATCAACTTTTCATTGTATGTCACAGTCTGATTGAGAAATGGTTTTTTGTTGTTGCAGAGAATAAGAGAAAACGGCAGTTCAAAAAGATGATTTTTTAAAATTTTTGGTCAGCTTACAAGGCACCTACTTATTGAGCTTTTTCACCTTTCCAGTTTCCTTCAAATGCTGAATCACTGTAGAATGGTTGATGTTGAGTTCTTCAGCAACTTCTTGTATAGCTGTTAGAGGATCAGCTTTGATGATGGTTCTCAGTTGGTTATTGCCAACTTCTGATGGCCAGCCATTATACTCCTCATCTTCAAGGCTCTCATCTCCTTTGCAAAGCTTCTTGAA
This sequence comes from Muntiacus reevesi, assembly GCF_963930625.1. Lineage (NCBI taxonomy): Eukaryota > Metazoa > Chordata > Mammalia > Artiodactyla > Cervidae > Muntiacus > Muntiacus reevesi. Next base: position 87,114,528 of record NC_089253.1, on the reverse strand, counting down.
CTACCTTTGCACTGTATGTTCACTAGCAGTTCCTAGGCCAAATGTGTTGTTGATATTGCGAGTTGTCTCTGCTGCCTTATGAGCCATTTTGAACTTGAGTAAGAAAATTGCTCAAATTTGCTTTTTGTCTAACATCATTTCCATAGACTAAAACAAATATAAAATACACAGCAAGTAATGTCATTAACAAAAAAACATAAAAGGAGAAATGCACATTAAAATGATGTATAAATGCACATTTATTTAGGAATGTATTCAATAGCAAAAGGCAAATTTCAACAATACAAAACTACAATTACTTTCCCACTAACCTAATAATAGCATGAGTTCTGGAATCAGATTATCTAGGTTTGATGTTCTAGTGATATTGTGAGGATTATTTGACTTAATAAAGTAAAATGCATTTAACAGTACTCAGCTTATAGTAATGCTTAGTGAATATTAGCTATTTTTGACTATTACGATGGCAGGTTCCTTATTTAGGAAAATGTTAATTGTATAAAATGAGGGGTTGCAGATTGCCAGCTCCAGCAGCAGGAGAATCAGGTATCCTGAATTATCCCCTGGTTGAAAACATCCAAAATAAATGAATGGAATATAGAGAATATTTAAAAACCACTTCTCTGAGCAAGAAAGGAAGGAAGACATTCACAGAAGTTGAAAATTAACTGACAGTGGAAACCTTGAAGGCAAATGAATGCCGAGCAGATTTCATTTGAGGTTATTTGACAAACCTTGATGACCCTGAGGTTTTATTTTGATGGATACGCAGGACTTAGAAGCCAAAAGGTAAAGTGTAAGATTGTCTATCTTGGGGGCTCTCATAAGAAACCCAAATCAGTGTGAGATTAATCTCAAAATGAACCTGTCATGTGGAATGGAACAATAAGGAAACTTGTCTGGTTTGGCCATGATTTGAATGAAGGGAAAACATTCTCTCTTAAGATTTTATAGCCATAATTCAATCTTCTCTGGGGTTTGAGTGTGAATGAAAAGTCTGAGTTGCAAAAAGAAATGGTGAGCGAATAGATTATTAAATAAGAACAAGCATAATATAAAACAGCAACAACAATATTAATGTCTAATTGGTTAGACAAATACAAGATAGAACCAAAATACTAGATAATTGTAGAATTTAAATTCAAGGAGTGATGCTGGTAAAGGTTGAAACATTGTAGGATACATGTAGTGTTTCTGAGAAGGCTAAAAGTATTTATTAAATTCAGAGCTTGTTAAGTTTGCATGTTAAAAAAAAATTTAGATTAACCACAAAAGGAATAGATACCAAAAAATTCTCCCTTTCTTTTTTAGTATATGTGCTGCCGAAGAGAGCACAAAATTCTCCTTTTCTTGAATACTTCTTGAAATTCTTCTCAGGTATGATAATTTGGCACTTAAGTATCACTACCCAAGTCCCTGCAGTTAGATCATAGGGAGAAGCAAAAGTTTTCACAGCATAAAATATTCACTAATGAATTGGCTAGTAGTGGAATTAGTCCACACACAAATATCCTTCCTTGACTTTTCTAAGTCCACGATTGTGAATATTTGAATGCAGAATAAACTGAGTGATGAGTAAAACTGCAAATCTTGTAAGAGAGTCAAGATACTAAGAAGTCTCTGCCAACTACAGATAGGCGTTTCCCAAGGGCATTTGTCATCTGCCTCTGCGGGGATTGAATCCGGTGCTGCTGCAGCTGTTGACCTTCAACATGCCCTGAATGGAGTTCAGTGTGGAGAGCTGGAATGAGGCACTTTGTGCTCTGGGAAAACTGGCGAGACAGGTCTTCAGATGGTTAGATATTTTCAGGAACTGATTTTATGAGCCCGTCCTTGCATCTCTTCATATCTAGAAAAGCACTACATCTTCATGGTGGCACCAGCTCCTTGTGACTAGCAGAAAACCTTTTGTAAGGTACTTCCTCTTCACCAAAATCACATGTATTGACCTTCCCTCCTCTACCTGTTTGGAGCAACTTCTCCAAGCTGTGTGAGTTGTTGTCTCCTGGACTGCAGTCCTCATTTCCCCCCAAATAAAACTTAACTCAGAACTCTCACATTGTGGATCTTTTTAAAGTCTACATGTGCAAAAATGCATGGGAGAATCACAAAACTTCTGAAAAAGGAAGCTCTGGCAGATTCAGATCAGTTGACAACTGAAGTTCAGTTCAGTTCAGTTGCTCAGTCATGTCCTGCACTTTGCGACCCCATGGACTGCAGCACACCACGCCTCCCTGTCCATTACCAGCTCCCAGAGTTTACCCAAACTCATGTTCATCGAGTTGGTGATGCCATCCAACCATCTCATCCTCTGTCGTCCCCTTCTCCTCCTGCCTTCAGTCTTTCCCAGCATCAGGGTCTTCTCAAATAAGTCAGCTCTTCACATCAGATGGCCAGTATAGGAGTTTCAGCTTCAACATCAGTCCTTTCAATGAACACTCAGGACTGATCTCCTTTAGGATGGACTGGTTAGTTTTATATTATATATAAAATTTAGTTTTATATTATATATATGTAAAATTTTATCTTTGCATATTATGTTTTATATTATATGTCTTAGTTTTATACTTTATTTATATATATAAAGGAAAATTACCAGGTGTTAAGAGATTGGTGATCGCTCATCTTTTAAGAATACTGTATAATAACTTGTATAAGATTTGTAAAGTAAGAGGTTTAAGTTCTTTTTCTTACAACATATTAGTCATATGTACATGGGCATTTTTTTTTCCTCAACCACAATACATAAAACAAAAGTCATATCTTGAAAATGAAAAAATGTGAAGATTTTAAGGAATGGATGAAAAAAATGTATATAAAATACATGTTTATATGTATATTCCATATACATGTACATACATACATATGTAATATTTAATACATATATGTAATATGTATATATATCAATGTAATATTTTGCCATATCAGTAACTCTGTGTAACTCACTTCAAAAAATATTTTGGTCATTTCCAGTTTCTTTCTCTTCATTTTAAAAGCATCTATAATGGTGTACTGTAATCCATAGACTTTTAATCAGTCCTCTAATATTTTCTTTTTATGTTCCTATTTCATAGGCATTAGGCTCAAACTTGTATTTCTATATGATTGCATCATCAGATCTGTAGTCATCATCAGAAGAGGACTGATACTCATGATTTGAGGTTGAATAGTCTGGTAGAGATAATGTGGGCTCCAAAGTCATATAAGCCAGTGCCCACTCACTGGGTTTGTGATCAACATTAAGTCATTTGCATCACTAAGCTTAAATTTTCTCATATGTGAAGTGGGTGTAATCATTTATTTGCAACATCCTTGTGATGTTTACAACATATGTAAGCTGCCTTGTAGAGTACTTCTGTAAACACTTCTGGAGTGGGCAGATGAACTTAGAGATAGGCACTTGTCCATCCTCATGGGGTGACAACTGAAGAAGAGTTGATAAAGATGATAACATGATTAGCTGATTCAAAGAAGAATGGTTTTGATACACAGGATTAAGGGAGCCCTTAAGAAGATAGATAAATCTCTCTCAAATTCTGTTAGTTAAGGAAAAAGCTGGCAGGTATGGGAAAAGGGACTCCAAAATACAGTGACTTAAAGCAGAAATCATGTCTCTCTTATATGAGGATCCTGGCTCCTTTCACCTTGTTCCTTTGCCTTCTACGAAGTAATACTCATTTGCATAGACACAGCTAAATCATGTGGTCTATCCATGTTTCAGTTCAAAGGAGAACAGAGGAAGCCTAAAGCAGACTGCTTCTTTTTAAGCAAGTGATATAGATATTATATTTATCACTTTTTGTTGTTGTTCTGTTGCTAAATCTTGTCTGGCTCTTTGCAACCCCACAGACTGCAGCATGCCAGGCTCCTCTGTCCTCCACTATCTCCCTGAGTTTGCTCACGCCCATTGAGTCAGTGAAGCTATCTAACCATTGCAATTTCTGCCATCCCCCTTCTCCTTTTGCCTTGAGTCTTTCCCAGGATCAGGGTCTTTTCCAGTGAGTCCGCTCTTCACATCCAGTGTCCAAAGTATTGGAATTTCAGCTTTAGCAACAATCCTTCCAATGGATATTTAAGGTTGATTTTCTTTAGGATTGACTTGTTTGATCTCCTTGCATTTTTATCACTTCCTCTCACACTTTATTAGGGAGAATCAAATCACATGATCACAAATGCTAGTGAAGCGGGGAAATGTAGTCTCTACCTGGGTGACAGAGTCCAGGAATAAGAGGAGGGACGACTAGTTAACTGCCCCACGAATGTTTGTGCAAAACTGACTCTGTGATCATACTCTGAAAAATATATGGTGTAAGGGATGATGTACCTGTAATTAGGTATGCCAAATTATGCCCCAACCAAATCAATACCTGATTTGTTTCTTTAATTTAAGAAAGATTATACATACCACTATTACTCACATTTTGTAAGTCAGGTAAAATAAACTTGTTTTGAGGATTTACTAGATTACCGGGTGCCTAATAGTCTTTGTTTCGTTCTTTCATTTTCTAGTAAAATGACTAGAGGATTCTTATTCCTCCTCCACCTCTGTAGCTGATAGGAGTCTTCTTGCACAACCTCTGTGTTCAAGAATTGTAACCAACCTAATTTCTATTTTTAACCCTCACTTATTTTGGCCCAGGCATGGCAACTTAATTTCAATTCATGGTTCCTCTTTTTGCTCAGATTGAACCTAAATCCTAGGGGCTTACATAGCACACAGAAACTACTGGGGCTCTGTCTAACCTGGTGTTGTTAGAACAGCCATCATCCATTTGGACCTCATTCATTTAAAAAATATGTAAAGTACCTACGTGTGTCAGGCACTGAGAAACACGGGTCCCTCTCCTTTTGGAGCATATCATCTAGTGAATTTTGGTGCATTTTGAAAAAAATCTGGCCCAAGAGCAAGGTCAAGCTTGGGTTAAGCATGTGTTAGAGACAGAAGTCACTTTGAAAGATTGGTTCAAAGTGAGGAGGAAGAAATTAATGACTAAAATTAATGATTAAAAATCTGGGGGTTACTTATATTTTTCATTTTAATGAATTTGTCATTCCACCATAGTCTTTGAAAATTGAGTTGGTGATGTTTAGAAGTCAGAAGAGACTTAGAAGAGGATGTGTGTGTGTGTGAGAAAGGGTGACTTCTCTTTCTCCTGGGGAATTCCTCTTTCGATGTTGGGGTCAGGGGAGGAAGAGCACTATAAACATGCAGCCTAATGCAAGAGGGTTTAACCAACCTCTCACCACATGACAGTAGCCTTCTAGTCACTGTGGGATAGCAAAGGGACCAAGAGCCACAGTTCTGAAAGTCACTTAGAGTCTTTATGCAAAGAAAGGTTGCAGCCCGCAGGGACCAGCAAGAAACAGAACATACTGGTAAAACACTGTGACGCAAATAAAGTGTGACTAAGACAAAGGCTAATTTATAGATTGGCAGAGAGGAGGGAGAGATGGTTATAAGTGGGAGAAGAGTGTGGCCAATTAATTGCAAAGGGGGCAAGGACCCTGTGTGCAGGGGCCGAAGTGTCAGGGAGGACTAGCCTGGCTCGAGCCAAAGACTGGGTGGGAAGGTTTGCTTTTGCAACCATGCTCTCTCTGTCTGCTTGTGCTGCATAGCCCTGCAGGTCTGCTCTTCCACTCTCAGTTTAATCCCATTACAGTTTACAGCCTCGTGAGCTTTGCAACCAGACAGACCTGAGTTTGAGTTTTGGCTTCACTAGTACCCCTATGTGGCCCTTAACCTCTCTGAACCTAGGTTTCCTTATTGCCTTGCAGGGTTTTGATAATTATAATGAACCACCATCTACAATGTATCCATTAGCATTTTCAGAGCACTCAGTGGGACTAGTTACTATGGCCATATGCAGCCTGACAATGAGATGATGAGTGCTGGGACCAGGGTGGTAGGATGGAGCAAGAAGGGGTGAAGTGTTATAATCTCAGACAGTCCCGAGTTCACATTCCAGCAATAGCACTACCCTTATAGTTCCCACTCTGCTGGGATTATGTGAGATCATGAATATAAAGTTGCTCTACAGAGGCCTGGTACACCAGCAATGCCTTTAAAAAAAGTTTGTTTCCAAAAACCTGAAAAAGAATATATATATATAAAATGTACAAATATATTGAAAACTGAATCACCTTGCTGTACAGTTGAAACTAACACATTGTAAATCAACCATATTTCAATAAAAAGTTGTTTTGAAAAAATGATAAGTTTGTTACCTTTCACATCACTTATCCACTTTTTTTTTGGAAAAGAATCATTTATTTTTAATAGGAGGATAATTGCTTTACAGTGTTGTATTGGTTTTTGCCATACATAGGGCTTCCCAGGTGGCGCTAGTGGTAAAGAATCTGCCTGCAATGCAGTAGATGCAAGAGATGCAAGTTTGGTCTCTGGGTTGGGAAGAGCCCCTGGAGTAGGAAATGGCAATGTGCACCAGTGTTCTTGCCTGGAAAATCCCATGGACAGAAGAGCCTGGCGGGCTGCAGTCCATAGGGTCACACCGAGTCAGACACGGCTGAGCGACTGAGCGCATACACTGCCATACCTCAACATCAACCAGTCTTGGGCGTACGCTGCCATACCTCAACATCAACCAGCCTTGGGCGTACATATGTTCTCTCCTTCTTGAACCTGCCTCCTGCCTTCTACTCTTCTCTTTGTTCCCCAACATTCAGCTTCTAGATTTCTAGTTATGTATGTGTGCAGAGAGTAAGACAATGGGTGTTGACAAAGGTCTTGTCTTGGCTTGCCCAGGTACTCTTGGTATGAGCTGTTGAGCAGCGTTACTTTGAGTAGTCTTTCTTTTTCCTCACAAAGAATCTTGTTTTGGCAATAAGTTACCCTAGTACTGCCATTACCTTCCTGCCCTCCAGTCTAGCATTCTAGCTGTGATCCCACGCTGCCGTTTCTGGGGAGGAAATCACCTGGGGGCTTTGGACTGGGGCATATCCCTCCAGAGAAGCTGGGGAGTTGACAGGCATCCCCCCAGGCAACCACCTCGTTTGTGTCTTTATTGTCAGGGGGTCCCCAGGATCGACTGGCTGGCTGTCTGCTTTCGGCCACCACTTACTCTCTCCCCTGGGGTTTCTCTCCTCCTAGGCTCTTACTGAAACAAGATAAAGAAACAATAGGGTTTCTCCCCTTGCCTTTCATATTTGCTTCCAACCAACACAGCTTTTCTGGTTGCGTGGGTTTCCTATGATATGTTTGGGAAAAGAAAGAAGAAGAATAAAATTAATTTACATGAGGAAGTCACAATTCTTTACGACAGATTAGAAATGATCCTAACCTTCATAGTCATGTAAAAGTTGGCCTTTGTTACCCCTCCTCACTGATTCATCTCTTTCAAAGAACTTATGAAATACACCTTTGTCCAGTCTTCCTGTCTCTCTTTTTTAATTTTTGCGACTTTAAGTAATGGTTTCCTACTAATTTTAAAAAAAAATTTTGGAGTGGCCCTTAGTGAGTGCTCAATAAATATTCATTTCTAGAATGGTGGCAAGCCACAGAAGTGGACTGAAAAGGAACAAATTCGTGACTTTTTTTTTTTAAAGACTTATTCCTACTGAGAAATCCTGGTCTAATCAGAATGAAACCACAGATAATGATATAATAATGCAAATGCCTATTAAAAGCTATGTGCCAGGTACTTTACATCCATTACCTCACTGATACCTCAGAGCAACCTTGCAGAGTTAGATACTAGATTCAGTCACTATAGCTTTCCCTCATTTATTATTGAGAAAAACAAAGGCTTTAAAAGGTTAAGTAATTTTCCTGGTTACTCCAATAATTCTTCCATTACGACTTTGTAAAGCTTGAGACCAGCTGGAATTAAGACTCAGGCAGCCTGCCTGCAGAACTCTTGCTCTTAATAGTTCTACTAGACTGTCTCCCCGGACTGCAGGCACCAGAGACCCCACCCCAGAGGTGTAGCCAGGATCCAGCCTGGAGGAAGCCTGCCTGGGGCGGGGTGGACCTTATACTTCTGAAAAAAGGCATGACACATCAGCCATTTTCACTTGTCTCTCTGTGGTCTTGCTTTTGCCCTACTTCCTCTCATAGCTTTTCATACCAAAATTAATAGTCAAGTCCTCATTTTACTTTTCTAAGTTATTGAAAAGGCACCATTTTGGTGGCTGTGTAGTGGGTCATTCCCCTTCCCTATGCCTGCCCTCCGTTGTCACTGATTTTTTACTGCTGGTATTTTTGGCCATTGATGGAGAAGGGATGATATCACCAAAAACATTCTGAAATTAGGGTGTCCATTGGGATGGTGCAAGAGGTTGCTACCAGGGAAGGAATTTTCCAGGCATTTAAACTAGAACCTCTCAATCTTGCTAATTCTGAACCAGTTTTTCCTGTGAGGTCAGAGTAGGGGAAAGGCTCTTGAATACTCCTCACCTTTAGTTTTCCAGTATCAAGATGTCTACTGCATGATTGTATCGTGTGTGTGGTTATTTTTTTTCACTGATGCAACTAACTTTCCCTGATTAAGGTTGGGACTTTTTCTCTTTGGTCATTTCAGACCCATTCAGTGGAGTTTTTGTATCTTGTCTTTTGTCTCTGATGTTTCCTTTACTTAGTCAGGCTTTATTTCAGGTTTCATTTAGTACATCTCTGTCCCCTTCCTCCCACCCCACCTAATTTTTAGATGTTAGAATATATACATCATAGGCAACTAAATTGTCATTCTGGTATGTAGTCTTCATAATGAGTCATAACCAGTCTTCAACTAGTGCCAAAGCTGAAGGATAATTGGATAGAGAAAATATACCTCCTAGATGGGTCCTTTTAGTTGGAGTACACCCAAGATCATAGTGCTGCAGTATTGCTAACTTTGAAAGTGACCAACTATAATATTCGCTAATGTTTACCTGACATTTATTATATGCCGTGTCTTGCACATTTTTTGTCTTGTCTCACTTAACCCTCACATGGATCCTGAAACTCTCCATTTTCACGAGGACAAAATCACACCTCAGGGAAATAAAATGCCTTGTCAGAGGGTCACATGACTAGTATATGGTGGTCCTGGGATTCAGATTCAGCAATCTTAACCTCTGTGCTGCTGTGTAATGGGAAATATCACACGGAGTGAGTTAGCCAAATGATCTTGGCCAAATTACATAACCTCTCTGTGATTTATTTTCCTCATCTGTAAAATGGGGAAAATAAAATGATGCCTGGAGTCCTTTTGAACACCTCTGTGGTGTTTGAATGAGGAACTGTCCAAAGCAGAGCTCCTGACTTGCAAACTGCCTCTCCTGTCTGCTTCTCCTGTCTTCCTCTTATGCTCAGTAAATGACACCACTGCACAACGACTCAGCCAAATCACTCAGAAATCACCTTTGAGTCCTTGATTTCCTTCACCTACCACATCTAATCCCGTAAGCCTCAGTGTTCTGCCTGCAGAGTCTAGCCCACATCTGGTCATTTGTCACCATCTCTATTACCATGACCCAAGTAATCAAGCCATTTCACATCATACCTGGACTACTGGGTCTTAACTGCTTCTATCAGTGTTAATGAACAAATAAAAAAGAAAGAAACAAGTAAATCTTTGTCCCTTTCATTTATCTAAGCAGTAACTAAAAGACTCAGGAAAAACATAATTTTTACTAAACTTGCAATAACAGAACCTCATATTTAACACATTATGAAGCGGCTTTAATGAACAAGTTAGAAGAGGGGGCAGTAGTTAACATCCAAAGTTTTTTGTATGTTAGGGTAATTTTGTCCCTTGTGGAATTTTTTCCTTTTCTCTCTGGACCAGGAATAGATCATGAGGTCTCAGTAACTGGGGAGAGAGTGTAAAAGAAGAAGGGACTTCTGTGTATAAGGAGCCTTAAGATTTTTTCATTGGTGGGTGTTGAGTTTTCTCTTACCTTGCCACGTGGAACTGTGATGAAGTGGATAGAGACCCTTAAAGTAGAGATATTGGGCTCTTGGGTCCTGTGAGTAGACATTTCTAATAGCTGTGGAAGGGACCTAACCCGCAGCAAATTGAACAAGAATATAGAGAGATCAGTCTGGAATGTCAAGGTGATTGGATGATGATTCAGGAAGGACAATGGTTCACAGACAGAACTGCTGTTAAAGGTGGCAGATATCAACGTGGACCATTTTTTGGAGCACCTGCGCTCTCCCTGGATGCCCCAAAACATCTGGGAACCACATTCTGGGGTGTTGATGGGTTCATGCTACCGTGTGGGTTAGGGTCTGTCAAGCCCAGTGCTATCCAAAAAGAATATCACAATGTAATCTAAAATTCTTTAGTAGCCATATTTAAAATGTAAAGAGAAACAAGTGAAATTAATTTTGATAATTATTTAACGTAATAGATCAAACATATCATCATTTCAATATACAGTACTAGCCTAATGGTGTGCTGGTAAAGCAGCTGTCTGAAAAAAAAAATCCCAAGTGTTAACTAATTTCAGTGATATAAATACTCTCACCATGGCAATTTTCAAGTTACAATAATGATACTAATAGTGACAATTAACAATTGTTGAATGCTAACTTATATCAGATATTCACTCTCATCTGTAGTAGATGAGTGCATGAAGGCTGGGAGGTTAAATAACTTGTCCAACAGCAAGTAGCAAAGCTTTGATTTGCATACAGGTCTTCTGACTTTTGTCCAGATTGTCAAGAATAAAAGCAAAGTGGAATCAAAGAAGAAGCTAGAAGGATAGAAGAAAAGAAGGCTAAAAGCTCTGAAGAACTGGAGTACAGTTGTAGCCCCAGTTCGGTCTGATTCACCTACAGTTTTGAGCACAGCCATGGACAGGGCTGGGGGAGCACAGGCATATGAGAATGAATGGGGCGTGGACTCTCTTCCATGTGGGGAGACAGGCACATACATGCAGAACTCTGACATAGGGCAGACTGTGATCTGTGATAAAAGAAGAGCCTAATCCATCTTCCCCAGATTGAGCCTAGAGGAGGAGGAAGGTGGTATGGTGAAGAACCAAACACTAGGGCAGAGGGATTGGAGAGACCTGGAGCCTGAGCAGTTCCTAGCAGGACATCCTTTGGGACTTCAGGATCAGTTATAAAACAGGAAGTTGAGATCTAGGGTCCAAGTTTAACCAAGATAAGTTTGAGCTAGTGCAGGAAGGAAAATGGTAGGAACTGCAGAAAGCACCAAGGAACACAGCAGATAGTAGTAAAGGGAGGCCTGGAGGAATTCTCTAAGCCGATTTGCATAAAGCTATAGGGGTTTTTGTGTGTATGTGATTTTTGCAGAAAGATATACCCTAAGGACTTATCAGTACAGTTTAGGGAGGCAGAAATGAGTGAACAAACCATATACAGTGGTATTGGGGGTAAAGACATAGTGAATACTACATTCACAGAGAGACTGCTGATTGAACCTTCCAGAAGCTTTAAGAAGTGGTTAATGTAACATATCAGTGAAAGGATAAACATTGAAAAGCACTTACAAGTTTAAAAAAACACAAAACAATACCATCTGTTTAGGGCCTACTCTGTCTAGACCCATTGCTTGGTGTATTGTATAGCTTATTTCATTCTAGCTACAAAATAGGAAGAACATTCAAAAAACAGTTCTTAGAAGGACATTGAAGATGATAGGGTGAAATTGGTAAGAGTGGGTATATCTAAGGGTAGAAACGAGAGTTTAAGAAACAATGCTCTTTTGGTACAGTTTTTATTATTTTCAGCTGTCTTGGTCTGCTTGGGTTGCCATAACAGAATACTTTTGAGTGGGTACTTAAACAACAGAAATTCATTTTTTTTCACAGTTTGGAGCCTAGAAGGCCATCAAAGAGCCAGCATTATCAGCTTCTGATGAGAACTCTCCGCCTGGCTTGCAGATGTCTGCCTTCTCACTGTAGCTTCGCTTGGCTGTAGAGAGAAAAGGCAACTGGTATCTCTTCTAAGAGCATTTATCCCGGCTGATCAGGGTCCTGCCCTCAGAATCTATTACCTCCCAGAGGCCCTATCTCAAAATACCATGATATTGGGGGTTAGTGCTTCAACATATAGATTTTGGAGAGATGCAGACTTGCAGTTTATAATACCAGCTATTGAGGGTTTGGTACAAGTAAACGAATAGACAAACCCAGATGGTCTCGGTTTAAATCCCAACACTGTTGTGGTTAATTTTGTCTGAGACTCTGGTTCCTCATGTTAAAGATGTGGTTAGTAATTCATGTGCAGTGTTCCTAGGAAGATTGAATGAAGAGAGGCTTCAGTGCTATGAACAAACATTCCCCAACAATTTGGAAAAAAATCTCTAGCTGATAAAAGAAGTTATTTTCTCTTATTGAATAGTGGTTGTATACATTTGGCATGTTAATATCTGTTTAGATGTATTGACTGTTTACTGAGTTGCCCAGGCCAGACATAGAGCTTATATTTTTATTTGGAAAAATCAATAGTGTCACATGGAATTTAAGAACAGGTTCTGGAGTAAAAGAACCAGGTTTCAAATCCCAGCCCTGCCACACACTTATTGTGTGACCTTGACCAAGTTAGTTCAGCCCTCTAAGCCTTAGTTTCTTTCAGCTATAAAATGGGGAGAAAAATAGTGCCCTCTTTACAGGTTTGTTGTTGGGCATTGGAGAGACATTTAAGGCAGGACAATAAGCAAATGTGAAGGCTCAGAAAGTGGATATTGCATTGCCTCATTTAATCAGTTATGGACATGGACATCTATACCAGGGTTTCTCAACCTCAGCATTACTGATATTTTAGGCCAATAATCTTTTGTTGTAGTGGGCGCTGTCCTGTACATTGTAGGATGTTTAGCGGCAAGCATGCCTGGCCTCTAACCACTGGGCATCAGTAGCACCCACCCCAAATCCCGGTAACCAAAACCATCTCCAGATTTTGCCAAATGACTCCTCGGGGGGAACAGTTAAAATCACCCAGTTGAGGATCACTGGTTTACACAATTTATAACCAATTTAAAATATTTTGGAAAGAGAAGGGAATTTCTTATGTATTCAGTTTAAATTTGTTTGTGGAATGATTGTTATTTAAAGAAAATTTTCTTTTGGGAATGAGTAAATGTTCTGTATGTGATAGTGGTTTCTTGAGAATGTACAACTGTCAAAATTCATCTAATTGTTAACTTGAAGTAGATAGTTTTATCTGTAACTATTTCAGTAAAGTTGATTTTTAAAAAAATTGCCTATACTGTTCTTAGTTGAAAGCTTTGCTTACAAATTTTTGTGTATTCTTGGCATTGCATACATATTTTAAATGCACAGTTTAAAATGTAATTTTGTGAGCCAAAAATACTGTCTATATATTTGCTTTCCATAACGGTGTAGTACTTCACGGGCATATTTCCATAGAGAGAAAAAGATTCTGCAGCAGTTCCGTGCCACTAAGTTTTAGAATCTATCATCATGCTCTAAAATAACTTCCAGTGGTCGATTCAAGATAAAGAGAAGGAACAAACATGAAGAATGAAAGGGAAAATCAGTATCGGAAGAAGAGAAGTTGACAAATAAGGGGCTAATGAGTCTGAAACCCAACGGAATATCATTATACGAGTTCACATGTACATTTGCACTAATGGTGTGCATCCGGTTTCAATGAAAAGTACACATTTCAGGTTTGCTAATCTTTCACATCTAAGATCAAAGTCCAGTTATCAGGAGACTTCTGTATTTAATCGTGCCATTTTCAGTTTTGTTTAGACTCTCATTCTTCTTTGGTCCTGAAAATAGCATACTTCACATCTGTTGCAAGCAAATTTAATTTAATTTGGCAAATCTTTATAGAAAGACTATACTACTTTGGCCATGTGAGTGTGTGCAAGTAGAAGACTCTTAACCTCAAGATCTTTCAATATCATGGGGGCGGGCAGGGGGATGGGAACAGATTTGAATAGTTCTGTAAGACATGACAGAGCATGAAAAATGCTGTCTACACAGGGGCAGGAACAATTGCATCCTTCTGGGAGGCCCTGAGCAAGAATTTATATCCTAGAACTGTAACAATGAAATAGACTTTAAGTAGTCATTTGGGGAGATTCATAATTTTGGCTCTTATGGAAGCTTTTCGAAATACAGATTCTCAGGCACTATTCCAAATTTATCAGAGTTTCTAGAGATAGGGATTAGGAATCTGACTTTTTCAAAAGCTCTCCCAGTGATTCTGATCATCAACTGGGCTTTGCGAACTTCTGATCCTACAAATCCCGTACTCAGTGCCAGAATTCTGTGAATAGTACTCATTCCCTCAGGATTTTTGTTTAGACTCTTTGGAGTACTATAAGCTCACTACCTACAAGGCAGCTAGCCCTTCATAGAAAGTGTGTAGGGTGTAGGATTTTGATCATCAGAGATGGAGGATAAGGATATTTGAGGGAAAATGATCATCAGAAATAAACAGAAAATGGAGATAAATTTGGAGAAGAGACTTGGGGTTTCATTACAGAGTGACTTGAGTGTTATGCTAAAGAGTTTCAACTTAATCCTCTGTGAGATGGATACTGATCCTGCCAAAGCAGTGTGGATTAGACATCAAGGAGAATGGAAGTAGGGAGAACAACTGTGGGTTTAATTCAGAGATTCAAATGAGATGTAGTAAGGACTTGGAACAGAAGCAAAGCTTAGTGCAGTAAATATGAGCTATACTGCAAGGATAGGCCTAGAAGTCTGACTGATTGAGGCAAGGAGGAATGAAAGCTGATTCTGGGGTTTTGAGATTTTGGAGTGCTAAGTCAACTAGAATGGGAACATTAAAATCAAGAGAAGATAGTGACAGCAGATGGCAAGTCAGTTGTTTTTGATATTTGAAATGCATTTTTTTCTATCACCTACCATCTTACTCTGTAACCTGTCCCAGGTCAGAGCTTAGTTATGACTCCCTTTGTACACTTGCAGGGTAGCACGAAGTAAGCGCTCAAAATGTTTGATGAATTTGTATATCCGCTGTGAATATCTTCTCTCTTAACCTCTTGGCTCTAGACCAGGACCTTGTAATATTTCTCTCGAATAATTACAGGCTTGAGGACCACCCCTGCTCTTACGCCAGCTCCCATTCTTTGGGTGAATTAGAACAAGAAGCCCTGTCTGAGTTTATCAATTAGAGAAAGGTACAGTTATATGGGTGGAGGCAACCCTTTGTTCAGGACTTGGGAAGCAGAGCACACCTTTGTGGGAAGGTAAAGGCTCCCTTTCATAGAATGAAACCTCCTGTTCTAGGTCGGCAGGCATGGAGAGCCGAGTGCAGAGGTGGGCTTTTAGGCTTACCCATCCCCTCAACTGGCACAGAACACCCTGGAAAAGTCCCCCAGTTGATCTGCTGGATCCCACCCTGCCATTTCTGTTTCATTCAGTGATTTTTTTTCCCTGAAATGTAATACTGTTGTGCCCTGCTTTCTGTATTTCCCCAGTGTCTTCAGGCTACAGTTCAAAGTTCTTAACCCAGCCCTGTATAAGCACCTCGGATGCAGTCCTTTCCTGGTTATGCTGGTTCTCCATCCAGTCTGTGACCTCCTCTTTAGTAATTTCTTTTCCCCCAGCACCACGGTGTAGGCACCCAGCTCATGCTTGTCGAATAGACTGACGACTTAAGAAACAAGTGAAAAGTGTGGATTTTACCACCCAAACCCCCCCAAATCAAAAGTCTCCCCCCAAACAAAACAACAAAAAAGGCAGACACCACCCTCCTACACAAAAAAGCTTTGCTGCTTCCTAAACAGGAGGTGTCCTGTCAGTTAAAGCTTTTTCTTAACGCCTTCCGCTATACTTTTCTGTAGTCTTGAAGTGGCTGTTTATTTGGAGATTGAAGATCTGTGAGAAGATAATTGCTTTGAATGAAATCTGAGGCTGCCATTCCAAGGCTGATTTGCTCTGGTGGGTCTGTGTATTTGATCTTTGTGAAATGCTTTTAAAAAATTGCACACAGATTCAGGTGACGTACTTGACCTCTAAAAAACATGTCAACTTTGGAGATAGAGGACTCTGTCCATCTGCCCAACACTGATCTCTGATTGATGGCTTCATTTGTTCCAAATGTAGACTAACCCAATGATGAACTTTTGAAATGCTTTCATAATCTTGTCAAAAGTTCTTGCCCAGAACCTCCAACCCAGTTGCTATTTATCTTTCCATGTGTGTTTCTCCTCTTTGCAAAAAGAATGTTAAAACAGTTGTGAGAATGTATTCAATTTAAAAAGAAACAGTTAATTGTAAAACATCATTTAAGTGTCAATAAAAAATTGTAAGTAGGTAAAATATGGCAGGTAGGAGATGAGAGGTGTGCCTCAGATGTGCAGGCCCAAGTGTTGGTATAGTTGGTTTAACTTTCCTGGGACATCGCCAAACTGGAAATTCATTCTGTTGCAGAGTTCTCATTGGTCTGTAAAGACAGTAATTTGTATATTAGTAATTGTCCATTTTGCTTCAGAGAAGCCAAGCTGTTAATGAGAAAACATGCTGCTTAGGCCACAAGGATGAACTCTGTAAATGTTTATTTTTTTATTTTCAGCCTTAATAGTTTTCACTATTTATTTTTCAGCTGGTCTCTATTGTTTCCAGTAGTTATATTAGGCTTTTTTGTTGTTATTGCTGTGGCTCTTCTAGTCAGTTTTTGAAACAGTTACTGATTTTAATGTTTATTTATTTAGGACTATTAACTATTACTCAAGAATTAGACTCTCATAGGAATAATTATTTAGAATTTAAAAACTATTTAGAATAAGTTTAGATGGAACTTGACTTCCAGTTTTGGCTTGGAGTATGTAGTGTAGTGTCTCAGTCACTGTACATTTCAGACAAAAACTTAAAAGACCGGTGTGTTCTGCAAATGCAAGGTATGATGATTATAATGAAGGTATCAATTCATATACTAATTGATCTAAACTGTGTTATTGTATTAATAAACATACTTTCCATTTTCTATAAGCTGTTTTCCTTTTGAGTGTGCCTCATACCAATTTTCTGTAAAAATAGGTTGCATATGACAGCTCATTTATTTTGTTGATATTAGAAAATTCCTCCCTCCTTCCCTTCTTTAAATATCTGTTGAGCAGCTTTGGGGAGCCCAGAGAGACACACTGGCTCATGGAAGAGTTGTGTCTTAAACAGCCCCTCTGCTGTACCTGGGCTGTCCAGTATAGCACAGCATTTACCGTGTACTCAGTAAATATTTATTAATTTGAACTTGCCATTATCAATAATTTTATCATTTATTTCATTTTATCATTCATTTCAGTGGTAAAGGGTAAGTAGTGCCTACTGGTAGGATACTCTTACTTTCCAAATTCTAAGTCTACCCCTGACCTCAAAGAAAGGTACATAGCTTATTTGAAGCTATGCATGTGTTCATTCATGCAAAAATTAAGTATGGAGAAAATGTAAAGTAGAGAAGAGGGGAAAAAGTCAGGATACTCTTCTGCTTCCTTCCTCCTATGCTTAGAATTAGTCATGTAAGTATTTACTGAGTTTGCCTCAAAGATGAAATGAGAAAAAGATAGTAAGGCTGTTTAGCACAGTGCCTGACACATTGTATATGCTCAGTATATACTAGTTTATTTATTATAATGCATTGGACTAAAACTAGAGGATCTCACTCCTTTATTCTGCATAATTTGCCATCCTATCTTCATCTTTTCTTTTTCTTTTTTCACTTCAAGGATGGTCTATGTGTGCCTTTTTTTCCTGAATCTGTAGAATGGGTTCAATGCTTAGTTACCCAATGAAGTGCAGGCAAGAACTTAAGCTAGTGTTTTCCTTAAATTTCTTCTATGATTTAAGACACCTTGGGGAAGAGATAGGTGAGCTTCTACATCAACGGATGATGATTTTTATCTTTATCAAGTGACCCACAATTTGGTTACTGGTGCAATGAGAAATTAAGAAAATAGCACACTTTTATGACTGTCTTTTCACAGTCACTCAAATCAGAACTGGAATGCCACAAAAACAACTCCCTGTTAGCCCAGAGAAAAAAAAAGAAAGAAAGTAAAGGGGAAATTCAGATTAGTCACAAAGAAGTTCCCCCGCCTGCCTGCAAAAGCTGAAGCATTAAAACTGAGAGAGTCCTCTCTGCTCTTTCAATCGCCTCTTATCTCTGGTCCTGGGACCTCTGTGTATCTTCTAATTGATACACCTTGTGTTGGCTTCATCTCCTTCTTTGTGGGGAAGAAGTCAGTTCTCCCTCAGGTTTCCCTCTGTCACAGTTTTCATCGTCCCTGCATCCAGATTGTGAAGATGGAAGGGGTCCAACCCCTGGACGAGAATGTGGGAAACGCACCAGGACGGAGATTCTTGAGGAACAAGCTATTGCTGGTGGCCTCCATAATTCAGGGGCTGGGGCTTCTCCTGTGTCTCACCTACATCTGTCTGCACTTCTATGCTCAGGTAAGATGCACCAACCAACATGTCCTTTCCTCCAGCTCAGGCTGATGGCAGCTGCAAATGGTCACTTGGAAATAGTCTGACACCAAATTGTTTTCCCTTTTCTGTTCGGCGATTGTAAAATGTGGTCAAGCACCCTCGTGTCTCTCTTTTCCTTCCTTTTTTTCAGAGGTGGCAGTGGTGAGGCACAGTGGAGATAGGGCAGGGGCACTGCTTCTGGATTAATCTTTTTCTTTACAACACAAAAATCCTGGTATTCTTTTGTGAACTGTCACTTTGAAGCTTTGAGTCCCTGACATACCTACTTGGTTTATCTGTTCTGCTAGTAAGCAACTGATCAGGAAATTAATGTAAAAAGGAAATAATAAATTTTTTATTTCCTTTGTACATTATTATACTTTCTCATTGTATTCATAAACCCCATAGACTCAAGGAGATATGCTTTCTGAAGAATGCTGAAGGTATCAATATTAAGTTCTTTTAAATAGCTAACCTATATATATTTAAGGGCAGAGATATATGTGTTCATGTCTGTATGTGCACGTGGCTGAATGTTTATCCCAACAACTTAATCAGACATTGTTTTTCACAGTCTTTCTCTACCAATCACAACTTACTGACATCACTTTGTCCAGTACATTAAGTAGTGGAAGATCATCATTTTATTATTCCCCCCCCCCCCCCCCCCCCCGCCGCAGCTGCTTAATGAAGAAATTCTTTCCATTTTTCCATCTCTTTATTCTGGTCCTGTTTACATTATTATTTTCTTTCATAGTTGTTCATATATAAAAACATTATTAGCTCTTTACGGATGTTCTTCACTGCAGGAGATTCCACTGAAAAAGAAAATAAATGTGTAGTGGCCCCGTGTTCCCTTGTTGGGGCTAGTCTGATAATTCTTGTTTGCCTGGGGGTTGCTCTTGGTTAGAAAAGTCTCTCACTGGTAAAGGTCAGACAATGGTAACTTTCATTTCTGATGGCCAGGTCAGAGACTGGGTACCTCACATTAGATCAGGCTAAGATGAGCAGAGTCCTAGACGATGCCTGGGCTTGTCTCTGTCTACAGGAAACGGGTTTTCGGTGCCTGCAGTCTAGTGGGGGTGCGGTCGTGATCACTGTCCCGCAGAGGGTGCTCGTGTCTCCAAATTCCCAAAGGGTACTAGTGTCATGCTCAAGTCTGCAGACCAGTGAGCACCCCAGCACACCCGTACTGTCTTCGTCATGCCACACATTTCCTTCTCCGCGCAGAACTCTTTGGGTGAAATTAGAGTAGGTGATTTTGGGGAGAGGGTGTGGGGGGAGGAGCAAGGTGTCCATGGCAGGATGCCCAAGACAAGACCGGAATTAGGCTCTTCCGAGAAGAAAACAGAGTAACCCAAAATAGAACAGCTGAGTTTATTCACAAGGTCCGGGAGCCCTGAGACTGCTTTTGAAACAACCACAATGTTACATATTTCCTTGCACTGTGGGATGATTAAAAAAAAAAAAAGAAAAACAGAACAGATGGCCCTAGTCAAGCCTCAACAATTAATTGCACTAGGGCTTAGAGGATGGGAGAGAGCAAAACATGAAACAGATAGAGACGTGTAGCTAGCTGGTGGCAGGGGGCCACCCTGGAATATTAATTCCCAGGGGAGGCAGCTGGAGAGGGGTTCTTTCTAGCAAGTCACTCAGCAATTCTGTGCTAGAGCATGGAAGGGCAGCTGAATGCTGGCTTCTAGGATGCTGGAATTCACGGTGAGCTGATCTTTGGGAGAGAATTAGCTTTCTCTGGTCGTGGCACAGAGAGGGAAGCAAAGATGGAGGAGGTACGTTAGAGCTGTTTGCTCAAAAACTGTGTTCTTATATATTCTAGATACAAAATTTTCTTTGGCTCAGATATTTGGAGTTGTTCACTTGACATTAATTATTTTCTTATTTCTCACTAGACTGTTTTAGCTAACAGTTTCTCACACTATTAATGGGACCCAAGGCAGTAGGATGTGTCCTTAATTGTGATCTCATACACTTTGTTAAGGGAAAGGATAGCTTAGAGAGGTCGTGTGTGTTTTTCCCAGAACTTGATCAGTCATGGTGGCAGCAGTGTGTAGAGGAGAGAGACTGAGAGAAAACGGTATAAAGTAACTGCTGAAGAAGGAACATAGACTAGGAGCTTTTCTAAATTCATGGATAAGATTGTTTGGGATTTTGGTTGAAGGATAGGTAGGTGGGGATGCCTATCAAAGCTCTGCTTTTATAAGACATTGTATTACAGTGATCTATAGAGGAGTTGAAATAGAGCTGAAATACTCATCATTTACCTAGTTAAATTGGATCTTTTATTGTAGGGGAAAGTTATTTGGGGAATAATCATGATTTTTCCTTATTTCTTAGATTTAATTTTTAACTTCATAAAAATTTTCCGGTGTGGAAGACTCTGTGAAAAAAAATAGATATGTAACTGTTAAACTCCATTTGGCAGTCAGGCTTCCTTTCAATTAAGTTTATTTAGTAATATTTGTTTTCTTACCACTTGGTTAAGTTTTACTATGTGAAAAGCAGAAGTTTTTGTTTTTGAGATGGCAGATAAAAAGACTTTACCCACTCCTTATATAATTCACTTCCCTCTTTGGACCCTGATTTTCTCTACTGAAACATGAGGCATTTGGATCAAATGGTCAGAAATATCTCTTCCAGGTCAATTTCCTGTGAATATGTAGTTTATACTCATAAAATGGGTATGAGGATCTGAGAAATACAAATCTAAGTGAACAGATTTTTGTGCCTAAGCTTATGGATACCCTGGTTCTTAAGAAGGGACTGGGGGAAATCAGATTTGCACATATATGTGTAATCTGTATTTATTCATATACTATGCACGTTTCTAAATAACTTATTCTGGATTAGCAAAATACCTTATTTAGAAAGGGGAAAGAAATAGATACTGTACAATAATATCCATGATGCAAGTTACAAAATTGAGTCACAAAAACCAGTACAATTATTGGGGCTGCCGCTTTCAGGCTTCCAGGCTTCCCTGTAACTTCAGCTGGGAATGATGGCAGAAAAAAGTTGATGTATAAGGTGAGAAGCTTTTGTAAATTATACCCATGTATCTCAGAGCTATTGATGCTGGGCTTTTCCAAGATCTGTATCAGAACACTTGAAAAATGTGCTTTTAGTGATTATTTATCAGCAATCCCACCCACAGTTAAAGGTTTATATTCTTATCACTCTTATTACTGGAGAAGACAGAAGGGGAGGTCATTGAGCTGACCAGCTCTGTATCAACAATGGCCAGAGTTAGAATTCAGTTTCTTGGTGAAATTTCAGACTATAACTTGGACTTTATATCCTTTAGAAAGAATAAGAGACATTTTTGTTTAAAAATTTTTGTCTCAGATTTTAGGTCAAATTAGATGTGTCCCCATGTGATTTTAACAAGTTTTTAAAGACATTTTTAATGATAGACATGGAAAGAAATAATTTTCAGTGCAATTGAATTTGCATTTTATAAGCAATTTTATGGGTTTCCCTGATAGCTCAGTTGGTAAAGAATCTGTCTGCAATTCAGGAAACCCTGGTTCAATTCCTGGGTTGGGAAGATCTCCTGGAGAAGAGATAGGCTACCCACTCCAGTATCTTGGGCCTCAGAAGCCTGGCACGATGTAGTCCACAGGGTTGCAAAGAGTCAGACACGACTGAGCGACTAAACTGAACTGAAGCAATTTTCTGGGCTTCCCTGATGGTTGAAATGGTTAAGAATCTACCTGTAATACAGGAGATCCGAGTTTGATCCCTGGGTTGGGAAAATCCCCCTGGAGGAGGGAATGGCAGTTTTATGGGAATTAAAAAGAAACACCTGAAGTATTGAACTGATTTGTCATTAAGTATTTTGAGGCTCTTAAAGGAGATACTACAGAAAATATATAGACTTGTTAGGTTGAACAGACATTAGACACAGTCCACTTGCAGATAGGAAAACAGAAACTCAGGGAGAGTAGAAGCTGGAGAAGGAGGTGATGCTTCAGCTGATGTTAGGAGTAGAGGGACCTCCCTGGTGGTCTGGTGGTTAAGAGTTTGCCTCCCAATGTAGGGGGTGCAGATTTGATCCCTGGTCGGGGAACTAGGATCCCACATACCTTGGGGCCAGAAAACCAAAACATAAAGCAAAAGCAATCTTGTAATAAATTCAGTAGAGACAAAAAATGATCCATATCAAAAAATCTTAAATAGTAGAAATGCTTTAAATAGACAAGAGGAATGATGGTGGCTGGGTAGGGGCAGAAGGCTTTCTAGGTAAAAAGGCAAGTTGTTCAGAATGGTTGGAGGTGAGTGTTCATTGGAGAAAGTGGACGAAGATGAAAATCTAGGTGGGGACAGGACACAAAGGGCCTTGTGACATGTGCTAAGGGAACAAACTTCATTCCATTCTGTACAAAAGAAAATACAGGAAAAATTACCCAAATTGTTGCTTCTCCAGATTTCACTTCTCTTACATGGTCTACATGCTGGCAAATACAGAAAATGTGTCTCATCTCATGTAGCACTAGGGGGCACCACAGTAAAACTAACAGTTCTCAAATAGCTTTTAAAGAGAATCCACTCTTTTTTTTACCACCCCCCCCCAGAAGTTAAGATTAGAACACTTTTCTGAAGAAGCCAAGTGCTCATCGTGTGTAAGAGGATGAACAATATAAGGAGCACCTAATATTGTTCACTGTTTATGCAATGATGATATTTTCTACAAGAAAAATTTAGATATAGGTTCTGACCCAAGTACTCAAAATAGGACAGAGATTGTTTGGACAGGAATCATGCTGGAAAATGTCACGTATATACACATGAGTAGAAACAAATGTACACACTCAGAGGAGAGATGTAAAGTGAGCAGAGAGGCTCTTGGTATAGACCTTGGAATATAACCTCCCTATTGCTTTTCTCTGACTTCAGCTCCTAGCTGCTAGCCCTGAGTAGACCTAGCCTTGCCTAATGGCTGACCACCCTGCCCTTCCAATTCTGTTTCTTTTAATAGAAATTATTTCTGTATCCCTGCCTCTCAGAGAACCAGCAGGTTCACACCCACTTTAGGAATTTTGCGTTCATGGTTAATGAATGTTAATCTTCTGAGACCATTTAGGTTGAGGGAGCTATGTACAGTGTTCAGTTCAGTTCAGTTGCTCAGTCGTGTCCGACTCTTTGTGACCCCATGGACTGCAGCACGCCAGGCCTCTCTGTCCATCACCACTCCTGGAGTTTACTCAAACTCATGTCCATTGAGTCAGTGATGCCATCCAACCATCTCACCCTGTCGTCCCCTTCTCCTCCTGTCTTCAATCTTTCCCAGCATCAGGGTGTTTTCTAATGAGTCAGTTCTTGGCATCAGGTGGCCAAAGTATTGGAGTTTCAACTTCAGCATCAGTCCTTCCAATGAATATTCAGGACTGATTTCCTTTAGGATGGACTGGTTTGATCTCCTTGTTGTCCAAGAGACTCTCAAGAGTCTCCTCCAACACCAGAGTTCAAAAGCATCAATTCTTTGGCGCTCAGCTTTCTTTATAGTCCAACTCTCACATCCATACATGACTACTGGAAAAACAATAGCTTTGACTAGACAGATCTTTGTTGGCAAAGTAATGTCTCTGCTTTTTAATATGCTGTCTAGGTTGGTCATAACTTTTCTTCCAAGGAGCAAGTGTCTTAATTTCAAGGCTGCAGTCACCATCTGCAGTGATTTTGGAGCCCCAAAAGATAAAATCTGTCACTGTTCCCATTGTTTTCCCATCTATTTGCCATGAAGTGATGGGACCAGGTGCCATGAACTTAGTTTTTTGGATGTTGAGTTTTAAGCCAACTTTTTCATTCTCCTCTTTCACTTTCACCAAGAGGCTCTTTAGTTCTTCACGTTCTGCCATAAGTGTGGTGGTGTCACCTGCACATCTGAGGTTATTGATATATCTCCCATCTATCTTGATTCCAGCTTGTGCTTCATCCAGTCCAGCATTTCTCATGATATACTCTGCATGTAAGTTAAATAAGCAGGGTGACAATATACAGCCTTGACGTACTCCTTTCCCGATTTGGAACCAGTCTATTGTTCCACATCTAGTTCTAACTGTTGCTTTTTGACCTGCATACAGATTTCTAAGGAGGCAGGTACAGTGTTGTTATTCCTATTTAGGAAATGAAAGGGTAGCAGCTGAATAGCAAAGTAGAAAGGCTATTTCTCATAGTCACAGATAAAATATATGGTAGTGTTGGGATGGAATTGGATTCCCCAATATCCCATGGCTAGTGTGTTTTGTTTGTAGCTAAATGAAGGAATTAAAACACTTTTTATACAAAAATGCACCATATCTTCTCAAAATTTTAGGGGAGTCATTGAGGTATAGGAGAGAGTACATTGGATCAGGAACTAGAAGATTCTAGTTCAGTCCAGTGTTTTAGCTTTGTGACTCTGGGTAAATTCCCTGAAATTCCCCAAGTATCGATTTAATCATCTCCAAAACTGGAATTTGATTATTGTGAGGAACAACTCTGTTACAGAGCTTTGTAAATGTTTAAATTATTATTATTTATAAACATGCTTCTATAAGCATACCACCCACTAAACTGTTTACCTTGTAGTACACATGCAACTCCATAACTTAAACTCAGAAAGCATATCATAGGTAAGGTCAACCTTAACTTCATGAATTTGGCTTTCTTACTGTAATTTTTAAGATTAAGAAAAACCCTTTGAAATAATTCTAGCTTATTTGAATTTAGATGTCTAATTAAGATGCCATGGCTGTATTAGCCAAGGGAAACTGAAGGGGAGAATTTATGAGCATATAAAAATTATCAGGTTAGTGTCTGAAAGTGGTTCAGAAATCTAAAATAGATAGATGTGTTCACTTAGAACACAGGGCCCAGATGGGTTCCACCTCCCCCTACATTAATGTAGTTCATCCAATCCTCTAATAACTTGGTTTCCAAATAAGGCAGAAACTTATACTTAGAAGAGTGGTCTGGCTCACAATGCTAGAAATGTTGGAGCTAAGAGGGGCATAATTATGTATTTTTTTTCTTTTCAGCAAACCTTTCATTCTGAAATGCAAGTTTGATGTGTTATTAATTTGTATTAATTTGTCTTGCTTTGATAACATTGAAAATGCTAGTTAAGAACACACTCTGAGCGGCAAGTCGACCCAAACTTTAGTTCTTCCAATACTAATTGAATAAGGGGTACGGATAGAAAGCGTCACTCCCAGGATGTTATACAGGTGGGGATCTGGGGGGATGAGTGTAAATGATATACTTTCAGGCTGGGCTGTCCTGTAGGTCACATAGCACGAGCCTACAGAACCTAAGATCAAAATGAAAATGACAATTAACATTGCAAAAAATTATAAGCATCAAAATAGTCACCAAGGGAAATGATAAAATCTTTACTGGGTTATAAAAGAAGTTGTAAAAGACATGTTTTACTGCTTAGTAATGTAAAACATATTTTGAGTTAGCAGTGTGTTGTGTGGTTAATGTTTTTAATTTCCATGGCCTGTAAAAATCTTAATCTGGCCTTGTATGTGGTATGATGAAGACTGGAAACTCAGCTCTTTTTTGGGAGAGGTTGACAGGTGTCACTCCTGGTGCTACTTGCAATACCATCTCTGGTTTTGCGATCTCGTCCCTACGTTGTCCTTACTTCTTCACTACGATCTTGGATGGTGATAGATATTCGTAGGCAGTTTTACAGTGAGGAAATCTGAGGCATAGAGACTTGTCTAGGTCAATATAGGAAGGTCTGGTTATAAATCAGGACTAGGCCATTACACCTGGTGAAGACTCTGTGGCTCTAAGCTGTAAGCATTTTACCTGGCTGTTTTAAAATTTTTTCCTTTCCTGACATTAATTGCTTATGTAGAAAAACTGGGGGAAGATTTATAACCTGGAATAAAGGGAAGAAAGATTCTTTTAAAAAAGAGATCTGAATCTCCTGCCACAAATTCAGATAACACAATCAATGAAGCTTCAACAAATGTGTAATACCTTATAGGTTATTTTGATAAAACAAATCATTGCCATGTGTGATTCATTCATAGAAGAGAAAGGGGACTTGGATTGGGGCATTGGCTCAGTCATTTATTCACTCCAAGAGGTAATTTTTTTTTTTTTTTTTTTAACAATAAGGAGATTAGACTATATAATCTCCATGGGCTTTTCTAGTTCTGCCAGACTGATTCGAAGAATTATTTTAATGTTGTAAGTGTGATTTCACACTATATGCAAATATCTTTTCAACCAGGGTGGCACTGCAAATTTGGTAGCTTAAAAGAAATTTAACCTTTCACAGTTTTGGAGGATAGGTATTCAAACTCAGCATGTCAGCAGTACCCTGCTCCGTCTGAAGGCTGTAGAGAAGAATCCTCCAGGATCCTTCCGTGCCTCTTTCTAGCTTCTGAGGGCTCCCAGCAATCCTTAGCGTTCCTGGCTTGATAGTACTGGGTAAAACTAGTTGAATACAACTCTTCAGTAAGAATTTCACAGAGGGCTAGTTTCAATAACTATTTTCTCGATTGGGATTCTAAAGCAAGCGTACTTTAATTTTTGCATCAGGTGCTTCGTTTCTCTTCCATTATTTAACAGGAAGGCTTTAGTTTAAAATGTCATTATCATTATTGTCACCACCACCACCATCATCATTCCACTGCTGTTCTGTGATGATTTTTACCAGTCACCAGTCTTGGTTCACACCATAATGTAGCTTGAGGATTATTTAGCCTTACTGCAAATGAGGCTAAGAGCTTCATTGCATAAACAACACAAAAGATACTCATGATTCTTCATTAACCATCAGAGGGAGCCACTTGGGGAGAAAACCTGTTCTTTTGTTGTGGCTGAGGGATTTATTATCATGTATTAATGTGTTGAAAAGATCTTCCGTTCAAAGGATCTTCTTATCCACCAATAATTTGGGCTTTCTCTTTTGAATGTTAGGATTTTCCTAATCTCTGGTATTGAAAAAGTCCTTAGACAGTCTCCATTCCACTCTGCTTATTCAGCCATCTTAATTGAGAGTTAAAAAATGAGGATATAAAAATGAGGAAATTCCAAACTGAGAAAGGAAAGGACTTGTTCTGGCTTACGACCAGACCTGAGTGTTCCTGTTCCCAGCCCAATGCCTGGTCCATTTCTACTAGGTTGCCTTTCCAAAGCAATAGTGCCTACTCTTTTATATGGCCAGTGAGATGGGGAATGAGTAACTTCAGATAGAAAGATACTGATCATAATAATGGTGCTACTCCCTTTGTACTCAAGGATGAATGGGGCAGTTTAAAAAAACCTTGAGCCACATATGGTGTTGGCTAGTGTCCCCTGGAGGAGGGCATGGCAACCTACTCCAGTTTTCTTGCCTGGAGAATCTCCATGGACAGAGGAGCCTGGTGGGCTATAGTTCATGGGGTCACAAAGAGTTGGACATGACTGAGTGACTATGCACAGCACAGAGTAAGTGTCAGGGTACAGTCTAAGGGATTCAGTGACCATTTATTTATAAATGCCATTATGTTGAAGGCATTGTAAAATTTATGATAATGCAATAGGTACCTTGTAAGTCAACCTTTCCCGTTGCTTTGCTGCTGTTACTGCGGAGTCGCTTCAGTTGTGTCCGACTCTGCAGCCCTATGGACTGCAGCCTGCCAGGCTCCTATGTCCATGGAATTCTCTAGGCGAGAGTATTAGAGTGGATTGCCATGCTTTCTTCCAGGGGATCTTCTCGACCCAGGGAGCAAACCTAGGCCTCCTGCATTGCAGGCGGATTCTTTACTGCTGAGCCATCAAGGTAAAAACTAGGATATTTTGAAAGTTACCTGATTCCCAAGGTGAGGAAGGAAGTTGTTTCTTTTTTTCAATTTAATTTTTTAAAATTGAGGTATAGTTGATGTACAAGATTATGTAAGTTTTTTCAGGTGTATAATAGTGATTCACAATTTTTAAAGATTGTATTTCATTAATTGTTATTATAAAATATTGGCTTTATTCCTTGTACAGTACATGCTCATAGCTTATTTTATACATGGTAGTTTGTACTTTACAGTTCCCACTTCCCTCTCCTCTCACTGGTAACCACTATTTTGTTCTCTATATTTGTGAGTCTGTTTCTTTTTTTGTTATATTCACTATTCTATGGGAGTTCTTAGAAATGTTTTGGCAGACCCCTCTGTTAGTGTACTTAAGGAATTTACCAGCAACTGTGGAAAGGGAAACCCAGATAAAAGAAAATCTTCCCCTTGAGGATATAAAGAATTGCAAATCACAAAATTTTGAAGGTGCATTCATGTCACATGGATGCTTTTGGTTCATTTGGTTGTTTATCTGAATACCTGATACTCCTCTTGCTGTTAAGTCACTTCAGTCGTGTCCGACTCTGTGGGACCCCATAGATGGCAACCCACCAGGCTCCCCCGTCTCTCTTGCTGCTGCTGCTAAGTCACTTCAGTCGTGTCCAACTCTGTGTGATCCCATAGACGGCAGCCCACCAGGCTCCCCCGTCCCTGGGATTCTCCAGGCAAAAACACTGGAGTGGGTTGCCATTTCCTTCTCCACCCCCGTCCCTCATAGGGATCCATTAATTGCTAAGCATTTGGGACAGTGAAACCGCAGTTCCTGTTCCCTGAGATAGAGAGGAGAGGGTCAGTGAGTAGAGGCTAGCCATTACTAAATAAATTTGACAAGAAAAGTGGAAGTGGTTAGAGAGAGGGGGCTATATTAGAATATCACATGGGCTGTGTAGTAGAGATTATAGTAAGAGTTTAAAAAGAGGGATTACAGCAGAAAGGTGCTGGCAGCCATGGTGAAGGGTGGTGACAGAGAAAAAGAAAGTCTAGAAAGGCAGTTAAAATGGCTTTTCTTTATGTTCTTTCATCTTAATAGACTTTACTCGACATGATTTTCAAAGTCACACATCTTCATGTCTAAGAAATATCACTTTGAGGATAAACTTTCCTGATTATGGAAGACTGGCCAAATAATCAGTTTTTGTTCATTCTTCCTATTCCTTTCTCTGAGTTGGATTCTGAACCTTCCTGATCAGAAGTTAGGGCCCTGTGCTTTGTAAGGGAGTTTCCATTGAGTATATAAATCCACCAGGAGAAGAGTCTGCCTTCCCAACCTACTGTAATGGGTAAATATGGAAAATTCCATCTTCCTCTTTGGAGGCTCATTCAGAAACACCCTCAGAGCCTATAAGACTTTGCTTTCATAATCTCTCAGGTCTTCTCTGATTGACGTGAAGCCCATTGTTGGGGGAGGAGACATTCACATCCTTGTGGAGGTTGCATGCTGAACCACGATCGCATACCTGATTCTGCACTGCCCTCCACTGACTCACATCTCATCCCACTCCGACCTGGGATCTTGACTGATAGCAAGTGAGGAAGGGCAAGGCCCACATAGTGAATGCAGAGCCCACTTCCTGGTTTCACATTTGATGAGTATCATTCCCTCCTGCCACAGATACACCCCCTCCAGGACAAATGCCACATGAGTATAAGGTTGGCAGCCTCATGTCACATCCCAGTGAGTCAGAATAAGAAATTCACACATTCTAGAGATGAGCTCATGAAGTAAGCAGCACCTTTTGGGGGACATGGTACAGGCTGCTAGATAAATGCTGAATATCAGACATTTTCCATCTTTGTTCTTAGATAGTTCAGTGTTTGAGGTACTGAGAGAGGTCAGGAAAGGACATTATTCTGACTGTTTGCATCACGTACTTGCTACCTACTTCATTTGTCTTGCTGCCCCTTGCCAGGACAGTCGCATCTAATTAGAGTCCAGCTAACGACTTTGCCAACCTGAACTATACAAACAACCTTGGAGAGTTGACTGAAGAGCTCTTTTCTGGAGAATGTTTAGATATTTTGAGATGTATCTGAAGTGTTTTGACAACTATCTAAAACCTAATCTTTTAATCTTGTTTAGTATTGAAAATTAAAAATAAATTAATCTTGAACCCTCAGACAAATGTTTTCATAGCGGTTTTTTACTCTCAAGATAGAATAGGATAAAGAGAAAGGATGTTATCATGAACTTGAGGTTCAATCAAACTCAAGTTAATACCTGTTTATTCCTGAGCAAGTTCTTAACAATACTGATTCTCATTTCTTTCTATCTACAAGACATGAGTAAATATTATTTCTATTTAATAGTATTATTTTGAAAGCAAACAAGGTAATGGATTTCAGAAAGAGTAATGCAGTGCATGGCATGTTTTAATTTCTGAATAAGCTTTTACTGTTTTTCTTGAATACACCAAAAATGGTCTCATTTCTAGACCTTTCCTCTAAGCAGTGCCTTTGGATTCTCTGGGTCCTCTTTCTCTTTCAAGGCCTAAGCCCACGTCTTTCTTCCTTGAGCTGCCAAAGCCTGCAGTGGTTTTTTCTGTTCTCTGGAACCTTGTGGCATAAATTGCCTATTGCTCTTTACCAGTGGTTTTATGTGGAGGAATTATCTCCCCAGTTGACATACAAGTTTGTCAAAACTAAGGATTGTGTATTCTTTCCCTTTGTGTTCTTAGAGTTGAATGTAATACCTGCCAAATAGTAGGTACTCAATAATTGTCAATACTGTTTCAAATCACCAATAATATGGCAATCATATAATCTGTTCAATCAACTATTAAATAATATTGATAGTTGAGCACCAGCTTTAGGACAGGCATGATTTTTGCCAAGGGAATGGTTGAAGATACATCTTCTGGATTTGGGCCTTCAGGAGTTCACAGTAGAGTGTAGTAATTCTCAAATCTTGAACCTTGGGTGCTTGTAAAAATGAGATTACTGCGTCCATCTAGACTTTTTGAATCTGAATCTTTATGAATAAACTGGCCATCTACACATTTTTACAGATTTCCCAGGTGACTAATGTATATGATAACACTGGGCCAGCTGACCTTTAGTTGCATCGTCAGCTGCTCCTAGACAGGGCATATGCATTATTCAGTCAGTTGGTCAGATAGCCCATGTATCAGCTGCCTCTGAGTACTCTGTGTTCTTGGCTCTATTTATGACAGCCCCCATACCCAGGAGGGAAGCCTAAACTTTTGGCTCTCCCTTTGCATTCCCATGATGAGGTCATCATGAGACCATCACCCTGCCAATCTGCTGTGCATGATCACATCTTCCTTCCTCCAACTCGGCACTAAAGTGGACACAAGAAATGGACTATTGGTAAAATCTTCAAAGAAGTTTCTCTCCACTTAAAATTTGCATGAGGAGAAGAAAAACTGTTGTTGTGTGAAACAATGAAAATTGCTCTGGATTCCAAGTGGCTGGAGTCGAATCCCTTTACTTCTGTAGGTCTCATTTTCTTCATCTGTAGAATACAGTGTTCAGTTGGAAGATGACTTCTTTTATACTCATGCTTCTGAGGCCATCTCACTGAAACTTCAGGACTGTACTTTGATCCTGGTGTACTGACTTACAAGAATTTCTAGTCCCCTTTGAAGATAGTATGAGCTCTTCAGACTTTGCAGATTGAAGAAGCTTTGTTCTATAGCTTGTCCTTACATGAAAGCGCTTTGGGATCTTTGATATAGTCCATTTTTTTCTATTATCTGGAGAAGATATGAGGATTTTTATTTTCTTGATATATAAAAAAACAACTATGCCTGTGGGTAAAATTATCTGATTTTTTTCTGGTAATTTTTCTTATAAAGCCAGAATAATTTTGTGATGATCTTCTGGGTTACAGAGAGCTGATATTTTAGGGATTTGATTGGACTTCCTTTTTTTTTTTTTTATTAGTTCTCTCATTCTGTAGTCATATGTAAAGCTAAATTAGTGTTATAGTGGCTAAATTAAGAACATGACATGGATCTTGTCTCCCATGAGCGTCCAAGAATAATAGTGGACATTTATCAACTCCTTACAGTGTTCCAGGTCAGATGCTACAGTGCTACATGATCTCATTACGTACATGATCTCATTCACAACAACCTTCTGAGATACAGGGTTTACTCTTTCCATTTTATAGATGAAGGAGCTAAAAGTCAACAAGGTAATGACATTTTCCCAAGAGCACACAGCTAGGTAGTCTTGTAGTGGAGAGGAGACATGTACCCAGTGGTGGTAGAATGAAAATCAGTAGAGTGATTAAAATTTTTTTTTTTTACATCAGGGTTCACTCTTGGTATTGTACATTTTATGGATTTTAACAAATGAACAGCATTAGAGTATCATGCAGAACAGTTTCACTACTCTAAAAATCTTCTACACTTCACCTATTCATCTCTCCCTCCTCCCTCACCCCTGGCAACCACTGCTCTTTAACTGTCTCTATAGTTTTGCCTTTTCCAAAACATCACACATTTGAAATCATACATTATGTAGTCTTTTCAGATTGTCTTCTTTTACTTAGTGATATACATTTAAAGTTTGTCCATGTCTTTCCATGGCTTGAAAGCTCATTTCTTTTTAACACTGTTACTCCATTGTCTGGATGTATCACAGTTTATTTACCCATTCAACCTACAGAGGGATATCTTGATTGCTTTTCCTTGGCAAGTTTTAACAATAAGAAACAAAGCTATTATAAACATCCATGTGTGAATAGAGTAATTTTTAAGTACTTGCTATGGGAGACCAGAAGCCAGGAATTTGATTTAGGCCTTGAAGTTGATATTTTTAGACGTAGATGAAGGGACATTCTTGGTGGAGAGAACAAAGGAAGCAAGTATTTTTTGAATGCTTACCACGTGCCAGGAAAACTCCTGAGTATTTTCATATATGTTAACTTTGAGCTTTACAGTCATCTCCTCGAGGATTCCAATAATAATATGCCTTATTTTCACAGACATGAAAGCTAAAGCTCAGAAGTGGTATATAACATCCAAATTCAACAGAACTAGAGGAGTCACAATTTGAACAAATGTTACTCCCAAGACTGCACCCTCTTTGTCCTACCAGGCTTTATTTAAAGGATTAGAGGAAATAGTTGATCCGAGCATAAAGCACAGATAGGATATGGGTAGCAGTAATGCTTGACAAGGAGGTTGGCACCAGGCCAT
The DNA here is from genome assembly GCF_963930625.1 of Muntiacus reevesi. NCBI lineage: Eukaryota > Metazoa > Chordata > Mammalia > Artiodactyla > Cervidae > Muntiacus > Muntiacus reevesi. The sequence continues at coordinate 87,081,140 of NC_089253.1, read as the reverse complement.
AGAAGGCCTTGAATTGGGCACTGTGGGGGGATTTCTGGGCAGTGGGGTAGTCAGCATGAAGTAATCAGGTTTGGAGGATGACGGGAGAGGTTGTGGAAGGTCATGGAGCAAGAGAAAGAGCCATCTTATTCCACAAATGACCGAGGCCTGGTGGTGTTGATGCTAGGAAGATGAGAAAATGCAAATTTCTAATGCTGGGTAAGCTTCAGGAGGAAAGGAAGCCTGGAGTAGAAGTGAATCTCCCTAAAAGAGGAAGTCCTGTGTGCCTTCCTTGCTGCCTGTCAGCATCTTGATCTCAGAATGTCTTCTTGATCATTACCGCTCTGACTGCTTCATCACAGTGTTTCAGAACATTGGGAAATGTCATTGTTTTGCAGGAACCTTATGGAAAGTTTGCACAGTCAGTCAAATAATCAGATCATGAGGACTTTTAAGTCAGAGAGTTTGACGTGAATCTGGGATGAAGAGGCTTCCTGTTTCTCTCTTTCATTGAAATTGGTGTAGGGTTGCAACTTTTAAATTTTAAATCATAAAGAGTGCTGAAAGGAGTGTCTCTGATCTTTGAGGAATTTCTAAAGATAGAAAAAACTGACACCCAGAGACGTTATGAAACCTGCCTAAGTACTTGCCTGGCTGGCCTTAGGACCAGGTTGCTGCATGCTGAGCCCTGCTCTTGGTGCAACTGCGCAGTCTGCGTCTGACTTTAACAAGGTGGCCAAGGAACCAGCCTGCCTTGAGAGCAGCAGGGGCATTCATTTACCCAGGGAATTGCGGTGTTTGGGTAATGTAGTTTTTGAGAGGCCTTCTTCCAGAGCATTGCTTTAAGCATGAAGGACACTAGACCAGCCTCACAAACAGTCCACAGAGGGGAGAGAGGAAAGACTGTTTGGTCTTCCCGAGTCAGCACCTCTCTGCCTGCTCACCACTGACTAATACCGCTCTAGGGGCCCAGCCACTGGCAGGGCTCAGCAAGGCTCTCCCTTCTTCCTACACCGCCTGTTGGTTTCAGCTTGGTGAGGCTTGTGACTTTACGTACAAGGGAAGTAGGGGACTCTTCATCAGCGTGGGCAGGCCACAGTGGAGTCCGTTTGGCTGCTGCCTTGAGTGCCAGAAAAGTGGGAAGCAGGGACTCCACACCCCAGAGAATGAAAACAAATTCCTCCCCAGACCTTTGATCCGGACATCTTGCCAAAAATAACCTGGTAGGAGGAGCTGTTGTTCTCTGCAGGCACAATGGGTGGTAGGTTTTTCTGTTTGTTTGTTAGTTTCTATTTCCCTTCTTAGTAGGTAATGTAAAAATTTTAAAATACAAGAAAGTAAGTCGTGGAAAATAAATGTGCCTCCCACCCCTGTCCTCAGGCTTCTAGTTCCTTTCTCCAGAGGCAGTGCTTTATTCTTCTAAATAAATTCTGTGCCCACACAAAAATTCTTTTTTTTCTTTGAACACAAATGGAAATGTACTTTATACGTGATTCTCCCTTTTGCTTTGGCTTTTTTCACTTAATATATTTTGGAGTTTGCCCCATATTGAACTTCTTTGTTCTTTTAACCACCAAATTTCCATAGATGTTTTATCTATTAGCTTTTCTTTCTTTGTTGCTTTACTTCTTTCTTGCTTTTGAGTTCAAGTTAGGTTTTACACACAACTAAAGAGTACAGAAAGACCCAACATTTTAAAAATTGACATACAGATCTACTCATCTCTGAAGGGTTTGAAGAGTTTTTATTGCCTGTGGGCTCTGAATGTAGGACATGCTTAATCCTGTTTTACAGTGAAAAAGCGAGCAGCCAGGAGGCTCCCAGACTTCACTCCCTGTCCATTCTGGGAGTCTGTGGCCGTGAAGGATTGACTGGTCACAGCCTTGTCCGTGAAGAATCTCTATGACTGAATGGGTTTCTTAACAAGATAACTTCTAAGTGCTCTATCATCTAAAATGGGAAATTGGGGCTCAGGGAGCCAAAATAATATACCAAGGAAGAGTTTGGCAAGTGAGGATTGATCTTACTTAGATGCTCTCATGAGAGAGCAGAAGACTCCTAACTTACCTTATGAGATGTTACAGAAAAGCAATGGGGGCAGTCAAGAAGGCTGCGTCTAACTCACGTAGAAAAAGGCAAGTCTAGTCTCAAGTCAGTCTCTTTACCTGCTGCATTTCTGCTTCATAGGATGGATATGATGCGTCAATTCTACTTGTTCATTTTTTTCCCTAAAAATATATGCTTTTTCTTCCTTTAGGTGCCATCTCAGTACCCTCCAATCCAGAGTATCAGAGTACGGTTTACCAGTAAGTATTGTCAAAAGTTTAATTGGTTCATAGTTTTAAAAGAATCTTCTCTCCAGCGTCTTAATTTTCCCTAGAACATATGATCTCTCCATTTTCTTAGGGAAACGTTAAATCCTGAAATTGTTGGAGCCTGCATATTATTTTCATTAAGGTCAAAGAAGAAAAGGGGAGTAATTAGTTAACAGATAAGTGCTTGTCACTGTACATTATATTCCTCACTTAATCCTCCCAGGAACCCTTTGAGTAGAAATTACTCTCACTTTTTAGGTAAGAAAATGAAGGTTTCTTACAAGTCTGTCTGTAAGATATATCATTCCCCAGTAATTCTATTATAAGATAAAATTTTACCTTAATGAGAGTTGGGGGACTTAAAGGTAATGTGATATCTTTAACAAGAGAGCATTATTTGGATCCAAGATTAATACTAGGACAACCACCAGTGGTTTCTGTATGGATATTCATTTATTAAGTCCTCTTGAGTCAAAGGGAAGTATATCTAGCCTTCTATAAGTGATCCTCATTTTCAATTCGAAGTATTTCCCTTGGACTTGATTCAAAGCAAGAATTACTGAATTGTGCCCAGCAGTGGGAACTTAATCTTTCCTATCACCAAGGGACATGGGCCAGAATGGAGAGTTTGAAGTGTCGTTACTTGACCATTTGGGATGATACTGAGGCTGCCGTGGAAATAGAAGATATTTAGTTTTTGATTTATGCTTGAAATGGCCCCACACAAAGCTATTACAGTTATCATTCTGTATTCTGCTACTTTTCCTTTTCTTTTTCCTGTGGTAACCACTATTCCCAAGGCACCTTCCAGTAAAAATTGACAATAAAAAGGTAGAAGAGAGAAGGGAGAAATAAGTCTATGTTCTTGAGCTCTTATATCAGAACCTGAACCCACAGACTAAGCTTCACTTAGTATTGAAGCATAACTAAGCTTAAGTGATTGTTGACAAAGGCCAGTAATACATGTTGTTGAGAAGTCTAGTTGCTAGGGCATGTGAAGAATTTTCATTTCATGGTGACATGGAGAGAAGAATAAAAAAAAAAGTGAAAGTGTTATTTGCTCCATTGTGTCCAACTCTTTGCAACTCCATGGACTGTAGCCCACCAGGCTCCTCTGTCCATGGAATTCTCCAGGCAAGAATACTGGAGTGGGTAGCCATTCCCTTCTCCAGAGGATCTTCCCAACCGAGGGATCAAACCCGGGTCTCCTGTGTTGCAGGCAGATTCTTTACCATCTGAGCCACCAGGGAAGCTTGGAGAGAGGATAGAGAAGAGTTAAAAGCGATTACTTTGTGTGGACGGGGTGTGTAGGACCCAGGCAAGAGGCTCTTCCACCACCCTTTGCCCTAATCAATCCATTGAACAAAGTTCAATGCACTGAAGTTGCCAATCCCTCCTGATTTTGAAAAATCAGGGAAACCTTGAGACTCCATTTCCTGCCACAGGTGTGTTGTGACAACTGCCAGTTGCTTTAATCTCTCCACTCTTGAATCCCAGCCCCCTCTGAAACTCGCTTGACTACTAGTGTTAGCTTTGCCTCTTCCATTCCACAGGGAAAGTGGATTCCAACCCTCATATAGAAACATAGTCTTCTCTTACTTTTATTCTTCAAAATCTTTCCCTATGACTTTTTCTTCATATGTTTCTAGATATATTGGAAGGTTGTTGCCCAACGCTGAGCTGAGGAATCATTCTTTTCTTTTTTTTTTTTTTACCCTACCCTCCTTAGAGTGTGAAAATGAGAACGGTTTCATCATCACATCTCCAGACACGGATGGAACCATGAAGGTGCAGAACAACTCAATCATCATCACCTGTGATGGGTTTTATCTCATCTCTCTGAAGGGCTACTTCTCCCAGAATCTCAGCCTCAGGCTTCTGTACCGAAAGGGTCGGGAACCTCTTTTCTCCCTGAACATGGTCAAGTTTGTTGACTCTGTCACAGTGGCCTATCTGCGTTTCAAGGACAAAGTCTACCTGAATGTGACCACTCAGAATGCCTCCTGCGAAGACATCCAGGTGAATGGTGGGGAGTTGATTCTCATTCATCAAAATCCTGGTGGATTCTGTGTCTACTGAGGACCTGATGGTTATACCCAAGCCAGGAACCAGCATGAATGCCACACTGGGGGTGGACAGGACACTGATTCTTCCTTGGGAGTGGAGGCGTTGTCCCAGCTCAGCCCTCATATTTGGCCATGTGAGATGTGACCAGAAGCAGATCACTCCCACCCCCACTCAGGGATATTTAAAACTTGTTTTTACATACCAGTTAACTTTATGTATTTATCCTATGTCTTCTAAATCACCTAGCCCTCCTCATCCCTCAAGATTGCCTCAAGCCTGTTAGGCACCTCCACCAGAGTAAGAAAAAAGGTGCCTCTTCCTCAAGATGTTGTTCCTGTTGGTCAGGAAATTATCGTAATAAACTTTCATTATTGAAAAAGACACTTGACTACCATTTGTCATCTGACACTGTCAAAATGAAGAAGACCAAGGAGAGGGGTTTTGAATCTGCAAAGCCAGTGGATTGACTCCTTGCGAGCAGAGGTGCCTCTCCAAGGTGAAATTTGTTGTAGTCTGCATAGAACCCCGATCTCTCCCTCATGTGGAGGAATTCAAAAGGAAAATCACCTTATGAACAGCTGTCAGGACTTGATGAGGATAGCTGGCTAAGGAATACTCTGCTCTGGGCTTTTTCCCCCTCGTTTTCTCCATTTTTCTTTCCCAGCCTCCAAATGTTCTTGATAGATATTTCCCTTCAAAGAACCATCTTGGGGGTGTGATGCTTGAAAAACCTAATCAGTGACTTAAGGAAAGCTGATGGGACTTTTCTAAGCTGGGAGAGTAAGATAATTTATTGTGAGGGTTATCTTTATCACACAGGAGTGCAGTGAAACTGGACCTCTCAGGATAAAAGTCAGTGGAAATTTTAATAGTCTGGGGAGGAAATCACATTGTTTGCCACAGAGAGGCAGTGTAACACATGCCTAATGCTGAGATACATACTCAGCCCCACATCTTGTGCTCAGGTACCACCTTGCTGGTTTCAAAAAAATGCTTTAGTTGAATTGTCCCCCCACCCTCGGGCTGCACTGCATGGCTTACAGGATCTTAGTTCCCCAACCAGGGACTGAACCCAGGCCTACGGCAGTGAAGGTGCCAAGTCCTAACCATTGGACTGCCAGGGAAGTCCCCGACATGAATTGTTCTGAGCAAGATATTCTATGATATGTGTCTTGACTACTTAGAGGATTTAAATGTGTGTGTGTGTGTGTGTGTGTATGTACTTGTTTGTTATTGACTGTGTTCTGCAAAGTCAAAAGTTATTTAGAGTGGTTGCTAATAAGTACATGTTTATCACTGTAGATAATATTTAAGAAAATACGTGTTTTTTAAGTTTGGAATTTCTGACTGTAATTCTTCTGGACATATGTATTCCAGGCCAAAGCTTAATTGTTTTGTGAGTTGGTTGTCTTTTGCGTTATGGCCTCTCCTCACAGGTGCCCCCTCCTTTTAGGTACACGTGGCCTGCTTCTCCCATGCTGGCCTCCTTCAGCGACACAGGGATACTTCTGCCAGCTTCCACCCATCAAAGTACATGTGTCCCATTTTAATCATTCAATCAAAGGGATAATTAACCTTTCTCTGAAAACAGTGCAGTTTTGTGTAAATGAAAAGTCAGGAGATTGGAATTCTAATTTTGACTCTGTCACTAACTGGCCACAGGACCCTGGACAACTAATTTCCTACCTTGGGATTCTGCTTTTTTCTCTTGTTGAATGATCATTTTAGAATCTTACGCTCATAAAACTAAATGTGAATGTGCATAGTAAATACCTATGTACTGGTTGCTGTGAGTCAAGATATATAATCTTCTCTTTTAATGTGTGGAGTAATTTTTTTTATTTCTGGACCACCTAGTATTTTCCCTCAGCGTTTTTGGTGATTTCTGTGAGCTTGTGTGCGTGCTGTCATGTCTGACTGTTTGCAACCCCATAGGCTGTAGCCCGCCAGGCTCTTCTGTCCATGTAATATTCAAGGCAAGAATACTGAAATGGGTTGCCACTTCGTTCTCCAGGGAATCTTCCCAGCCCAGGATCGAACCGATGTCTCCTGTGTCTCCTGCATTGCAGTCGGATTCTTTCCCCAATGAGCCATCGGGGAGGCCCCGATTCCTTTGAGAATAGTTGCCAGTTGTTACTTAGTGACTTTTTGTTTAGGGAATGACTGAAAGGATTCCAGTCTTGAGTCAAATCGTAATTTTTCTTAAGCATATCGGGCAGGTCCCCTATTTTAAATCGTAGTTTTGTATTTAGTGCTCTCCTGGCTCTCAGAGAGTGTTAATATTAATATTAATAATATAGCTAATAATAATATTGATATTTACATGAAAACAAATAAAAGATCTTAGAATTCACTACTGGTTAGAGTGTTGAGAGTTTTTATTTATCTTTCTCTTCCTTTCCATGTTCTGATTGGCTAGTTCCCCAAATAGGGGAGTACTGGGAAAACTTTCTGGTTTCCTATCTGCCTCCAATTACAGCCATTGGAATTATATCCAAGGGATAGTTGAGCTGCCAGACTCCACCTTTGCTTTTGAAAATGTATTCACCATAAGTTCTCAGGGCTCCTCTTCCTGGTTCAAGAGGTGGATTCAAATAGAATTCTCTTCACTGTTATCCTTTCCCTCAGTACTACTTGTCTTGTTTCTAAGTCTGGGATGATCTCCTTGAGTATTACATCCCCTCTCCTTCAAAGTAATTATATCTGCAGTCTTAAGTAGAGGTCCCAGCTCTTAATGCGTTTGCGTGCACAGTCTGGCCACAGTGATCCCTGTGCCACCTGTGGTGGTGTTAAACCTTCTTTCTGAATGCTCCTCTTCCTGGAATTTCTCTGAATTCACCTCTCTCCAGGCCACTCTTTCCATCTCTGTTCTCTACCTGTCTGATCTCCTTCACCTGTCCTCTTTCTCTGCCTATTTCTTTTGTGATAATGCTCTATAGAGCTCCATCCTCAGCCCTCTTTCTCTACACTGGGGGGATCACAGTCTGGCAGCCGACAAGCCGTTATCTAGCTTACGTACGTGTTCAGTTTACTTATTAAGTTTGACTTTAGTCGCCAACACTTAAATACTGGGAAATTTTTGACTTGTTTTAACAAAACAATGGAAAACAGAAGATCTGGTGACACTGGGCCCAATTTTGACATGACAGAAATCATCTCAGTCTGGGTAGCAGCCTCCCTCTTTAGAGAAACTATGCACTCTTCATTTCTCTAGAGTTCCCCCAGTTCATACTGTGTGCAAATGTGCTTACACCAACTCACTTCACTCGCTTGCTGGCCATGGGGCATTCAAGTTGTGATCTCTGCTTCATACACTTGCCTATTTCATTGATTCTTATGCCTTCAACCACTGCTTATACACCAATGATACCTAAATTCATTCTCCAGCTCAGATGTCTCCTACTCCAGGGTCACACTTACTTTAATCATCTGTATAATTGTAATAACATGTATAATTGTGATAACATATAATGAGTACATATATGCCAGATATATTCACCATTTTATATGACTTGTTTTTTTTACTGGAGGATAGTTGTTTTACAATATTGTGATGGTCTCTGCTGTAGCTCAACGTATATCAGTTATAACAATATATATATCCCTCCCTCTTGAGCCTTCATCTCCCCCCATCCCACCCCTCCAGGTCATCACAGAGCACCAGACTGGCCTCCCTGTTCTATACATCAGCTTTCTGCTAGTTATATGAATTTAATTCTATCTTTCTAACAGCTCTTTGTGGTAGGTATTCTTCCTGTTTTACATATGAGAAACAAACCCTCTGAGGTAAAGTAATTTGTCCCAAGACATACAGCTAAGAAGTGGTAGAGCTCAGATTCAAGACCAAGGCTGGTTGACACCAGAGACCATGCTTTTAACCACTGCTTCCCTGCTTCTGGGCAGCTCCATGTGGAAGTAATGGGCACTTTACTCAAGATGCTCACAAAAGAATGTCCTCTCCTTCACCAAACCCACTCCTCTTCCTGATTCATGGTGTTGTTTAAAGGCATCGTAATCAATACTGAAGCCAAAAGCCCCAGTGTCATCCTATTTTCTTCTTTTTCCCAGTCCCCACCCACGAGCCTGTGGTCTTGGCTCCTCCTTTTGCGGTGACCTCTCACCAGGCCTACATGTCTCAGTGAGTTCTCATTGGATTAAGAGAATGATATCCTCTGTTTCAATAAATGAATGAAATCAATGGACAAAATTAAGCAGAATGCCATGGTGGAAAGCTTGTGATGTTTGGAGCCTAGTTTTAAATCCTCACTCTGCCATTCACTAGCTGGCTGACTTTGGCAAGTGTTTTTTTTAAACCTCTTTGAATCTTCACTTTTTTTAATCAGTGAAGAAGGGATGTTAACACATACCTCTTGAGTTATTTTGAGTATTAGAGTACTTAGTATATTGCCTGGGACACAGTTGGTCTCAATACTTAATAATTATTAATTTACAAAAGTCACATCCACAAGACAGAAAGTGAGTGCCAAATGAATAATGAAATTTATCTGGTTTAGAGATGGAGAGATCACACAAGCAAATGGAAGAACTGCAGAGTTTAGATTGGAGAAGAGGAAAGGAAAAGATAGAGGAGAACAGTGTATGTGAATGTCTCTGAGGTGGGAATTCTCATGGTACTTTCTGGGGACAGGAAGCTTCCACTGTGCTTATGACATTCATTCTCTCAATTTTTTGATTTGAGCATATTCTATTTTCCAGGATAGAAACCTGTGTTTAGTCATGGTTGAAGGTAAGGATTAATGAATAATTTGAGGATAAAATATTGAAGGCATTAAAGACATAGCTAAGAATTTTGGATCATGTCCTATAAAGGGAGACACTCTGTTTTTGAATAAAGAGAATTTATCATGATTTGGGAACAGAACCTAAGTTCTTGTCAATATCACTTTTCATTTTGACCCAATTTATATGAATACCTTATTCTCTGTCAGCTGAACAAAAGCTTTGAATTACTTCTAGACAAAAATAAGAAAAATAAATGTCATAAAACCCAAGTTTTTAATATTTTTTGGCAAAAGATATACAGAGAGCTTCTTATTAAATTCAAATTGTTGTTTAATAAAGACCATGGTGGTTTTTAAAATATTAATTAAATATTTTCAAAGTCATATATTAAGATATCAACTTAAGATACTATGAGCACTAAAAAATAATCACTGAAGATTTCAAGCACCGTGAACATTTATTTGTTTATAACTTAAAATTTTGGCAGTGCTTTGGAATTGCTTACCATCTGTCTACCTATCCATCTATCAGTCTCAGTCATCTAACTATTGTACTTTTCCCCTGAAATAATCTACCTCATAGAGTGTGTGGGTAGCTTGAAACCTTCCCTAAGAGCATCCTTAATAATTAGTCATTGTGGCTGTTATGGCCACTCATTCAATCCATAATCCATGGGATCAAGACATGGAAGGATTTGTTAAAATTTAAATGTAAATATTACTTAGGAGAACTGACATGTGAGCCTGTTAATGCTTTTTCACCACCACTTTCCCCCCAACCAAAAGCTGGTCACATGATTCATTCCAGTTTTGAGAGTGTGGGATATAAGGACCTTTAGCTCTGACTGATGCCTGGGGGACAACTAGGGCAGCACTGAATCCAGAAGCAGTCAGGGAGTTGCCTTAGGAAGAGAATGTTGAACTTCCAGGGTATCCTATCATTCTGACACAGCCTTTCAGAAATCTGGAGCCACGGTGACTAGGGGTGTGTTTAAACATGGACCTTGACCAGCATTTTGATTAATGGAACTTGTTGACTTTGTTCATCTTTCTATGGTCTGTTTGTGAGAGGAACAGAGGAATGCTAGGACTGAAACAGACCTCAGCATTTGGGTTTTCTTGGAGTCATGCCAAGGCTGAAAAAATACTTTTACATTCACATACATTCTCTTTATTGATGATAGATATAAAAGATCTTTTATTTTTCTCCTGATTTATTCAGTCTTGACCTTTAGTTTTTGAGGTTTGAGGTTAAAAGTAGAACAGTTAACACAGTAATCTGTTTGTAGAAATACAAGCGGGAAATAATTTCTAAAGGTCATTTCAGTCCAGCTCTTTACTTTTGTTTAGGATGTACTATTTATTAGTAAGGATGTTTATCATCTTAATGATTTTTAAGATATGACAATCTATATCTATCCCCTATAATCAGTTTTAAGAGTTAACATTCTGTTATCCTTTGACTGTTCTTTAAGTAAGGCAACTTGAAATTTTCAATTTATAAAAATCGTATTCACTATTATAAATTAAGCAATAGGCAGTCAGTATAAATGTGCTGTACTACTACTATATACCAGGCATTGTACTTAGCATTTAGTGATACCTTTCTTCTTCTTAAGAAATGAAAATAAGCCATTATTTTTGATCTTTTACTCTCAAACCCCAAATACTTGCTGCTGTTCTATTGTTTATGCCTCTCCTAGCACTCATGTATTATCCAGATGCACTATAGAATATTAGTCAGTCAATAAAAATATTGATAAAATATACTTTATTTGTATATTTTTCATTTATATTATTTCTCTCTGTTTAGTCATGTTGATACTGTTTTAAACTCTTGCAAATCTATGCAAACACACTCTTTTAGGCAATAAGCAATTCTCATTCCATCTACAATTAAATCTCACTTTATTAGAGGTCGAATACATAGCATTTTTGAAAAAGCAGACATCTGAAAGTTCAAAATAACTTTGTCTATGAATTTTCATTTTTAGAATGTTGAATTCATAAGATAAAGAGACCAGAGACTGAGTTAATACATTTGTTATATGCGTGCATGTGTGCTCAGTTGCTTCAGTCATGTCTGACTCTTTGTGACCCTATGGACTGTAGCCTGCCAGGCTCCTCTGTCCATGGGAGCCTCCAGGCAATAATACTGGAGTGGGTTGCCATGCCCTCCAGGGGATTTTCCTGATCCAGGGATCGAACCTGCATCTCCTGCAATGCAGATGGATTTTTTTTCCCCAGTGAAGCACCTGGGAAGCCTGATTTCTCATATAGCATTCCTTAAGCGCTCTTGCCTGGAGAATCCCAGGGACGGGAGAGACTGGTGGGCTGCTCTCTATGGGGTCACACAGAGTTGGATACGACTGAAGTGACTTAGAAGCAGCAGCATATCATTGATAACATTTTATTTATTCATCTACAGATAATTGTTGAATTCCTACTTTGTGTTATGGTGTGACTACTATGCTAGGTAGTCAAAATATAAAGAAAAATACAGAATCAGTTCTTTCCAGTAAGTATTGAGTATAGTATGTAGCACTAACTGGAGTGAGGAGAAGCTAGATATCTGATATCAGGATGCCAGATAAAAACTGGTGTTGATAACTATAAAGAAAGGAATAGATTTGAAAGATATCAGGAATGAAAATTAAGGACGTTTTGATTGGTAGGATGTGAGTGGTAGTTGTGGTGAGGAATTCATTTGTTCATTCATTAAAACTAATATTTTGAGAGTCATGAAGAAATAAGAAACAATAAGTGAAAACAAAGGAAATAAAAATGTTAATGCTATGAGAAAAAAAAAAGTGAGGTTATTGACTTTAAATGGGGAAGAGACCTTGTTGAGGAGATGCCATTTAACTCAAGATCTGAAAATCGGAAGAAACTAGCTATTTGAAGCAAAACATGTTGGTGGGGCCAATGAGGTGGGGGTGAATTATGAAAATGGAAGTTAAAAAATTGGTCACTTCTATGACCATGTGACCAACTTTGTAAATAAGAACTATAATAATTATGAGTATTTTCCTTATTTTGATATGACATTATTTTGATATTTTGATATGTTTAATCATGATGGTATGATCACTCACCTAGAGCCAGACATCCTGGAATGCAAAGTCAAGTGGGCCTTAGAAGACATCACTATGAACAAAGCTAGTGGAGGTGATGGAATTCCAGTTGAGCTATTTCAAATCCTGAAGGATGATGCTGTGAAAGTGCTGCACTCAATACGCCAGCAAATTTGGAAAACTCAGCAGTGGCCACAGGACTAGAAAAGGTCAGTTTTCATTGCAATCCCAAAGAAAGGCAATGCCAAAGAATGCTCAAACTACTGCACAATTGCCCTCATCTCACACGCTAGTAAAGTAATGCTCAAATTTCTGCAAGCCAGGCTTCAGCAATACGTAAACCATGAACTTCCAGATGTTCAAGCTGGTTTTAGAAAAGGCAGAGGAACCAGAGATCAAATTGCCAACATCTGCTGGATCATCAAAAAAGCAAGGGAGTTCCAGAAAAACATCTATTTCTGCTTTATTGACTATGCCAAAGCCTTTGACTATGTGGATCACAATAAACTATGGAAAATTCTTCAAGAGATGGGAATACCAGACCACCTGACCTGCCTCTTGAGAAACCTATATGCAGGTCAGGAAGCAACAGTTAGAACTAGACATGGAACAACAGACTGGTTCCAAATAGGAGAAGGAGTACATCAAGGCTGTATATTGTGACCCTGCTTATTTAACTTATATGCAGAGTATGTCATGAGGAATGCTGGGCTGTAAGAAGCACAAGCTGGAATCCAGATTGCCAGGAGAAGTATCAATAACCTCAGATATGCAGATGACACCACACTTATGTCAGAAAGTGAAGAGGGACTAAAAAGCCTCTTGATGAAAGTGAAAGAGGAGAGTGAAAAAGTTGGCTTAAAGCACAACATTCAGAAAACTAAGATCATGGCATCTGGTCCTGTCACTTCATGGGAAATAGATGGGGAAACAGTGGAAACAGTGACAGACTTTATTTTTTTGGGCTCCAAAATCACTGCAGATGGTGACTTCAGCCATGAAATTAAAAGACGCTTACTCCTTGGAAGGAAAGGTATGACCAACCTAGATAGCGTATTAAAAAGCAGAGACATTGCTTTGCCAACAAAGGTCCATCTAGTCAAGGCTATGGTTTTTCCAGTGGTTATGTGAAAGTTGGACTGTGAAGACAGCTGAGTGCTGAAGAATTGATGCTTTTGATGTGTGGTGTTGGAGAAGATTCTTGAGAGTCCCTTGGACTGTATGGAGATTCAACCGGTCCATTCTAAAGGAGATCAGTCCTGGATGTTCACTGGAAGGACTGATGCTGCAACTGAAGCTCCAATACGTTGGCCACCTCATGTGAAGAGTTGACTCATTGGGAAAGGCCCTGATGCTGGGAAGGATTGGGGGCAGGAGGAGAAGGGGACGGCAGAGGATGAAATGGCTGGATGGCCTCACCGACTGGATGGACATGAGTTTGAGTAAACTCCGGGAGTTGTTGATGGACAGGGAGGCCTGGCGTGCTGCAGTCCATGGGGTCGCAAAGAGTCGGAGACAACTGAGTGGCTGAACTGAACTGATATATATATTACTGGAGGAGGACATGGCAACCCACTCCAATATTCTGGCCTGGAGAATCCCATGGACAGAGGAGCCTGGTATGCTACAGTCCATGAGGTCGCAAGGAGTTGGATATGACTGAGTGATTAGTACAGCACAGCACATGCATATACTAACCACTCTTTTCCTTCCATTTCCCCATTGCTTCCACTGTGAACACTGTAACTGTGTTCACAGTATTAACTTTATATGTCAGTGTGACTCAGCTGGAATAGCAATAGAACATCATCCAAAAATGAATAAGTGAACTTTGTATCTTATTTGTGGGAGAGAGTTAACATGTTTTTGATTTTGCAAGGCTTAGCTCCATCATTTGGTGGAAGTATCATTTTGGTATTATTTTATTTGGAAGTTAGTATGATTAAAAGATTCTGTGTTGGCAAGGGGTGAACTGTGGTGGGTTTGTAGTAGTACAAGTTAGCTAAACTTGAAGTTTAACTCCTAGCTTTCTTTTTCCTGTGTGCTTGCAGGGAAAAGACTGCCTGAAATTTAGAAGGTGGAAATGAAGCAGCAGCTATTTTTATACTCAAAGGTATAAAAATGTCATCTTTCTGGGTCCAGTATTCAAGAGAAAGTGACAGCATGGAGAAAAGGCAAGGAAGTTCCAATATGTAAGATCACAGGAGTCCTTGAGGAAGAAACCAGTTTTAAAAACAGAAAAATGTGTCAAAAACTATAGTTTAAAAAATCTCTTCTGAAATGATAAAATTTGAAACCACATATTACATGCATGGGAATACTGACCCTGAATAACCAATACCAGGACATAGTAAAATTACTGAACTTAAATAAAAGGAAATAATTTAATAGGCATCTTGGCAAAAATGTTTTCACCAGACTCTTTGTTAGTCTTCTTCTTCTGCTGTAAAATGTTGCCAGATACTAGTGGGCTTAAAACAGTGGAAATCTATTCTCTTACAGTTCTAGAGGCCAGAAGTCTGACATGAATCCTACAGGGCTAAGATCAAGACGGCAGAAGGGCTGACTCTTCTGGAGGCTCTCAGGGAGAATCCATTTCTTTGCTTTTTCCAACTACTAGAGGCTGTTCTTATTCGTTGGTCAGTAACCCTGGGTCACCTCACATTTTCTCCCCTTGCTTCAATCATCACATTGCCTTCTCTCTTTTTTGTAGTCAAATCTGCTTCTGCCTCCCTCTCATAAGGATACCTGTGATTACATTTAGGTCCATCTGGAAAATCTAGGGTAACCTCCCCATGTCAAGACTCTTAATCACATCTGCCATATCCCCTTTGCCATATAAGTTGACATATACACAGTTTGCAGATATTAGGACATGGAGATTTTTGAGTGGGGAGAGGCATTATACAGTCTAATAAAAACACACAGCCAAAAGAAAATGGAAAACATTTAAAATACTCAAGATAATACAAGACAAAAATTTTATATCCAGCAAAAATAACATTCAAGTACAATGGGCATAGAAAAATTGCTTTGAACTTTAACAGCTCAGGAAATGTTGTTCCCATGAACCCTTTCTGAAGAATCTATTAGAAAATGAAGTATAATAACGACAGACTTTGACCTAGGGACTTGTGATCTGAGAAGCCAAGTTTTAATAAAGATAAGACTTGAAAGGAGGAGGTTATAGTATACAATGGCTATATTCTCTGACACCATAACTTTAAAATGGGAAGGGGAAGATATATTAAAAATATATTTTAAACTGATCTTATTAACTGTATTGACGGTAGTTATATTAGTATTGCTATTTTGAAACTGTTGTGGAAATGTGGAATAAAATAAAGGTACAATCATCATTTAAGGATTAACTCAAAGAAAGCTCCTCTGTTAAGTCCTCCTTTAATTCTACTAGGAAAAAGAGTTCTTTTCCTTTCTTAAATTCCCATTATACAATTATTTTTATGACACATTATTTTAAATTTTTTACTATAGTGATTTGAAGCAAGTTTTTTTCTCAGGCAACATAATAAGAGTTTCTATACCTGGTACAGTGCTGAGTATATAAGGTTGGCAGTGCATAATTTTTTGTGAATACATAAATGATTTACCTGGAAGAAACAGCAGATACAGAGATAATACATTGATATTGCTAATAAAATGGGTCCACATTTCTTGCTTTCCAAAATGTTGCCAAGTCTGAAGGATAGAGTATCTTTGTTAATAATGTCAGTTCATGAAATAATTAAATGTTCCTTAAATAAGTCTGAATCTTGCCTCCAAGTGATTTGTTTTTATTTACATTGGTAGTATGGAAATAGGTCCCTAAGGACCCATACTTTTATTGTTTTCTGAAGGTAGTTAGTTCCTATGGATATAATTTGTTAGACAAGTCTCGTAAACCATAATTAGCTACCCACCCCCACACAAAATCATACCATTATTAATCACCTGCCCACAGCTTCTTTGTACATAGAACAGGTTACCTTATACAGACTGTAAAGTAGCGATAGAATTCATTCTGAGTCTCTAGTGTGGTCACGTGCTTACACGCAGAAGACAGTTGTAACAGGAAGTTTCTGCTGGCTGCTCTTATAGTAGAAAGAAAAAAAAAAGACTTTCCTCTGGCTTGGCTGACTTCCCTATTAATTTCCTGTTAATTGAAAATATAACTCATTTAGCATGCAACAGGAATATTGCTGGAAAAGGAATAAAGGTCTAGCTAAGGAGACAAGAAAACGAATGACCCAAGCTAAGTCTAGACAATCAGACAGTTGAGTCTAAATTCACATTCCATTGAATTAGTTTTTCCCATAAAGTTAAATAAGATAAGAAACTTTCTCAAATTATTATAAGTCATGCTCTTCATAAGACTTTTGCCAGAAATTCTCGTGTGGCTAAGTGGCAGTCAGCACAATGTATGATATAATTTCCTAAATAAAAGCTTCATTCTTAGGAAAGCTTAAGATGGCCCTTGGGGGCACTGAGAAAGGGAATGAGGGAATGCAATGAAGTAAAAGCAAATATAAAACTGGCATCGAGAAGACAAAAAAATCTAGGAAGGGACAGTATATATGTCCTTCAAGAGCATAGATTTATAATAGGGGCTTATATTTGTTGGAAGATTTCTGATTACAGTTTTAATTTCTGTGCTTGTGATGAGTCTGTTCAGATTTTCTATTTCTTCCTGGTTCAGTTTTGGAAGTTGTACTTTTCTAAGAATTTGTCCATTTCTTCCAAGTTGTCCATTTTATTTGCATATAGTTGCTGATAATAGTCTCTTATGATCCTTTGTATTTCTGTGTTGTCTGTTGTGATCTCTCCATTTTCATTTCTAACTTTGTTGATTTGATTTTTCTCCCTTTGTTTCTTGATGAGTCTGGCTAATGGTTTGTCAATTTTATTTACCTTCTCAAAAAACCAGCTTTTAGTTTTGTTGATTTTTGCTATGGTTTCTTTTGCTTCTTTTGCATTTATTTCTGCCCCAATTTTTAAGATTTCTTTCCTTCTACTAACCCTGGGGTGCTACATTTCTTCCTTTTCAAGTTGCTTTAGGTGTAGAGTTAGGTTATTTATTTGACTTTTTTCTTGTTTCTTGAGGTAAGCCTGTATTGCTATGAACCTTCCCCTTAGCACTGCTTTTACAGTGTCCCATAGGTTTTGGGTTGTTGTGTTTTCATTTTCATTTGTTTCTATGCATATTTTGGTTTCTTTTTTTATTTCTTTTGTGATTTGTTGGTTGTTCAGCCTCCATATGTTGGAATTTTTAATAGTTTTTCTCCTGTAATTGACATCTAGTCTTACTGCATTGTGGTCAGAAAAGATGCTTGGAATGATTTCAATTTTTTTTAATTTACCAAGGCTAGATTTATGGCCCAGGATGTGATCTATCCTGGAGAAGGTTCCATGTGCTCTTGAGAAAAAGGTGAAATTCATTGTTTTGGGGTGAAATGTCCTATAGATATCAATTAGGTCTAACTGGTCTATTGTATCATTGAAAGTTTGTGTTTCCTTGTTAATTTTCTGTTTAGTTGATCTATCCATAGGTGTGAGTGGGGTATTAAAGTCTCCCACTATAATCATGTTATTGTTAATTTCCCCTTCATACTTGTTAGCATTTGTCTTACATATTGTGGTGCTCCTATGTTGGGTGCATATATATTTATAATTGTTATATCTTCTTCTTGGATTGATCCTTTGATCATTATGTAGTGTCCATCTTTGTCTCTTTTCACAGCCTTTGTTTTAAAGTCTATTTTATCTGGTATGAGTATTGTTACTCTTGCTTTCTTTTGGTCTCTATTTGCATGGAATATCTTTTTCCAGCCCTTCACTTTCAGTCTGTATGTATCCCTTGTTTCGAGGTGGGTCTCTTGTAGACAGCATATATAGGGGTCTTGTTTTTGTATCCATTCAGCCAGTCTTTGTCTTTTGGTTGGGGCATTCAACCCATTTACATTTAAGGTAATTATTGATAAGTATGATCCCGTTGCCATTTACTTTATTGTTTTGGGTTCGACTTTATACACCCTTTCTGTGTTTCCTGTCTAGAGAAGATCTTTTAGCATTTGTTGGAGAGCTGGTTTTGTGGTGCTGAATTCTCTCAGCTTTTACTTGTCTGTAAAGCTTTTGATTTCTCCTTCATATTTGAATGAGATCCTTGCTGGGTACAGTAATCTGGGCTGTAGGTTTTTCTCTTTCATCACTTTAAGTATGTCCTGCCATTCCCTTCTGGCCTGAAGAGTTTCTATTGAAATATCAGCTGTTATCCTTATGGGAATCCTCTTGTGTGTTATTTGTTGTTTTTCCCTTGCTGCTTTTAATATTTGTTCTTTATGTTTGATCTCTGTTAATTTGATTAATATGTGTCTTATTAAACTTGAGGTTTAAAATAAAGGTTTATTATTATTTCAATTCAATTTATTTGAACAGGTATTTGTTCAGTTTCTTTCACCAGGTACCTGACACTTGTAGGTGTTCTGGAGAATCTGAGAGAGATATATAAAAAGGAAGCAGAGTGACTTGATTGGTATAAACCCAAGATTTGGAATCAACAGAAGCTTAACTTCAAGTTGAGATTTTACCATTACTTATGAGCTGTGCTCTTTGGCTATTATTTAATTGTAGGTCCCCTACTCATTGCCTCCTCTGCTCCACCATTGTACAAATAGGGGTAACGAAACCTTTCTCACTGGACTGTTGTGCATGTGAAATTAAGCCCTAAGCACGGTTCAGTTCATGACATTTTCAAGACATTTAGTAATCTTTAGTTCCTACCTGTAGTGTCTTATGTAACAGAAACCAGAGATATAAGAGCCTCTTGAATAAGCAGAGAGAGAGAAAAATTTGTGGGTTTGCAAGAAAGATGAATAAGATAAATGGAATATTTTACATCATTAGCAAATAGCAAAAACTTTATGATCTGTATGAAGCAGTGGGCCTGTCGCTTTTTGTTTTATTATTGAAAATTATATAGGCTTAAGCTTTCCTGAAGGCTTCACTTGTGGCTCAGATGGTAAAGAACTCTCCTGAAATGTGAGAGATCTGGATTCAATCCCTGGGTTGGGAAGATCCCCTGGAGAAGGGAAAGGCTACCCACTCCAGTATTCTGGCCTGGAGAATTCCGTGGGCTGTATAGTCCACAGGGTCACAGAGAGTTGGACATGACTGAGTGACTTTCCTGTCAAGCTTACCTGATAGCTCAGACAGTAAAGAATCTGTCTGCAATGCAGGAGACCCGTGTTTGATCCCTGGGTCGGGAAGATCCCCTGGAGAAGGAAATGGCTACCCACTTCAGTATTCTTGCTTGGTGAATTCCATGGACAGAGGAGCCTGGTGGGCTACAGTCCATGAGGTTGCAAAGAGTTGGACACGACTGAGCAACTAACACACGCATATAGGCTTAAGAAAATTTTTAAAAAAGACAGATTTATCATTTTACAGATAAGAAAACAAAGATTTACAATAGCAGAGGCTACTAACTAATCGACAAAACTGTCTTCTTTTTCTCTCTGATACTTTCAGCCCCCCTCACAGTTGGAAGTGGCCATGTGACTGAGTTCTGACCAATGGAATGTGAGTCATTTAGCCCTTCCTACTTGCCATCATCCATGTTCTTCTCCTATATATGGACTGGATATTGATCTCCAGGGCAACTTTGAAGCCTCTTCAGCCTAGGTCTGTAAACGGCATGCAATAGAATATCTTTCCCCTTTCTCATCACCAATCAGAAACACCTCTTTGGTCTACATACACAAGAAATTTCCACTGCTTTAAGTTATTGAAAGTCTGGGTTTTTTTTTCTTTTTTTCTTTTCTGCAGTAACAAGGATTGCTCAGCTAAAACAGTTGGAGAGAATAAGAAATTGACTGTATAAAGAACAACTCACAGAGCCATGTTAAAAACCTCAGAGTATCAAGGAATCAGCTCAATTCTACCTCTATCATTTTTACACTTATTATATTTTTAGACATAGCTTGAAACTTGTAAAACTGTGCTTGGTCTGGTTCCTAATTGTGCTGAGGTTAATGCATGTTGGTGGGGAGTAATCATGTTTATATTTGTCTTAAAAATACAAGTGGTCAAATGTAACCATTCCATCACTCTTGTAATCAAGTGATGCTTTGTTTTGTGTTCTTTCTAATGTCATTGTACAGATTAATTCATGCAATGTGGCAGTACTACAAATTATTATTCAGAAGTATAAATATTTAATACAACCATTAAAATAAAATCTTGAATACAAACAGCAGTGAAATCTTCAAATCAATTATTTTCCAAGGGCCTTTTCCTACTTTGAAATCATAGAATAGTGGTTATGATGTTAGCAACTGATTTTCATGGAACTTATATGTGCAGGCACTGTTTTAGGTGCCTGGAGTAGAATCTTATTCACCACTACCCCAAAAAGATCTGAGAGTCCACATCTCTGCTCCAAAGAGATTTAAAATGACTCACTTGAAATTTTTTACAAACATAATATCTCTAGATTCCTTGTAGTAGTGATCAAGCAGAGAGATGAAAACTTCACCATTGACTTTTCTGGTTTAATTCATTACTCGTGCTTTATTTCCAAGTCAAGAGTTAAGGTGTCCTGTGAAACCTAGCCAATCTGGTGTTCTAGAATGAGTGATGTACTTAAGGTAAGATCCTCAGGTTCCAGAATAAAGTCGGCCACTCACTTCACAAACATGGGCCTTAGATCTATAATTTTTCATCCTAATTCTTATTGCCAAGGAGTTCTAAATCTATGGGATGGATGAATCTGTTGATATATTCCCTCAAACTTCTGAATCTAACATTCTACTAGAGGACCAGCCATATTTAAGAGGAAAAGGTACCACCAGCGCTGCCTTCAGCACCATTACCATCATCATTATCCCCTGTCTGCAGCAGTGGGACAGTGTGGCTAGAACAGACTCAGAAATCAGATGACCTATTTGAATCTTGGTTTTACTCTTCACTAGCTGTGTGACCTCGGGCAAAATACTGGACTATTCAGTAGTCCAGTTTGTTCTCTAAAATAAGAAGGAGGGTGGTAATATTTACTTCACAGAGTTACTGAGTGGATTAAGTTAATTCATGTACATAAAACATTTAGAAGATTGCCTGGCATACAGTAAGCACTGATTATAAATTAGGGTAACTAATTATGTTATGGTTTTATTTTTATGGTTTTATTGTTATGGCTTTTGGGTAACTTATGGCACTGGGGAAAATATGAAGCCTTTGAGGTCTCATATTGCTGTCACCACTTTCTATAAAGAACTGGTCATAGGTAAGAAGAAGCATGGGTATTTTGACTCTCTGTGGGTGAGGGCTTTTAAACATAAGGAAATATTGCTAACATTCTGATTCTTAAGTTGGATAGGGAGTAATGAGTATTTTATAACTATGTTCTATAATATATATATTATTTTGCATGCATCAAATACTTCATCAAAAACAATAGGATTTGTGAAATCTTATTTACAAATTTATATAAAATTATATAAATGAATGTGCACATATAATAAGAATGGATTCATAACATTTCAAAAATCATGGGATAAGCACTCCAGTTTCTTCAGTTGTAGAATGACATCCAAAGAATTGAGTTAAATGCAGTGTTGACTTGCTTTGCCCAGATGTTGACTTGCTGATTCCAGGAAAGCTTCCTTTTCATTCTAAGTCTAGACAGTAATCCTTCCTATTTCCATTAAATCCTGTACTTTTTGTCTTGTCTGGTGGCAACTGGAATTGATAAACTGCTGTCTGCTTCCTTTACTAGGTTTAAGGGTCAGTGAAAGCAAGAGCTATGTCATGTCTGCAGTTCTCTTTCTAAAATCTAGCAGCAATCCTGG
This sequence comes from Muntiacus reevesi, assembly GCF_963930625.1. Classification (NCBI taxonomy): domain Eukaryota; kingdom Metazoa; phylum Chordata; class Mammalia; order Artiodactyla; family Cervidae; genus Muntiacus; species Muntiacus reevesi. The sequence goes on along the minus strand of NC_089253.1, from coordinate 87,059,121 downwards.
CACCTTTGAGGCAGTCAGTAAATATATGGTGACTGGTGAATGAATGAATGAATGAATGAATTCATACCAAAATGAAAATGTTTGATTTATCTGAATGAACTTCTTGACTGTAAAAAGACAGCAGAGTTTAGCTCCTATGTAAAAACTGTGTGGTCTTTTTTGGTTCCCCTGATATCACACGATACAGCCTCTTGTTCCCCAGGAGCAAGAGAAGACAGCAATTTCCACTTTAGTCTGTGATTTGTCTTTATCAATATTTATTCTTTACTCTTCCTCCTCCTCTTCCCACATGGCATGGTTTAGGGGAAAATTCAATCCCAGGATGACTGTTTCTTCAGAGAAAAGACCATCTCTAATTTAAACCAAACATAACCCAAGGAATCAGACTAGCTGTTTTCAGATTAAGTAATGGGTTTAGAGGAGAGTGTCACCATGTGTCCAGTGCTGCACCGATACCACTGACACCTTGTGTAAGATTGACTTTTCACCCCAGTTTTTGTTACCCACACTTACATGATCTTTGTTTCCCTCCTGAAGAGATAATTTGCCAAATGTTAGCCCTCCTTGGGATCTGTGTCTTGGAGACACTGAAATCTGGCTGGGAGTATTTGTTAGCCAAGAGTGACTTACACTGCTTATGATTTTTTGGAATAATCTTGTGTCTAAACTAGCTAACACAAAATTGTTATGCAGAACAAACCAAGTTCTCCAACACAAAGATGAACAAAAACTTAAGGAAATTCCACAACATGAAAAAGAGGCACCGAACCCAATAAACAGAACTATTCCCTCTGGTTAGGAAACACAGTGTTAGAAGAAACTCATATGAGGAAGAAGGCAGGAGAACGTCTGATGCTAACGCAGACCCAGCTGTTTGTGAGGGCTTGCGTAGGTCCCAGAAGCTCTTCAGGAGACACTGACCTACAACTTAGGTCACACAGCTTATTTATGACACGTCCTCATTTTTCATACTTTGGTACCATAGAAACTTTCTTTGGACAATTGTGAAAAAACAGCTTGGAAGCCAGCAGTGCTTCTGGGATCACACTGGAGTGGACAGAGATGCTGAGACAGGAGTGACGGGAAGCAAGCGCTGAGTTGGGTACATTCCATGGGCAGGATCCCAGTAAGCCACTAGGCAGGGCTGGGTGCATGCTGGGAACGTGGTGAAACTCTGATCACATGACTGGGTTGTTTTTTAGAAGCTTACTACCCAGTGGTGTCCCAACTTCTAAATGTGATGATTGTACAAATTTTTGCTGAATGTTCATCAGGTATCAAACATGGGAGGTGTATGTATGAATGCCTGTGGCAAATATCCCCAGAGTTCTCTTCCCTCCACTCCAGCTACTTTTACAAATAACACAATAAACAACAACACAGTGGAAGATTCTATGAGTGCCGGTGAATGGGATGAACATGGACTACTGTTGTATTGGCAAAAGAAGTCATCGTGAGTTGGAGCTCCTTGAGACATCTTCATGGATGTGGTGCGCTATAGCTGAATGTTGAGATTTCTGATTAAGTAGCAGAAAAAATTAAAATGCTAGGCAGCTTGCCCTACAACTTGCAATCTTCATGAAGCCTAATAGGAACAAAACTTCTATTGCCAAGAAAAGTTACAAAACCTAGACATTCCTTCAGGCTTCCGGAAAAAAGTCAAGAATTACTCCACAGTGCAAATAAACAGGATGAGAACCCAGAATAAACCAAAATAAGGACATCTGTCATTTGTGGCTGTCCAAAGTCTTAAATAGACCCTATACTTCAACTGTTCTAATTCCCACCTTTGTTGAATAGAATGTTGCTGGCATGTAATCTAGATTCCACCAATCAGACATGCGACTTTGGAGTAAATAATGTGAGGAACAGGGCTGGGTACAGGTGGTAATGGCTTGGTTCTGTGACCCGTGATAGAAGAGCTATTCTGTGGTGAAGTTCTGGGAGGAGTTTTTGGAATCTCAGCCCTAAGTTTATTTCTCTGGCCCCTTGAGCTACCCAGTATCCCATAATAAATTCCCTTTCTGCTTAAACTAGCGACTAGAGATCCTTTTATGGTAACTAAGAGAACTAGCTGACATTCTGCTGCTTCTAGATAACCTTTGTGGGTCTTGGCTTCAGAACTGCCCTTCGCCCCTCACTGGTTATCAAGTGGATCACAGGAAGTCTAAGCAGTTCAGGGACCACCTATAACTCATGACACGAACAGAGAACAAGTTCATTGTCTTTTAATGACATCCTTTTAATGTCTATTTTAAATAATTTATTTAAATTAGTATTAACTAATGATATGAAATTAATATTAAAATAAATTTAATATTTATTCAGAAGAAGAACTCTTTGCTATTCTCCAGTGAAAACTGGTGGATCCCAAAGCTTTTATGTTCAGGAGGTAAGTAAGTAACAAACCCATTCTGATGTCAGTAATTAGAATATCCAGGAGAAGATATTAAATAGATATCAAAGTGTGATTTAATGGCTTATTGTCTCCTACTCCTGAATCAGCCTATTTCAGCCTAGAAGCTTCTGGAGGGAAAGAGGAATGTAGTTGGCCACATCTCCATCTGCCTACCTTCTCGTCCTTCCCCAACTTGCTGGTCACAGAGTATAAAAGGGATAGAAAAAGCATCAGTTGAACTGACAAAATTAAGTCAGTTTAAGTAGGTCAGCTGTTTAAAGCAGAGTCTTTCAAGAAGCACTTTGGTGGCCAAGATCAAGTCTCTCAGACTACAAGTTCTCTTGTTCTGAGAAGGTACTTCCCTAATCTGGATCGTTACTTGTGCATCCTATGGTTTCTAGTAACCTGGCTTTCATCTCCAGGTTTTCGCTGCTGGGGTTCTGCTGCCTCTTTAGGATGCTATATAGGACAAGCACCCAAGATGAGACCTCACACATGGTTCCCATCAAAATGACTTGCCCTGACGAACTCCAGTAGTGTTGGCTAATCTCAGTATAAAAGTTCTTCCCCTGTCCTTGCCACCAGAGCACTTAGCTTGTATTTTGAGTTGAGATTCTCTGGGTGGACATTAGACCACAAACCCTTAAGACCTCTAGTGGTCACATGTTAAGCTCTTTCAGTAGCCCCATGAAAGCCCATACCCCTCTTATGAGTGAGATGAAGGGGCAGGAATCTCTTTCTAACACCTTGTTATAGAAATAAAAGACAGATATGTGTTTTGTTAAAGATGAAAATGAAATAAATGAAATGGAAATGAAATAAATAAAGATGAAAATGAAAAAAAATAAAGATGAAAATCAAATAAACTAATTTCAGCAAACTAAATATGCACAGTGGGTAGTGAGTTAGACCCTGGGGATGCAAAAGTAAATAAAGCATGTTACTTCCTCCCCATGTAGAAGATCTATAATTGCAAACAGATTGTAAAACGGAATGTACCAAGGAGAAATTGGTGATGTAAATCACTCTGCTCGAATGATCTGGTCAGAGGAATAGGTAATTAAGGAATGAGTAATGACATGAAGAGAGAATACCACACAAACTCAATGGTAAATATCTGGATGTATGAATGACATGGAAACTTTGAGAGAGATTATGCTAGGAATTTGGCTCATTGAAGGGGGAGTTTCCCTTTCATTTTCTGAAGAGAAGTTTTAGATTTTCCACTTCAGGTGACATCTGGGAGGCTCATGGCTTCAGATATATGCATACTTTGCTCAGTTTGAGGTGTCTACATACGTTTGAGAACATTCACTGAGAACATCAGAACTACTAACCAGACTTTTGCTTCTTAAATTTTCTCAGGGAAAATAAAAGACAAGCACCAGGAATTTCTTAATGAGTAAAATTATTTTCCTTGGATCTGAATAAATTATCAATAGAAGGAATTCTCCAGGTTATATTCTCTGGTCACTGTATAATAAGGTAAGAAAACATATCAGTAATACTTTATTGTTATTATTTTTATTGAGGTAAGAATTCAAATGAATAACAAGAAACCCATATGACAAATATTTATAAATCTCCAATGTAACTGCTAAAATAAGACATAAGTCAATTACCTAATAACAGATCTTGAAGTAAATAGCAATAATTAGAACTTGTAATCCAGAAAATCCTGGGGATGGATCAAGAAATACTTGGGGGGCCAATTAATAGTTTTAAATGCTTTCACTGTGAGAAAAAATAATGAGAAAATAATTATGATTATATAGAGGGAAACACACACTAAAAGTCCTAAGAAAATCAGCAGACATGAAGTAAAACAAAAGCCAAAAAAATTAATCATTAAGCAAAAAATGTTAAAGTAGAACCAACAAACCCAAGAGCTATAATTACACTTACAAGACTGTAGATTTTATCGAGGAAGAAGAAAATGAAAATGATAAGCAGAGTAAGCATTGTAGGAAAGACTGGGGTTCCCTGAACCAAGAGAGAGGACACCACCAGAGGCAACAGTGGCAGAATCTCAGCATTGCAGGGCAAATGACACAGGTAATCAGATGGCAGTGGCCAAAGCAGAGTGAGTGAGTGAAGTTGCTCAGTTGTGTCCGACTCTTTGCGACCCCATGCTCCTCCATCCATGGGATTCTCCAGGGAAAAGTACTGGAGTGGGTTGCCATTTCCTTCTCCAGAGGATCTTCCTGACCCAGGGATCGAACCTGGGTCTCCCGCATTGTAGGCAGACGCTTTACCGTCTGAGCCACCAGGGCCAAAGCAGAACTTCTGCCCTTTTTGCTGATTAGTGTCTGTTCTCAGGCAGACACACAGACTAGGGAGCTTTACCTGAGACAGAGGGAGAAACACAAAAGAAGTGGCAACAGCCTCCAGGATGAACCTTATACATTTAAGTGTGATGATTTTCTGTATTTCTCCCATTTCTTCTCCAGTAGTTGATAGTCTGGATCATGGAGGCCCATGCTGTCCTCCTCAGAGAGGAGTGAGGAGAGTGAGACTTAATACAGGGAAGTTGAACACTATTTAACATGGTGGGAGGCAGGACTGTCCTCACTCCTGGGACGAGGGCGCACCTCTGTAGCTACAATGAGAAGTCAGGAAGCTCCATGAGGCAGGTGACCAGACAGAAGAATGGTGCATCCCTCAGCCCAGATGCCTCAGTGCTTATAGCCTCACAATGCTGCTGGCTGCTGGATCACTGAGTCCAGTGTCCTGAAACACTCGTATGTCTCAAGACTACACTTGACAGACAAAACTGCAGCAGGAAGATAGCCTCACCTCCTTTCGGCCTTTCAAGTTTCACGGGAGGGCATGGGCAGAAGTTCAGTCACATCCAGGACCTCAGCTGAGAAACAGTCTGGGAAATGTAGTCCATAGTTTTTCAGATTACCAACCAATCCATGAGCTTAGTCACTCAGTCGTGTCCAACTCTCTGCGGCCCCATGGACTGTAGTCCACCAGGCTCCTTTGTCCATAAAATTTTCCAGGCAAGAATACTGGAGTGGGTTGCCATTTCCTTCTTCAGGGGATCTTCCCGACCCAGGGACCTAACTTCACTACTAGCGCCACCTAGGAAACCAACCAAACCACAGAAAGGGATTGGAAACCAATGTCAAGCACTGATGATCATATTAAGCACACTGCATCCAGATGTAGGTTTCCTTTCATCGTCTTTGTTTGGGGGCTTTCTGAATCTGAGAGTAAATGGCTTTATTGATTCTGGAAAGATCTCAGACATTATGCACTCACATATTGCCTGACTTCTCTAGGTTCCCACTCTCTTGGTTTTGGCCCCTAAAGATTTATCATTACTTTCTCTCCATTGACTCACTGGGAAAAAAAGGGAAGGAATAATTTACCCAAAATCTTAGGTTGTTTTCAACCTTTCATTTGGACTCTAATCAGTCATATAAGTAATAAAAATGGTCCTGAAGTGAAATCTAATGCATGTTTCATCACATGCTTGATTTCCTCTCCCTTTGACAACGAGAGTTCATTAAAGGCCAGGAGCTGAGGGACCATGGGGCTCATGGGACTGTCTTCATGGCTTTTGTAGAAGCCGAGTGCTGATCCACACTTGCTGGCTGAGGTTAACACTCAGGTGCAGCAAGGATGTCTTCAGAGTCTGCAGGTAAGGCCAGATTTCTTAGACAAATTGACATGGCATGGCATATGTCAGAGTTTATTTCTCGTTAAAGAGGAAAGCAGATAATTGGGATATCAGTTCTCAGTGACAGGAGACAGAAGCAGGTTTACGTTCATCACTTTCTAACCCTGTCATCGGTGTGGTTCAAGAGTGGCACAGACAATTCAAGTTGCTCTCATCCTCAAGTTGCTAGGCATGAACCATTAATTAGAAATAACAGTAATATTTCTGAGAAGAAAGCAACAAACAAACTGACCTACAGCAATTAGACAATATAAATAACATGATTTTATTCCTCAAGAGGCTACATTAGGGAAAAGGTGAAAAACAGCCTCTGACAGAGATTACTGCATGGAATTCAGAACTCATGACTTTGAACATGGTGCCTTGGCTCATCAAATATTGGAAACTGGAGGAATTTGAGAACTGGTTGGTGCAGGGAGAACTCTGCATACCCCCTTCTTCCCTAAATCTGCTCTTTCTCTACCCGGAAGAAACAGGGATTCTTATTTCCAAAGATGGAGGGATGCTGAGAAAAGCCCGGAGGAATATGTCTTGCTGAATTTCTCTGTTTACCACCTTTAGCTCATGGCCGTTTAAAATGTCATGTTTTTCCACGACTTTCCACTCCTCATCAAACCTAGTACAGGAAGACTCAGGCTTAACTATTTCTCCAGGTTTTCATTTTTGTAAAAAGACTCGCTCCAGAGTCATGTAAAACTTATATTCAACAAATTTGTATAGTTTTTTCTCCTGTTAATAATGTCTTTGTGAATTTACTTTTCAGGCCCAGCCAGGGAACCTAAGAGGGTGGAGGAACACTTTTCCCTCTCCTACACTTCCCTCTCCTGCAGCAGTTCATAAATATGCAATTAAAAATAATTTTCCACCCCCGCCTCATTTCAGCACCTTGATGATTCCAGCAAAAGATACGAAAGCCGCCCTCTAGTACCTGACCCTCTCATGTGCATTTTCTCACAGGTAGCAGAGGGCAGAGGGCATGGTGACAGAGCGTCCTTGGGCTCAGAACCCACAGACAGTTGCTCCTTATCTCCTGGGTCAGGGATATATGTACTTCACTAGATTCTGCCTGTCCAGTTAAAGTAGCAAGGGTCCTGGCAGTTGATCTGGCCAAAGGCAAATGTTGGGGCCCAGGTTATGGCTGCTCTGAGCCTGAATCTTGCATGAGACACAGATGAGTAGAAGAGAGGCAAAGTCCTCTGGTGCATGGCTGCACTGACTCACTCCCCTCCTAGCTCTCTCTGCCCTATTACAGTGTGCTCATTAAAACATACTCTTGTCCTGCCACCACCCTGTTTAAAATCCTTCCATGATTCCTTCATTACCTTCAAGGTAAAACTCAGGTCTGCTGTAGAAGACCATTCATGATCTTAGCCACTGCTTACTTCCCCATTGCAACCACTCAAAACATTTTGGTTGACCATGACCATCTTTCATTGTTCCAAGTGTCTGTTCAGAGTAGACCATGTTCTGGTCTTCTAAGCTGAATCAGTGAATTCTTTGCCCAAGGACTTTTGGGCTTGAGGGGAGAAAGAGAGAGATCAATTAGACTATCTCTGGTAAAAGAGGTTGCAAAAAGTCAAACTCAAGAAGTCAACCCAAATGTGGAGAAAACCACTCATCAATGAGAGAGGGTGAGGTTCTTTCAGTCGCTGTCACATTTCTCTGCACATGGACTCTTGGCAGCAGTGAGTACCCAGTTCCAGGTGGGTTTTATTACATTGTTGACCTGGCTAGCTCTTATCCTTAAGTGTTGTGTGTGAGACATTTCACAGAAATAAGGATGTGAGTTCCTGATCTCCAGTGAGAGTGCCATAAAAAGCGTGCCATGTGGAGTACTCCCTTCAATTTGGTCGGCTTGGGATAGCATACGCCTGAAGGACCTGAAGACATCCAATTATTTTTAACTTTGTCCTTGACAAAATAAAAAGTGCTAAAAGAAAGTTATTTTTTAAAAAAATTTCTTGAGACTTTTATTTACTTTGCAAAAAAAAAAAAAAAATTGAGGCTAATTCTTCTCAGCAATTAAGATAAGATCTTGGGCTTTAGGAAAATACCTGATAACTTGAATTTGGAAAAGGTGACATGTTGGAGCATTCAAAGGAAAAAACTGCTCCTTAGGTACAAATCCAGGCTAGCAATGTTTGGAATGCAAGAAAGAATCTAAGGAATTAAATTAGACCTCATTGATTACTTACAAAGCATGCCTGTTAGGCTTCAGGATTGAGCAAGCTTGTGCTGTTTGAAGTGGGAGTGTGGAAACATACACCCAGGAAATTTCCCTTTGGTTGTCAGCACAAGTTATTACCTGGGAAGCTGGTTGAGAAAAGGTGCAGTGAGGCGTGCCTGGTGATGATTCCTTTCTTTTCATTCATAAGAACCCGACTCTGCTCTCCCCACCTCAGGGCAGGAGGTGACTGAGGAGTCTGTACAGGGCCAGCACACCCAGGCAGGAAGTCCGTGACGTAGCTCCACAGACTGCAGCTGAGAGGGGAACCACTAGTTCAGTAGAATCAAGCCCGAAAGAGAAGTGGGCAGAATGAGAGGAGCAGGGCAGGGCGCTGAATCAGTGTCATAGGATGTTTAGGGCCAACTCTTCAGACTGGAGTCCCACTCAACCTACAGGAACACCAAAGGTTAAGGAGAACATGCTGGGTTCTGGGTTCCTTTCTTCATTAAAAAAAAAAAAAAAAAAAAAAAAAAAAAAAGTCCTTCTCAGGCTTTACATGACAAAGAACTCAAAAAAGGGAAGGGGTAGACTCAGTATCTGGAAAGCCTCCTTTAATTAGGCACAAGTCAGTGTTCCACTGGCCTATTTTGCACAATTTCAAGAATCATTATTCCAAGTCCTCAAAGTGCTGGAACCACCCTGACGTCAAACCCCTGGGGTCTACTGCCAGCCCCTCAGTCTCTCTAGGAACAAGCCTCAATCTCCTTATTCAGGTATTAAGGAGGCAGGACCTCATGGGACATCTGAAGAACCTGGCAGTTGAGGGGATAGAGGTAGGTAATCGAAAGTTTGAGATAGGATGGAGCTCTGAAGCATGAATGGAGGAGTCTGGCCATGCTCTGAGCCCGAGGCTCCCACCTCACCCTGGTTCTTCCAGCAAGTAGCTGCAGCTCCTCTAGAATGTGCTTAGTGAAGGAAGCAGATATTTGGTTTCACTTTTTGAAATAATAACAACTTAGAGAAACTGGTGGAGATAAGATCCCTCCGGGGCTTCTGCTTAGATGATGCAATTGGGGCTGAGACAGAGCAGCTATGATGCAAATAGCTTGGGCCAGCCCATGAGGAATCTCTGGTGGGTGGAACCCTCTTTCGTTTAGGAAAGAAAAAAGTGGCATTCTTGTCCAGGGGAGGAGTAAGCACTCAGACTTTTGCTTTCCTGAATCCACCCACTGAATGGAGATACAGCTGCAGGGGATGAACCCACGCTTGCCATCACTCTGCTCCTCTGACTTTAAGGAGTAGATTTTTTTCCCCCACTCTATGGAAGATTTTTTTTTTTTTCTCCACCACCTTAAGCAAAGGATAGAATCACTTGTTCTCAGGGAAGAAAATGGATCCTCCGGATCTGTGCCATCACCTTTATTTCACATGCCTGATTTGTGACCCACCTGGAAAGTAGGGATACTGCATCTCACAAGGGGCTCACAGTTACAGAAAGTTGACAGCCCAGACTAACCAAATGCCAACCCTTGAACTGCTTGTGCAGGAACTGAAGAACAGACTTCCTCAGGGGTTTACTCTGTCCTTCTGTGTCAAAACAGAACTGCTGACTTTGGCGAAAAGGACACGCACTTCACAAGATCATTTCCAGTAGTGATGACAGAGTTATGATGGACCATGGGGCCTCATACTTTCATTTACTTACTTTATAATCACATCCTGCCTTCTCTTCCCTCTTAGAAAAAAAAATCTGTGGTCACCTATTAATTACAAAAGCTAATAAAATGAACCATCCATGTTTACCTCCAAATGATCACAGTAGAAACAAGATAAGACAGGTACAGAGACATGTCTGATTGGTAAAAATGCCAAAAGGAAAGTCAATATTATTTCCGTGAATTGCACATTCAGGCTGCCAAAAGAAAGCAGTCAAAGAAAATAGCCAAATAGCCAAAGAAAGAAGGAAGGAAGGTGTATGTTCAAGCCACTCAAGATGGTTGCTTTCTTGCTCTCTGTACATCCCCCACAACTAGTCCTGCTTCACTTACATCCTACTCACGTGACTGACCTTCCTGTTGATACATGCTTACCTCAGACCCCAGCTGATAATTGTTCTTATCAAAGGGGCGAGTGAGGGGCCTGGTCCTCTGCTAGTTTCCCTGGTAACTGATGAGCCAACCTGACTTCAATTCCACTATAACTGGCACTCTGCCCTTCTTCTCAGGAGAGAAGCCTGCCGCCATGTCCTGTTGGTCACTGTGGGAGGTAGCTCCAAGACTTTGCTTCAAACACATAAGTTCCCCCATCCATGAAACCGTTGGTGTCTCTGTTGCTGACTCTAGATTTTCTATAGTCTTCAAGCTTGGCAGGTACTGGCTTTGTAGGCCTGAGGAGTGTAGCCCAACAGAAGGAAAGAGAGAAGAGAGGAACCAGCACTTACTGGATACCTAGTAATGCTGTCATTGTGCTGGGGACTTTTCCTATTTTATTTCCTCCAGTTCTTAGAACACCCCTAGGAGTGGTACTCTTTCCTCTCTTTTATAAATGAGGACAAAGGTTAAATACATCAGCCCAGAACTGCAGGGCTAGAAGGTAGGCTTAGGACACCACCTTTTCTTCCCATGCTCAATGAGGGTCCAGGAAGACAGAGTGGCCCAGTGCTTAAGACTGTGTCCTAAAGAACCAGGCAGCTGGGTTCAAGTCCTGGTACAATCAAGTACACCTGTGTGCCTTCTGGCACATTCTTTAACCACTTCCTGCCCTATCTCTGAAATGGGGATCAAGAAGATTGCATGAGCAAGTACGCTAGTATCTGGAATATAGGGAACACTCAAAAACTATTAACAGTTATTATACAGAAACTGGTAGGAGTAGGTGTTTTGTTTTTATTTTTTATTCCTAAGAAATCTTACTAAGATTTATGCCTTAGTCTGTTCAGACTCCTATAACAGAAAACCATAAACTGGGTGGCTTATAAATGACAGACATTTATATCTCACAGTTCTGGAGGCTGGGGAGTTCAGTCTGTTCAGACTCCTATAACAGAAAACCATAAACTGGGTGGCTTATAAATGACAGACATTTATATCTCACAGTTCTGGAGGCTGGGGAGTTCAAGATTGAGATGCTGGCAGATTCTGTGTTTGGTATGGATTTCCGGTTCACAGACAGCTGTCTACTCTGTGTCCTCACATAGTAGAAGGGGCGAGGGAAATCTTGTGTTTGCTAAATCGCTTCAGTCACGTCAGACTCTTTGTGATCCCATGGACTATAGCCCGCCAGGCTCCTCTGTCCTTGGGATTTTCCAGGCAAGAATGCTGGAGTGGGTTGGCCTACCCTTCTCCAAGGGATCCTCCTGACCCAGGAATCGAACCCATGTCTCTTATGTCTTCTGCACTGGCAGGCAGGTTCTTTATCACTAGCATCACCTGGGAAGCCCAAGGGAACTCTTGGGGAGTGGGGGGGGCTCTCTTTTATTAGTGCACCAATTCCATTCATGTGGGCTCCACCCTCATGACCTAATCACCTCCCAAAGGCCCCACCTCCTAATACCATCACATCCAAACTTAGAATTTCAGCACATGAATTTTGAGGGGACACAAATCAGTATATAGCAATATCTCTTTAAACATGAGATTGAAACAGTGTCTGTCTTACATTCCTCCATTAGTATCTCTACATGAGATGCATACTCTATCATTTCTTACTGCTAAGTATTATTGATAATACTCTCTATAGAGAGAATAGAAGGGCAATTCAATCTTTTTCTAGCATGGCAGATCAAAAAAATTTTTTGGCTTCTCTTTTGTCTAGATACTTTTTAATTATAGACTTTACTTTTTAGAGCAGTCTTAGGTTCACAGCACACTTGGAAGGAGATTTCTATATATTCCTATATTCTCTCTATCCCCACATATGCATCATGTTGACCATTATTAACAACCCTCACCAGAGTGATACATTTGTTATAATTGATGAACTTACACTGAAATATCATAATCACCTCAAAATCATAGTATACATAAGAGCTTGCTCTTGGTTTTGTATATTTTATGACTCCTTTGTTGTAATAACTGAAGTATACAGAGTAGTTTCAGGACTTCCCTGGAGATCCAGTGATTAAGACTTTATGCTTCTACTACATGGGGCATAGTTCAATCCCTGGCTGGGGAGCCAAGATTCTGCATGCCATGTGACATGGCCAAAAAAAAAAAAGAAATACAGACACAAAGTAGCTTCATTGTCCTAAAATCCTTTGTTCCCCACTAACCCCTGGAAACCACTGACCTGTTTGTTATGTCTATGAAGTGAAGTGAAATGAAGTGAAAGTCTCTTAGTCGTGTCCGACTCTTTGTAATCCCGTGGACTATATGGTCCATGGAATTCTCTAGGCCAGAATACTGGAGTGGGTAGCCTTTCCCTTCTCCAGGGGATCTTCTCAACCCAGGGATCAAACCCAGGTCTCCCACATTGCAGGTAGATTCTTTACCAGATGAGCTACAAGGGAAGCCCAACCTTTTGTATACTATGATTTCGGGGTGATTATCTCTTTAGTTTTGATTTTTCCAAAATGTTGAGATCATACATTATATAACTTTTTAAGATTGTGTATCTCACTCAGTAATGTGCACTTAAGTTTCTTCCATATCTTTTCATGGCTTGATACCTCATTTCTTTTAGTACTGAATAATATTCCATTGTCTGAATGTACTACAGTTTATTTATTCATCATCTTCCTGAAAGATATCTTGGTTACTTCCACATTTTGGCAATCATGAACAAAGCTGTTATAGGCATGCATGTGTAGGTTTTTGTATGGATATAACTTTTCAGTTTCAGCAAGAAAATACCAAGAAGCACAATTGCCTTGCACAGCAAGGAGATCCAACCAGTCCATTCTAAAGGAAATCAGTCCTGAATATTCATTGGAATGACTGATGCTGAAGCTGAAACTCCAATACTTTGACCACTTGATGTAAAGAACTGACTCATTTGAAAAGATCCTGATGCTGGGAAAGATTGAAGGTGGGAGGAGAAGGGGACGGCAAAGGATGAGATGGCTGGATGGCATCACCGACTCAATGGACATGAGTCTGAGTAAACTCTGGGAGTTGGTGATGGACGGGGAGGCCTGGCAAGCTGCAGTCACAGAGTTGGACATGACTGAGTGACTGAACTAAACTGAACTGACGGCAAGAGTATGTTTAATTTTGTAAGAAACTGCCAAATTGTATGTTAGAGTGGCTGTACCATTTTGTATTTCCAGCCACAGTAAATGAGAGTTCCTGTTTCTTCACATCCTCACCAACATTTGATGTCAGTTTTTCTGAATTTTGGTCATTTCTCATAGGTGTGTCATACTCATTTAAAAAAATTTGTGTTTTCCTGATGTAATTTGAAACATTTTTCCATGTACCTATTTGCCATTTGTATATATTATTTGGTGAGGTATCTGTTAAATGGCTTATTTTTTAATTGGGTTTGTTTTCTTATTATTAAATTTTGAGTTCTTCATATATTTCAGATAATAGTCCTTTGTCAGACATAACCTTTTGCAAATATTTTTTTTCCCAGTCTGTGATCTGTCTTTTCATTATCTTGACAGTATTTTTCACAAAGCAGAAAATTCTGGTTTTAATGAAGTCCAGTTTTTCAGTTCTTTCCTGGATCATGCCTTTGGTGTGGTACCTAAAAAGTCATCACCAAATCTGAGGTCATCTCTCCTGTGTTTTCTGTTATCTTCTAGGAGTTTAACAGTTGTTCCTTTAACATTTAGATCCGTGGTCCATTTTTAGTTAATTTTTGTGAAGAGTGTAATGTCTGTGTTTAGATTATTTTATTTTTGGGGGGTTGGAGGCATGTGGACGTCCAGTTGTTTTAGTACCATTTGTTGAAGGCACCATCTTTGTTCCATTGTACTACCTTTGCCTTTGTCAGAGGTCAGATGACTATATTATGTGGGTCTATTTCTGGGCTCTCTATTATGTACCATTGATCTATTCTTATCCCAATACAAAATTTGCTTTTTATTAATAGAAGCCAGAAAAATTTCTTTCATCTTCACTGTTTGCTATTAAATGCCACAGCTATAACCTCTTGTCCCAAGATAAAGAACTACCTGAGATTTAGATGGACATGTCTTCTCAATAGCTGATGGCTGTTGCCTCAGCAGATAGTCTGAATTGGTCAAGCTTTTCGGCTTCCAGTTTCCTGTCCCACTAGATGAATTTTCAGGGTATGAGAAGGTCATGAAGCCTGAATAATAGTGGCTCACCAAGCAACATTTCATTCAGATGCTGCTCCTTGGGGTCAATGATATAGTCCAGAAGCCTGACACAGGCCGCAGAGGGCAGGTTGTTCCGGGAGCCAGGTGCATGTGTAATAGTACTGGCAGGTCAGGGGTCACATGCTAGCCTTTCCTTGGCTGCACCCTTTCCTGGTGAGGAGCTGGCAGGGCCAAGTGGATATGTCTACCTAGAGCCTGTGGACTATACCTGCTTCCAGGCTTACTTGCCTGGACTTTTCCCTGGACTAGTCCTCCAGTGAGTGAACCATGCTGGTGGTGTGCCCTTTTTAGGCCTCTGAGTGATGAGGGCAACAGGTTTCATCAAGGATGAGAACAGGTAGGGAGTGTTGGGGGGTGTGGACATATCTCAGATGTGTAATTCAAGGTGTCAATACACATGTGTGTGAGATCCCTCAACGTGTAGGAAGGAGCCTAGGGGTGGAAGAGCAAGGGTAATGGTGCAGGACAGGGGGAGGCGCTGGGCACCATCATTTTCCATACCAAATTTGAAGAGGCCAAGAATTCTGAATTTGTACCTGGCCTTCCAGATAATTATGAAGGCATATTTGTCAGAGTGATAGGATAGGACATATTTAACAGTTAAATTGTTCATTGATTTTAAGTTTCACATAACTAGATGTGTAGTGTGAGGATCGCCATTTTTACTCTTTCCCATGACCCCACAAATCTGGGAGATGGACCTGTGATGAGTGATAGATATGGGGCCACAATTCAGAGTTCTGAGTTTCTGTGTTAAAGTTCTTTTCAACTCTCACAGAGTTTGACTCATCCTTACTAAAAACAACCGTTTCTCCTAGATGTGCTCTTGTTTTATCCTGCTCTGGTCATGTGTAAAATCCGAGGCTGAATCAGAGAAAGTATTCTCACCCTAAATTTAATTAAAACATAGTTTGCCTTGGGCACTCATTCTCCCCTGACACTTCTCTTCCCAGGCACATTAAGTATCTTGTGCTGTGGCTCATCCTCTTCCTCCCTCTTTCTCTCTATAAAATTCACCCAAGGGATAACTGAAGCCTAGGCCCAAGGGCTAGGCACAGAATCATATTTGTAGTGGGTACAGAGAGAGCTGGGTAGGCAGGTTGAAATCCTCACACGTGTTCATGGCTCTTCACATCGTGGAACAGAACCAGAGGTGGAATGGGGAAGCTGACTGTGGGCTGAGGGTCCAGGGATCAGCTTTGTCATACTGCCACATTCAAGAGTGAAAATGAGCAGAGTCTGAAAATCTGAATTTTGAACTGGTTTTCCAAACTATTCTAATCCTCATAAGATGATAAAACATATTTAATGTAAAAGCCTCTACTTTGACTGAACTTTCAAGTATGTAGAATGTGGTTCGTGAGTCTCAACTTATTTTTTCACATCTGGACTTGAGACTATTAGGAGTAGACATCTGCTTAGAAAGATTTTCTCCTCATAGGCTATCCTTCTATTTTTTCTGAATAAAGGCCTAGTGATTTCCATCACTGTCTGAGGTGAATAGAGGCTTTTAAACCTGACCACTGGCTGACCTTTACTTTCTTGTTGGTTTAAGGCCAGGGGGTCTTATATAGATTTTTGTATTGGGCCTCAGCTTGTATCTGACCTCCCATGTTTTCTTATGTTCTTCCTGAAGTTTTCCCCTCTCCTGGGTGTGCTGAGAATTAAAAGAGAAGGATAAAGCCCTCTGCACTCCACCCTCTCTTTTTTCTATTCCATCATCAAAACACACATGCATACACATGCACAGAGCCACACAAGATTCCTGTAAAAACTGGAACTCGTATTCTTATCACTGAGAGTGTCTGGAGCTTCCTTCCTCCTCTTACTGCTCTAGGGTGTTTTCCACTCAAAACCATTGACTTGGGAAAAAAAAAGAGAGAGAGAGAAAAGGGAAGGGTTTTTGTCAGAACATGAGAAACAAAATTCTAAAAATAGCTCATATGCTTATATTCTCCTGCAGACATGATGCAAGTGTTATTAAGCTGAGGAACTGTTGACACCAGTGGTATGATTGTGGGTCCTTTGACCTTATTCTTTCCCCATCACTATTTCCTGAAATCTTGGTTTTGGGCAGTAACTCTTAAATGCAAGCTTGTAAACAATCACCCACAGATGCTTACAAGAAAATCTTAGCGCCATGGGCTCCTTTAAACTTATGTTTAAATATATTTGTAAGTAAAAATATATTTTAAGTGTATTAAATATGTGTATATTTAAATAGATTAATACATATGATATAAATTTTTATAGAGATATATACCAAGTAGAGGGCTTCCCTGGTGGTTCAGATGGTAAAGAATCTGCCTGCCATGCAGGAGACTTGGGTTGATTTCCTGGGTCAGGATGATCCCCCGGAGAAGAGAATGTCTACCCACTCCAGTATTCTTGCTTTGGAATTCCACAGACAGAGGAGCAAAGAGTCAGAAACATATCAGTTGGGGGCTTATTTGCTATAAGTTATTTTATTTATTTTTTTTTGCTATAAATTTTCCTGGTGTGGTGAAGGGGATTTAAGGAGATAGAGATGGAATAAGTGCAATCAGGAGAAAATTTAAAATTTAGGGGTCGGCTGGATGATGTTGATAAAATTGGATACAACTCAATTTGGGCTTCCCTGGTGGCTCAGATGATAAAGAATCTGCCTGCAATGTGGGAGACCTGGGTTCAATCTCTGGTCAAGAAGATCCTCTGGAGAAGGGAATGGCTATCTACTTCAGTATTCTTGCCTGGAGAATTCCATGGACAGAGGAGCGTGGACGACTACAGTCCACGGGGTCACAAAGAGTCAGAGACGACTGAGCAGCTAACACTTTTACACTTTCAGTAGGTTTTAGGAGGCTCAAGACATCAAGATAATTCATTGGTCCATTCATTTATTCAACTAATACTTCTATCTTTCTCCTCTAACAAAAAGGATTAAAGCAGCTGAATTGTATTTATTGTGTTTACTGGCAAGTGTTGTATATACTATTCTGGGAAACATAAGATTGTGTCACAACTGTTCAGATGTTCAAAGCTCTTAGGGAAGGAGAACTTGTGCCTGAGAAAGCTAAAACAATATAAGGCTTTATCAGAGATACCAGCCCTGAGTTTTACCTCATTTCCCCAACCCATATGTTATGATATGACCAGAATTTGCTTTCTAAAATGAAAATCTCATCACATAAATCTGCTTTAAACTATTTGTTGGTTCTTTGTTACTTATTGGAGAAAGTTGAAGTGCCTTAGCATTGTACAAAGTGTCCATGAATTTGTTCCAAACTAACTTTCTGGACTCATCTCCAGTCACATTGTTCCTTCCTGGGATGGTGTGGGAGCTTCCTGGGAGTCATGACTAGGTCTTAACTCATCTTTGACCTCCCAGTGTCATGGTGGAGGCTTTGGGAGTACTTTATTTTTAATTCATAGAGCCTTCCCATACATCAGTCTCTTCTCTAAACTATATTATTGTGGTACTTAACACATACAGAAAAGTTCATAAAACAAATGAAAACCCATGTAATTTACCACTTAATTAAAAAACTAGAACTTGCTGGCTCAACAGAAGTCCTTTTCATGCCCTTTCCTAATCATGATCCATTTTTTCTCCCCAAAGATAACCACTCACCCCACCTATTCACCTGTTCTCAGCTCAAGCCATAATCTCCACATCCCACCTCACTTCTGGGATATTCCCCTGACCTCATACAGACCTCTGAGAACTTCCTTTGTCTCTGATCTTCAAAGCACCTATTTTCTTAGCATTCATTTGGCATTTAGTCATCTCAGCTCATTTCAGTCACTTAGTCGTGTACAAATCTTTGCGACCCCAAGGACTAAAGCACTCCAGGCTTCCCTGTTCATCACCAACTCCCGGAGCCTACTCAAACTCATGTCCATCAAGTAGGTGATGCCACCCAACCACCTCATCCTCTATTGTCCCCTTCTCCTCCTGCCTTCAATCTTTCCCAGCATCACGGCCTTTTCCAATGAGTCAGTTCTTCCCATCAGGTGGGCATAGTATCTGAGCCACAGGGAAGCCCTCTAGTCACCTAAAGCATCTCAAATAAACTATTATGTATTTTGTAAAGTTACATTTATGGTGTTCTTCTTTTATTGTTTATACCATTTTGCTTTTACTGTAGATATCATTATCTGTTCAGGTACTTTTTGATGTCTATACTCTCTATTGCTATTGTCTATGTTCTAAATTTATAGTTAAGATCACATTATAGATGCTTAATGAATATTTATTGACAGATATCAAAGCCTGTAAGAGAGATTTACTCAACCTGATAAACAGCCAAAGAGAGGAAGAAAGCATGATATTGTTTTGATGTAGTGTACATAAGTCTTCAAGAGTTTCACACTGAAAATCATAATTTCTCTATGCCTTATTATTAATTTCCTCAAACCAGAGCAAGTGTTAGGAAATCCAGTATGCTTCTGATATAATTTTCATACAGATTAAGGTTTTGAGTAAAGAAGACATTTAGGATCAAGCAGTACCTGTCCTCTTTAGCATTTTACTTGAGAGGAAACATCACTAGAATAAGAGCCAGGCTATCGGTTGAACTCCTGACATGGATATTCCAGGAAGATTCCACATTGTCAGGAAAACTAGAAGAGATGACACTGAAAATTCTTTCCTACTTTATGATAAATGAAACCATTGGACAAAACATTACCAACTGGTAATGAAAACCATTACCAGTCTGAGTGCAGTGATTAATAGTCTGTGGTTTTACTTAGAAATTAAGTTGGTGCTAAAAGCTCAGGTCTAGTGTTTCCAAAACAAACCATTCAATATCACGGTAATCCAAGCCTATGCCCCAACCAGTAACGCTGAAGAAGCTGAAGTTGAATGGTTCTGTGAAGACCTACAAGACCTTTTAGAACTAACACCCAAAAAAGATGTCCTTTTCATTATAGGGGACTGGAATGCAAAAGTAGGAAGTCAAGCAACACCTGGAGTAACAGGCAAATTTGGCCTTGGAGTACGGAATGAAGCAGGGCAAAGGCTAATAGAGTTTTGCCAAGAGAACGCACTGGTCATAGCGAACACCCTCTTCCAACAACACAGGAGAAGACTCTACACATGTATATCACCAGATGGTCAACACCGAAATCAGATTGATTATATTCTTTGCAGCCAAAGATGGAGAAGCTCTATACAGTCAGCAAAAACAAGACAAGGAGCTGACTGTGGCTCAGATCATGAACTCCTTATTGCCAAATTCAGACTTAAACGGAAGAAAGTAGGGAAAACCACCAGACCATACAGGTATGACCTAAATCAAATCCCTTATGACTATACAGTGGAAGTGAGAAATAGATTTAAGAGACTAGATCTGATAGGCAGAGTGCCTGATGAACTATGGACAGAGATTCATGACATTGTACAGGAGACAGGGATCAAGACCATCCCCATGGAAAAGAAATGGAAAAAAGGCAAAGTGGTTGTCTGAGGAGGCCTTACAAATAGCTGTGAAAAGAAGAGAAGTGAAAAGCAAAGGAGAAAAGGAAACATATTCCCATTTGAATGCAGAGTTCCAAAGAATAGCAAGGAGAGATAAGAAAGCTTTCCTCAGTGATCAGTGCAAAGGAATAGAGGAAAACAATAGAATGGGGAAGGCTAGAGATCTCTTCAAGAAAATTAGAGATACCAAGGGAACATTTCATGCAAAGGTGGGTTCGATAAAGGACAGAAATGGTATGGACCTAACAGAAGCAGAAGATATTAAGAAAAGGTGGCAAGAATACACAGAAGAACTGTACAAAAAAGATCTTCATGACCCAGATAATCACGATGGTGTGATCACTCACCTAGAGTCAGACATCCTGGAATGTGAAGTCCAGTGGGCCTTAGAAAGCATCACTATAAACACAGCTAGTGGAGGTGATGGAATTCCAGTTGAGCTATTTCAAATCCTGAAAGATGATGCTATGAAAGTGCTGCACTCAAAATGCCAGCAAATTTGGGAAGCTCAGCAGTGGCCACAGGACTGGAAAAGGTCAGTTTTCATTCTAATCCCCAAAAAAGGCAATGCCAAAGAATGCTCAAACTACTGCACAATTGCAATTATCTCACACACTAGTAAAGTAATGCTCAAAATTCTCCAAGTCGGGCTTCAGCAATACATGAACCTTGAACTTCCAGATGTTCAAGCTGGTTTTAGAAAAGGCAGAGGAACCAGAGATCAAATTGCCAACATCCACTGGATCATCAAAAAAGCAAGGGAGTTCCATAAAAATTTTTGGACTATTTCTGCTTTACTGACTATGCCAAAGCCTTTGATTGTATGGATCACTATAAGTTGTGGAAAATTCCTCAAGAGATGGGAATACCAGACCACCTGACCTGCCTCTTGAGAAACCTGTATGCAGGTCAGGAAGCAACAGTTAGAACTGGACATGCAACAACAGACTGGTTCCAAATAGGAAACGGAATACATCAAGGCTGTATATTGTCACCCTGCTTATTTAACATATGCAGAGTACATCATGAGAAACGCTGGGCTAGATGAAACACAAGCTGGTATCCAGATTGCCGGGAGAAATATCAATAACCTCAGATATGCAGATGACACCACCCTTATGGCAGAAAGTGAAGAGGGACTAAAAAGCCTCTTGATGAAAGTAAAAGAGGATAGTGAAAAAGTTGGCTTAAAGCTCAACATTCAGAAAACTAAGATCATGGCATCTGGTCCCATCACTCCATGGAAAATAGATGGGGAAACAGTGGAAACAGTGAGAGACTTTATTTTTCTGGGCTCCAAAATCACTGCAGATGGTGATTGCAGCATGAAATTAAAAGACGCTTACTCCTTGGAAGGAAAGTTATGACCAACCTAGATAGCATATTAAAAGGTAGAGACATTGCTTTGCCAACAAAGGTCTGTCTAGTCAAGGCTATGGTTTTTCCAGTGGTCAAGTGGAAGTTGGACTGTGAAGAAAGCTGAGCGCTGAAGAATTGATGCTTTTGACGTGTGGTGTTGGAGAAGACTCTTGAGAGTCCCTTGGACTGCAAGGAGATCCAACCAGTCCATCCTAAAGGAGATCAGTCCGGGGTGTTCATTGGAAGGACTGATGCTGCAGCTGAAGCTCCAATACTTTGGCCACCTCATGCGAAGAATTGACTCATTTGAAAAGACCCTGATGCTGGGAGGGATTGGGTGCAGGAGCTGAAGGGGACAAAAAGAGAATGAGATGGCTGGATGGCATCACTGACTCGATGGACATGAGTTTGAGTAATGTCCAGGAGTTGGTGATGGACCAGGAGGCCTGGTGTGCTGCGATTCATGGAGTTGCAAAGAGTTGGACATGACTGAGTGACTGAACTGACTGAACTGAGAACATGGGGTTGTAATTCAGGTATCTCCCACATTCCACTCAGTAAATATAGTTAACACACTTAGTCAACCTATGTCCATCTTTTCTACTTTTAGATGGAATAATAAATGTTAAACATATGAACTTGCATTATCTTTCGTTGCTTTGCACATACTGTCAGTGACCATCCACCTCCTACCCCTGCCATGTCACCCATAATTATCTTACAGGATTTGACTCATTCTTTGAAATGCAAATAAAACATATTTTTATATAGGAAATCTACCTTGCTTTCTCATGAAAATTAGAGAGATCAAGGTAGACTTCATATAGAAATCTAAGGGCTTTGTTTATTCTGCTCAACAACAGTTTTTTTCCCTTAAAATACTCAACACATTGTATTTCACTGTATTTATCTGCCACACAGAATTATAAGCACCTCAACTTTAAGGGTTGGGTTTTATTTAGTCCTAGACCTATCGTAGGTGTTCAATAATTTGAATAAAATATACAGAGTAGCAAAAT
Source organism: Muntiacus reevesi (assembly GCF_963930625.1). NCBI lineage: Eukaryota > Metazoa > Chordata > Mammalia > Artiodactyla > Cervidae > Muntiacus > Muntiacus reevesi. The sequence goes on along the minus strand of NC_089253.1, from coordinate 87,036,743 downwards.
TTGAGACAGAAAATCAAAAGTAATAAACACTCAGTGCCAGAGTTAATACCTTCTGTTTTCCAGTGACTAGATTAGATTCTGAGAAAAGGCAAATAAAAACACAGAACAGGCTTTCAGGAGTTCATATTCCAGTAGGGAAAGGAGAAACTTAAGTGAACACATGCAGTATAGTTGGTAGGAAGGAGATGGAGATGGGTAGGATGCTGTGGGAGCCCAGAAAACTGCTGTGTGACTTGGGAGGGAGAGTAGGAGACAGATGTTCAAGCTGATTTATTCAGGACAGGTGGTCAGTCATATGGAGAAGGGGAAGAGGTAGAAGGCATTCAAGGTAGAGGAACCTAAGCATTGGAGTTCTCCATCTTAATGATCATATGACCATACATGGAGTTTCCTAGTGGTGAGAACAAACACAGAAATTTGCTTCTGTTAAGTTGACCACAGCCCTAGCACTTCTATTGGGTGTACCAGAGAGGAAAAGAGAAAGAAGAAGAGAACAGGAGGAAATAGCTGAGTTGTGTTCAACTATAAGGGAGAGTCTCATACTTCTGTGTGACTGAGAAAAAGTAAAAAGATGCAGTTGGATCACAAGTGAACTTGTACTAGTACTTAGATGTATAAAGAAACTTAGCTTCTTTATTTTCTAATACATGACTGATCTTTACAGTCTCCTCACATCCCATCAGAAGGGGAAGGCAAACACTTTCAGCTTCCTATTTCTTGCATCATAGGCTATACTAGTTTGAACAGTGTATTTATCTTTTGGATAAATACTTTTCAAATTTCCTCTCCTCATCTCTACTCCTGCCTCCCTTCCTTCCCCACTGCCCCCCTGCCAAGGGCAACCTCAGGCTCTACACAGAGGACAAATTACTAGAAATCATATAGAATTCTGTAGAATCTTACTGGTCTCTTCTGGGTCCTGTCATGGGGCAGTCACTCAATCTTTCTGGTATAACTTGTTATGTTTGACCTTTTGGAGGATATGCAAGCATCTGTGACTAGAATCCGCAGTATAGGGCATTTATATGATATTTTGGGTGTGGCAATCACTTCATTCAAACCCTGGGTCTTAGCCAATATGCTGCTTCAATTAGTACCTCAAAATCAGGTCACGTGTTTGAGTACCATGTACAGGTAAAGGAAAGATTCTTTAAGACAATCTTTCTGGCCACTCTTCACCAGAATCTTCAGACATTTGCATCTGGATCTTTCCACTGGGCCCTTTCCTTGGGGTTTATCTAAAGTGGGAGAAATGAAGAAATGAAAGATCTCTCCATAGTACTTAGTCAGCTCACTTTTCTTTCCCATCATTTACCAGGACAGAAGGGGCAATTGATCTACTTCTCCTTCCTGGCACAGATTTCCCTTATATAATATTCTCCTTCTTTCTTAATAGAAGAAGAGGAGTATTTCCATATATGGGAGAAACTATAATTTGAAAAGAAACTCTAAACTCTGAATTGGCCAGGTCTGTCTCTTGATAAAGCACAAGGAGACACTATTTTAACACTCTCACATTTAATTCTAAATACAAAGACCTTGAATAGCCAAAGCAATCTTGAGAAAGAAGAATGGAACTGGAGGAATCAATCTGCCTGACTTCAGGCTCTATTACAAAGCCCCAGTCATCAAGACAGTATAGTCCTGGCACAAAGACAGAAATATAGATCAATGGAACAGAATTGAAGGCCCAGAGATAAATCCACATACTTATGGACACCTTATCGTTGACAAAGGAGGCAAGGATATACAATGGAAAAAAGACAACCTCTTTAACAAGTGGTGCTGGGAAAACTGGTCAACCACTTGTAAAAGAATGAAATTAGAACACCTTCTAACACCATACACAAAAATAAACTCAAAATGGATTAAAGATCTAAATGTAAGACCAGAAACTATAAAACTCCTAGAGGAGAACATAGGCAAAACACTCTTCGACATAAATCACAGCAGGATCCTCTATGACCCACCTCCCAGAATATTGGAAATAAAAGCAAAAATAAACAAATGGGACCTAATTAAACTTAAAAGCTTTTGCACAACAAAGGAAACTATAAGCAAGGTGAAAAGACAGCCCTCAGATTGGGAGAAAATAATAGCAAATGAGGAAACAGACAAAGGATTAATCTCAAAAATATACAAGCAGCTCCTGCAGCTCAATTCCAGAAAAATAAATGACCCAATCAAAAAATGGGCCAAAGAACTAAACAGACATTTCTCCAAAGAAGACATACAGATGGCTAACAAACACATGAAAAGATGCTCAACATCACTCATTATCAGAGAAATGCAAATCAAAACCACAATGAGGTACCATTACACACCAGTCAGGATGGCTGCTATCCAAAAGTTTACAAGCAATAAATGCTGGAGAGGGTGTGGAAAAAAGGGAACCCTCTTACACTGTTGGTGGGAATGCAAACTAGTATAGCCATTATGGAAAACAGTGTGGAGATTCCTTAAAAAACTGGAAATAGAACTGCCATATGACCCAGAAATCCCACTGCTGGGCATACACACCGAGGAAACTAGATCTGAAAGAGACACGTGCACCCCAATGTTCATCGCAGCACTGTTTATAATTGCCAGGAAGGACATGGAAACAACCTAGATGCCCATCAGCAGACAAATGGATAAGGAAGTTATGGTACATATACACAATGGAATATTACTCAGCCATTAAAAAGAATTCATTTGAGTCAGTTCTAATGAGATGGATGAAACTGGAACCCATCATACAGAGTGAAGTAAGCCAGAAAGATAAAGACCAATATAGTATACTAACACATATATATGGAATTTAAAAAGATGGTAACAATAACCCAATATGCAAAACAGAAGAAGAGACATAGATGTACAGAACAGACTTTGGGACTCTGTGAGAGAAGGCGAGGGTGGGATGTTCTAAGAGAATAGCATTGAAACAAGTATACTATCAAGGGTGAAACAGATCACCAGCCCAGGTTGGATGCATGAGACAAGTGCTCAGGGCTAGTGCACTGGGAAGACCCAGAGGGATGGGATGGGGAGGGAGGTGGGAGCGGGGATCGGGATGGGGAACACATGTAAATCCATGGCTGATTCATGTCGATGTATGGCAAAAAGCACTACAATATTGTAAAGTAATTAGCCTCCAACTAATAAAAATAAATGAAAAAAAAAATACAAAGGCACAACCAGGATAAAAAAATAACAAAATAGAAAAACGTTCTGGAATGGCCGAATGAGATAGTTGGTAAAACTCTCTACTCACTAAAACAGAAAATACTGGCAAAACAAGTAAAATCATTTCATAACTTTAGAAATTAACCAAAACCACAAAACAAACTGAAAATTGTCCATATGAGAGAAACTAAACTTCTGTAAGGAAGCAGTAGTTATGTTATTTTAACATGAGCTATTCCTATTCCCCTTTCCTCTCCAATCAGGTAGAGGGATAGTCATGAAAAGCCAGCAGTCTTGCAACCAATGGAGAGGAATGACCATTTCTGGAACTTGATTAAAAGACCCATTTATATAGTACCATCAATATTTTGTCTGTATTCAAAGCTACCTGGAAAATTTTCATTCCCAGGGTGTTGGGCTGTTTTATGTCAGAGCCGGCTCAGCAACAAATAAAAGCTCTATCCCTAGGATGTTACCTGAAGTAATAGTAATTTGCTGGCAACATCATAGCTGTTGGTCTAAGGCTATGATTTCAGTTGAGACAAGAAAATAGTATGACTAAAAATATATTTTTTTTTGACCAAAATTCTTACAGGAAGTCCTGGAGCTAGGTAACCAGAACTAAAGAATTCAAAAAGCTCCATACTTCTGAGAATCTAGAAGACAATGTGTGTGTAGGACTTGGCCTGGGAAAGGAGAAGGATCCAGCTATTCCAGTCCACATTTGTCTTACATTCTGCACAAGCAGGAAGTGAAATCTAAGACTGCTTCATAAACTGTCTGAATTTTGAAGGTGTTCCTTCACACATAGATCCCTTTGGCCAAGGGTGAAAGACATTTGACAAAGTATTTAAGAAAATATCTGATAGATCATAGGTTGGCCACTGCTGCTGCTACTAAATCGCTTCAGTCATGTCTGACTCTGTGCGATCCCATGGACGGCAGCCCACCACGCTCTGCCGCCCCTGGGATTCTCCAGACAAGAACACTGGAGTGGGTTGCCATTTCCTTCTCCAATGCATGGAAGTGAAAAGTGAAAGTGAAGTCGCTCAGTCATGTTCTCTCTTCGCAACCCCATGGCCTGCAGCCTACCAGGCTCCTCCATTCATGGGATTTTCCAGGCAAGAGTACTGGAGTGAGTTGCCATTGCCTTCTCCGAGGTTGGCCACTAAACAACGCTAACTCAAGGGTGATTCCTAGGAATCCAGATTTAAAATAAAAACAAAAATTTACAAGCCTAGGAGAGAATTCATTGGCCACATATTTCAGAATACTAGCAACAATAAGAAACATTGGGGAGGGTGATCTGATACCATAGTTGTTATATTATTCAATATACTATCTAAACTTTCCAGTTTCAAATTTTATGAGACATGCAAAGAACAATAAAATATGGCACATATACAGGAAAAGAAAGGAAGCCAAGGAAAATGTCCCTGAAGGGGAAGTGTTGGTGGACTTAGCCAACGACTTTAAATCAACCATTATAAATATGTTAAAATAACAAAGTAATTAAAAGAAAGCATGACAATGATATCTTACCAATTAGAGAATATCAATAAAGAGAGAGCTAAAAAAAAAAAAAAAAAATCCAACAACTCAGGAGACATTCTGGAGTTAAGATGTATAATCCCCAAAATAAGAAATGTTTACTAGAGGTGCTAAAAAAAATAAATTTGAGCTTAGTGAAGAAAGAATAAGTCAACTTGAAGATAGGTGAGGTGAAATTATCCAGTCCTAGGAACAACAACAAAAAGAATGAAGAAGAAATAAACAGCACGTCAGAGAGACTGTATTCACAGGGATACAATCAAGTACATGAACATATGCAAAATGACTATCTCAGAAGGTGAGATGAGATAAAGGGACCAAAAGAATATTTGAAGAAGTAATGACCCCAAACTTTCCAAATTTGATGAAAATCATCAGTCTACACATCTTAGAAGCTCAATGAACTGTAAGATAAACTTTAAATAATCTATCCAGAGACACATCATAATGAAACTTTAGAAAGACAAAGACAAAGAGAATCTTGAAAGAAGCAAGAGAAGTGATTCATAACATACAAGGAATCCTCATTAGAAACCAAGGAGACCAGAAGATGAGGTGAGATGATATATCCAAAACTGAAGAAATAGAATTGAATTTTCAAAGAAGAATTCATTGTCAATATCACTGTCAATGAAGAATTCTATATCTAGCAAAACTATTCTTCAAAAATGAAGGAGAAATAAAGATAATCCCATGTAAACAAACTCTGAGACAATTTGTAACTAGCAGAGTTATTTAATAAAAAATGCTAAAGGAAGCCCTTCAGGCTGAAATAAAAGAAAACTAGATTGTAACTCAAACCCACACAAAGAAATTAAGAGCACTGGAAAAGGTAAGTACATAGCTAAATATAAAAGATGATATAAACATATTTTTTGTTTTTATACTTTTTTCTTTTATATTATTTAAAAGACAACCACATAAGGAAATAAGTATAAAACTACTTTATTTGGAATGTGTAAATATATCACTTCTTGGTCTTTTGGCTAAGATCAAGTGTGGAATGTGTAAATATATAATTTGCATAAAAGAAAGAATAAAGAAAGGGAAATAAATAAGCATAAAGAAAGGGAAAAGGAGCAGAGGTATTTTGGAGCAAAATACCATTGAAATAAAGTTAGTATTAGCTTGAACTAGGTTGTCTTAAATTAGTTTATGTGCTGCCAAAGCAAGCACAGATTGTTTTAAATTAGAATGCTAATTTTAATCCCTATGACACCCACTATTAAAATAACTTAAAAATACAATCACAGAAAGAATAGGAGACTCAAACTGATATAGTAGAAGGTATGTATTTAACACAAAAGAAGGCACTTACAGAGGAAAAGAGGAACAGAAAGACATAAGACATATAAAAAATAGGTAGCAAAATGGCAGACATAAATACTACCTTATCAGTAATTACAATAAGTAGATTAAACACTTCAATCAAAAGGCATAGGTTGACAGAATATTTAAGAAAATGTAATTCATTTATGTATGGTCTACCAGAAATATATTTTAGATTCAAATCAAATAGGTTTGAAAGTTAAAAAATGGAAAACAATATACAAAGCAAAGAAAAACTAGAAGAGCTGGGATGGCTATGTAATATCAGACAAATAAGATTTTAAGACAAAACTTGTTGCTGAAAAAAAGGACATTTTAAAGTAAAATCATCAATCCATCAAGAAGACATCACAAAGAGTAAAACACTTAGGAGTAGATGTAACAAAAGGAGTACAGGAATAAATGTAACAAGAAGTAGAAGACTTGTACATCAAAAACTACAAAACATTGTTGAAAAAACTGTAAAAATTTAGGTAAATGGAAAGACATCTTATGTTTATATATTGGAAGAATTAATAGTGTTACAATGGCAATATAACAATGGGGGCCATCAATATTTGTATTGATCCACAGATTCATTAAAATCCCCATCAAAATCCCATATTCCTCATTGCAGAAATTGGCAAGGTGATGTGAACATTTTATGGAAATAAAAGGGATAGGATATTGCCTAAAAAATCTTGGAAAAAAAGAACAAAACTGGCAAACTCATACTTCCCTACTTCAAAACTTACTTCAAAGTTACAGTAATCGAGATAATATGGTACTGGCATAAGAATAGAAATATTGATTTATTATAATTGAGAGTCCAGATATTAATTCTTATGTTCAGTGATTTTTTTCTTTAAGAAGGGTGCCAAAATAATTCAATGGGAAAATATAATCTTTTCAACAAATGGTTCTGGGACACCTGAATATTCACATGGAACAGTGTAAAGCTTGATCTCTGCCTCACATTGTTATCAAAAATGAACTCAGAGTGTATCATAGACTTAAATATGAGCTAAAACTATAAAGCTTGTGGAAGAAAACTTAGGAGTAATTCTGTGACCTTGTGTTAGACAGCGTTTTCTTAGATATGACAACAATAACCATAAATAACAGAAGAAAAAGAATAAATGAGATTTCATTAAAATTAAAAACATTTACTTCAAAAGACATGATTGAGAGAATGAGGACAACCCACAGACTGAAAGAAAATATAAATTATATCTCTGCTAAAGGATTTGTATCCAGAATATATTTTTAATAAAGCTTACAACTCAATAATAAAAAGATAAATAAACTCCCTAATGAAAAGAGAAGCCAATTATAAAAGAGCACAGGATTTGGATAGACATTTCTTCACTAAAAAGATACTAATAGCCAACAAAAATATGAAAAGATGCTTGACATCAGTAGTCATTAGGTAAATGTCAATCAAAACTATAATCACTTCATACCCACTGCTGCTGCTGCTAAGTCGCTTCAGTCGTGTCCAACTCTGTGCGACCCCATAGACGGCAGCCCACCAGGCTCCCCCGTCCCTGGGATTCTCCAGGCAAGAGCACTGGAGTGGGTTGCCATTTCCTTCTCTAGTGCATGAAAGTGAAAAGTGCAAGTGAAGTCGCTCAGTCGTGTCTGACTCTTAGCGACCCCATGTCCTGCAGCCCACCAGGCTCCTCTGTCCATGGGATTTTCCAGGCAAGAGTACTGGAGTGGGGTGCCATTGCCTTCTCCGTCATACCCACTAAGATAGTGAAATTAAAAAAGACAAGTAATAGAAAATGCTTTGCCAACAGGAATGTAAAATGGTATACCTACTTATGAAAACAATTTTTCTCACATTATTAATCAGTTACAATACAGCCCAGCCATTTTATCCTTAGATATATACCCAAGAGAAATGAAAAAGGAAGACATGTGTCCTCACAAAAATGCATTCACAATGCTTATAATAGCCAAAAAGTGGAAACAACTCAAATGTTCTTCAACTGATGAATGGATAAACAAATGTGGTATATCCATAGTGTAATATATTTAGCCAGAAAAAGAAATGAAGTATTGATATATACTATAAGGTGGAAGAATCTTGAATAAGCATTAAGTAAAAGAGCTAATCACAAAAGACCATATACCGTATGATACCATTTATGTGAAGTCTTCCTATAAAAAACTAGAATCCAGTTCAAGAGGTAAAGTATTTATTTGGGATCAAAGAATTGCAATTTGAGGTACATAGATTTAGATGAAAACCCAAATGGTATTCTGATTACAAGATAGGGGATCAGAGTTTTTATGGGGAAAAGAGAGGAAGGTAAGGTTTTTTAAGGTTGCAAATTTTATTTTTTATTTTATTTAGTTAAAAAAAAATTATGGTGTTTTTAAAAAGTGAACTGGTGCAAGATGAGGTAATTAATCAAGTGAAGTCTTAATTGGTAAAAGATGCTGCTGCTGCTGCTGCTAAGTCGCTTCAGTTGTGTCCGACTCTGTGCGACCCCATAGATGATTTGTACTTTATTGATTGTTCAGGTGAAAGGCACTAGGTAAAAGTTCATTTTTATTAGTCCTTTCAAGGATATTCTTGTTCTTGCTGATTCTTGGAATATTGGAGCTCTGGCCTAGTTCAGAATTTCAGAAAACAGGATATACAATGCAGGTCTTCTGGAATGGCTCCTCCAGCTTTATTTTAAATAGTTCTGATTATATTGTGTGGTTTAGTCACCAAGTCATGTCCGACTCTTGTGACCCTGTGAACTACAGCCCAACAGGCTCCTTTGTGCATGGGATTTTTCAGGCAAGAATAGTGGAATGCTTTACCCTTTCCATCTCCAAAAGTGAAAGTTGCTCTGTCATGTCTGACTCTTTGTGACCTGAATTCTCCAGGCCAGGCTATTAGAGTGAGTAGACTTTCCTTTCTCCAGGGGATCTTCCCAACCCAGGGGACGAACACAGGTCTCCCATATTGCAGGCAGATTCTTCACCAGCTGAGCCACAAGGGAAGCCCATTGTATATATTGTGTATATTGTGTAGTAAGATGAAGATGGTGTGAAATGAGATTTTGGTGGTGGTTGCACAATTCTGTACTATACAAAAGACCACAGAGCTGCGTACTTTAAATGAGTGGATTTTATGGTATGTGAATTACATATCAATAAAGTTATTAAAAAAGAGAAAGACAGGTGTGTCGCAAAAATGTGACTGGTTGTAGGGGGGGAAGTCATGAAATCCCAAACTCATCATCTCAGACAGCATTGCTCTGTTAACCAGGTGTTTCTGAAAAATCACTAATAGAATAGGTAAGTTCCTTTGCTAATATCTACTTAGAAGCCCAATTTTTTTCTATTTCAGTGTAAAATTTTAATTTTAAACTATTAAACTAAATCATAAGGCCTTCAGGTGACATTTTGAATGTCAAAATATCCTTACACTTGTCATTTTATTTGACCAGAAAGACATATATTATTAATGGTTCAAGAAATTTTTAATTTCTTCTGCATCAAGATATTTTATAAGAATTATAACAAAGAGGCACAAATAACTGATTTAGAATGACTTTCAATAGTGTTTTCCTAATGTGGCATCTGGTCCTATCACTTCATGGCAAATAGATGGGGAAACAGTGAAAACAGTGTCAGACTTTATTTTTTGGGCTCCAAAATCACTGCAGATGGTGACTGCAGCCATGAAATTAAAAGATGCTTACTCCTTGGAAGGAAAGTTATGACCAACCTAGATAGCATATTAAAAAGCAGAGACACTACTTTGCCAACAAAGGTCCACCTACTTAAGGCTATGGTTTTTCCAGGGGTTATGAATAGATGTGAGAGTTGGATTATAAAGAAAGCTGAGCGTAGAAGAATTGATGCTTTTGAACTGTGATGTTGGAGAAGACTCTTGAGAGTCCCTTGGACTGCAAGGAGATCCAACCAGTCCATCCTAAAGGAGATTAGTCCTGGGTGTTCATTGGAAGGACTGGTGCTGAAGCTGAAACTCCAATACTTTGGCCACCTGATACGAAGAGTTGACTCATGTGAAGAGACCCTGATGCTGGTAAAGATTGAAGGCAGGAGGAGAAGGGGACGGCAGAGGATGAGATGGTTGGATGGCATCACTGACTCAATGGACATGGGTTTCGGTGGACTCCGGGAGTTGGTGATGGACAGGAAGGCCTGGCGTGCTGCGGTTCATGGGGTCACAAAGAGTTGGACACGACTGAGCAACTGAACTGAACTGAATGTGTGTCAAGAACATCAGCTTTGCTAAGTGTTTGGCAAGAGGAGGGGAAGGGTAGGGGGCCATGGGAAAGGCAGAGATCAACAACCAAAAATGTTTGGGCATCTATGTACAACATTCTTTTCTTGGAAATTGAATGGGCATGGAGCATTACAGCCTCTGGAAAGTTATTCACACTCAAAAAATATTTCTTCAGTGTCTCCTAAGTATCAGCCACTGTTCAGGCACTGGGGACACAACAAAGAACAAAGACACAATTCTTCATCTGATGGGGTTTCATTTGATTGTTGTACAGAAAATTCTATTTTAATTTAGTATTTTAAGGATTTCTCAACTGATTTTACCACAGAATAGACTTTTCAAGGAATATCCACCAACATTTTGCAGAATAAATTTTGCTAAATACAGGTCTACATTTATATATATATTTTATAATATATATAATATATATATTATATATATTATATATTATATATATAATATATAATATATATATTTTACCTTTTAAAAGAAATGCTATAACATAGTCAAGGGGAAAAGCAGCATATGCAGACATCCAGAATTATACATGAACTCTGGTTTTAGTCCTTGGTGTTATCAAAAGGCAATGGGAATTGAAACCTTATACCCTTAAGGAGTATGATGGGATGGCTTCATTAAAAATGAGGCTTGGAAAGAAAGCAAAGGAGATGAGCAATTACAATATTCGTAAACATATTTTAGGTGACTCAATTTCCAGATCTTTTCAATTAGGAACAAGTTGAGACAATCAAATGCAATTAATTAGGGTTCTAGCAGCAGCAGCAGAGAGGAGCCAGGGACATGTGTATGAAATTAAGATCTCATCTGAGAAATCTGAGTGTAAGGAATTGTAAATTTCCCCTTTTAACTACTGGGAAATTAGAAAAGAATTATAAATCCCTTCTTAAGAAATGTACAAGTGACAGTAAACTACTAGAAATTTAAGTACAGCAGTAGGTTGGGCTGGATAAAGTTAAGGCTGGAACAAATTTGAAGATAAAAGGTATTATCCTCAAAGACAATACTAAAGGTAATGTCTTTCCTATTGTGTGTGCGTGTTAGTTGCTTCATCACATCCAACCCTCTGCAACCCTGTGGACTGTGTGGAGTGGGTTGCCCTGCCCTCCTCCAGGGGATCTTCCTGACTCAGAGATCAAACCCAGATCTCCTACATTGCAGGCAGTTTCTTTACCATCTCAGTGACCAGGGAAGCCCAACTTTTCTATTGGTTCTTATTAAAAAAATCTTCTTTACGCTTAACATTCTTTTCTATAAAAATTTCAGTTTCATGTAAATGGAATCAAACAATATGTATATAGTGTTTTGTGTCTTTATTTCACTTAGCATAATATTTTCAAGGTTCATCTGTATTTTAGCATATATTGGAATTTCATCCCCTTGGAAGCCTGGATAATATTCCATTGTGCATATATACACCATATTTTGTTTATCCATGCGTCTGCTGATGGACATTTGAACCGTTTCCATTTTCTGGTCATCGTGCATAAAGCTGCCATGAAAATTGGCATACAAGTATCTGTTTGAATACCTGCTTTCAATTCTTTGGGGTATATATTTAGAAGTAGAATTGTTGGATAATATGGTCATACTATGGTTAACTTTTTGAGGAACTGTCAAATTGTGTTCCCACACCACCTGCACCGTTTTACTTTCTCACCAGGAAGGCACAAGGCTTACAATTCTTCCACGTCCTTGCTGTATGATCAGGCTGCTCAAGATGGCTGTACCCCTGCCTGACCAGTGCCTGCTTCATTTACAGGCTATTCCCCTGACTGACCTTCCTACATACTTGCCCCAGACCCTAGCTAATGATTGGTTTAACTTTAGCTGCCATGGTAGTTTATTAAAGGGGCGGTGAGAGGCATGCCCCTTTGCTGGTTTCCCTGGTAACCAATGACCCAACCAGATGTCAATTCCCCTTATAAACAGCACACCGCCCCCACCCCCTCCTTTCAGTAGAAGCCTGTTTCTGTGTCCCGCCTGTCTGCTGCAGGATCTTGCTCCAGGCATGTGAGTTTCTCCATTCATGAAACTGCTAATGTCTCTGTCACTGACTCTGGGTTCTTTCTTCGGTCGCAGGATAGGCAAGTACAGGGTTTGGAGGCTTGTGGGGTGCAACCCAACAATTGGCAGAGCCGGCAAGGAGATGGAGAAAACTCCTGTGAGTGCTGAGATGTTGGTTGGGTAATGGAAAGTTTTGGGGGCTATTCACTAACATTTGGGGCCGAAACTTGTGTGGGAAATCTGTCTACCGGCGTGTGGGGTCCTGTGGTGCCTGTCCTTGATGAATGGGGGCCTCCAAGGGAGTACGGAGGACTCATAGATAACCCTTAAGGCCGTTGCAGAAACATTGGCTGGCTTTTTGGTTGAGGGGGAAAAAGTGGCCCCAGCTGTGGTCTGGCTATTACTTTTTATATTAAGAAAGGTCACAGAGGCCGAGCTAACAGCTGAGGTAAAGATTAACTAAATGCTGGTTCTTGGTCTTTTGAAAGTGAGGTAAGTGAATGTGAGTGAGTGATATGTTCTATTGTCTATTGCTGTTTTTTGTTTAAACTGTAAAAAATCTCTGAAAATGTCCAAGATGGGACTCTTTTTCGACATTCTAAAACTGGTTTTTGTATGTGTCTTTAGAGGAAATTAGCTGTCTAGATGGAATTGGTATTTCTCTTCTTGAGACTTTGAGATGTAAATAATCTACTTTGGGCTCTCAGAAATTTAATCCCTGAGAGTGAAGAAAAGAAGAAAAAAGTCCTTTTAAAACTCTGTAAGAATAATTGTATTTTTGGGTGTGTATGTCTAAAATAGTCTCTCCAGATTTTGGCAACTTGAAACCAAACTAAGTTAAATAAAGAGAATTGACTATTTGGGTCATTTCGAATAGGATAAAACATTGGAACATTAATTTGTAGTGTAGGTTTATCTACCTTTACTTTCTTGGGAAACTAAAGCATAAGTTTTCCAAATAGTAAATGCTGGTATGACAAACAGTGTACACTTACTTGCTTCTTGGTTTTTGCCAGATTAAGATTTTTAAGGGTTAAGATTATAATCAGTCATAATTATAATTATTATAACCACATTTCTTTATTGATTACATTGTAATCAGATGTGTAACTATGTCTTTTAAAGTCTTTTGTCATATATAGACAGTTATGGTTGTACTCTTGATGCTGTTGCAAACATGCTTCACTTTTTTTGTTCTCTTTTTTAATGTACATAATTACAGAATTCAGCATGAAATTTATGCATGGAGTTTTCCATTTTTAATATTTGGTTAAACAAAATACATCATTTTTAAAAAAAAACAAAAAACAAAAAAACAAAACCCAGCACAAGGCCAACAAAATGGAATAAAAGCAGGAAAAACAAAAAGCCTAAGGTTGCCCCTTACTGGGCCTCAGGGTCAGGCCTGCCCCCTTGACTGAAGGAAGTGGGGCTTTTTGCCCTGGGACATCAGCCTTGGTCCCTGATCCTAAGCATCAGAATTGGATGTGAGCAAAGAAATCAGTCCTGACATGTTTAAGCGTAAAAGTGCCTCACCTTTAAGAAGATTCACAGGAAGGACCTTTTTTTGTTTTTTAATTTGGTTGCACCAGATCTTAATTGTGGTCTGTGGGATCTAGTTCTCTGACTAGGGATTGAGCCCAGGTTTCCTGCATTGGGAGCTGGAATTTTAGCCACTAGACCACCAGGGAAGCTCCAGGAAGGACCTGTTGACAAGGACAAGTCTCTGATAAATTTCAGATCATACTGCTGAACTGAATAAGAAATTAAAGAATTTAAGTGAGAGTTCTTGACTTTACACAACAAAGAATTCAAAAGCAAGCTAGAGAAAGGTGTAGGTGAGTTTATTTAGAGAGTTACACACTGCATAGGCAGAATGTGGACTATCTCAGAAAGTGAGAGCCTCCTCAGGGCCTGGAGTCCTAGGTTTCTATGGATTAAGTAATTTCATAGGCTAACAGGTGGAAGAAAGATTCCTGCTGTTTTGGGCAAAGGTGGGGATTTCTCAGGAATTGAATCACTGTCCACATTTGGGCTTTTGATAGTCCACCTCAGAACTGTTATGTGTAAGCAGGAGTGATTTTTACTATTACAGTGAAGGTACAGTGAGCTAATGATCAATGACCAGACTATTCACCAAGCCACTTTGGTTTCAGGAAGTCTTTACTGCATTCCAGCTGCTACGCCCCTTCTCCATTATCTAGTGTTTGTGTCCTAACCCTTTCTCTCTTGCCTCATTCCCCCCTGGATATTTCTCTCCTATCCCTTTGGGAAGCAGAAGGACAGTGTTTGTCTTCTGTGGCTGCCTCGGGGCTGGGAGTGGTGTTGACCCTGCGTATCAGGAAGTAAAAATCTTTGGATGCCTGCTGTAGGGGCCCGAGAGGCAGGGTGCTCTGGGCTGGAATCCTTACATAGCCACTGTTTTGATGTGAAACTGTTGTAGCCTAGGAGACATGAACTTTACCGAGAGGTTAAAGAGGCAGGGTAAAAGAGGAGGAGTTGAAGTATGGCCATTACTGGGCCTAGGAAGAGCGGTAACTGGGTAAGGCTAGGGAGGATGCTTTTAATGGTGGACCAGACAGCACCAGCATTTGACCCTGGTGGCAACGCTGTACCCATGATGCTTGTTCATAAATCTTTATGAGGTCCATCTCTAGCTGACCTGAATTATTGATGTTGGTACAGCAGATTTTATTTACGCCCACACAGGCAGCACCCTGCTCAGCCAGCAAGTAGCCCAAGGCCAATCTATTGTCCATAACCACATTGGCTTAACCATTCACTTAAAGGGAGTTTAAAGAAGCTGAAAGTCTGTTTAGGGCATTTCCACTGATCAGGACTAGGTCCTCTAAAGTGTTGGCTAGATTTTCTAGGATTACCTCATGGTAGGCAAAGTCTCCCGATGGAGTGGCCAATCCCTTTGCCAGTACTATTCCTGCCCTCATATTAATCTGATGGCCCACCTCGGATGGGATTGAGTTTATCCTGTATGGCTATTTCAATTTAGCTCAAGCTGACAATATGGGGGACCAATTTGTGGGTCTGTTTTTTGTTTTTGTTAGTTTAAATGTTTTATTATCAAAGTAACGCATTTTAATTGTTAAAAAATTGGCAAGTAATTTGTAGGCTTCTTCATCAAACAAGACCCAAAGTCAAAAAGGGCTTCCCGTAGGTCATTTCAAATGGGCTTAGTTTTAAAATTCCCTTTGGCACCATCCTGTTCCACAGAAGGGCTACAGGGAGGAGGGAGACGACACAGATTTCTTAAGTCTCTTGGCACAGCTTAACAGTTTGCATTGGTTTTTTTTTTTTTTTTTAACCTTGCCTGAGGCCTCCAGGAAGAGTAGAGGTGGTAATTAATACCTAGAGCTGGGGAAACCTGTTGGGTCACCTTGGCAGTGAAAGAAGTTCCGTTATCACTCTGTAAGCTTTTGGGAAACCAGAATCTCAGAATTATCTCTTTAAGCAGAAATTTGGATACTGCTATTGCCTTTGCAGTTCTAGAAGGGAAAGCTTCTATCCACCTTGTAAAGGGGTCTATGAGTACCAATAAGTATTCCATCCTCTATGTGGAGGCATTTAGGTCTATTTGCTAATCTTCCCCTGGATAGGTTCTGCAATATTGTATGGGCTGAGTTAGGGGTGGAGGTATGTGGTGGCTTCCTGGGTACAAAGATCACAAGCCTCCGTAACATTTTTAACAGTTTGGGAGAGTCCCTTACCCAGGAACACCTGAGTGACAAAAATGATTAGGGAGGCCTGCCTTAAATGGGAGGAATCTTGGAAGTGCTTAGTTATTTTCCACTGCTTGGCCTCAGGAATGAGAAACTTGTTTTCTTTTGTCAGCTACCCTAAATAGTCTCTTTTCACTCTCCAGCATTTAGCCCATTTGATTTTTGTAGGTGTATAAGATGGCACAATAAAGGACAGAAATGGTATGGACCTAACAGAAGCAGAAGATATTAAGAAGAGGTGGCAAGAATACACAGAAGAACTGTACAAAAAAGATCTTCACAACCCAGATAATCACAGTGACATGATCATTCACCTAGAGCCAGACATCCTGGAATGCAAAGTCAAGTGGGCCTTAGGAAGCATCACTACAAACAAAGCTAGTAGAGGTGATGGAATTCCAGTTGAGCTATTTCAAATCCTAAAAGATGATGCTGTGAAAGTGCTGCACTCAATATGCCAGCAAATTTGGAAAACTCAGCTGTGGCCACAGGACTGGAAAAGGTCAGTTTTTATCCCAATCCCAAAAAAAGGCAATGCCAAAGAATGCTCAAACTACTGCACAATTGCCCTCGTCTCACATGCTTAAAGTAATGCTCAAAATTCTCCAAGCCAGGCTTCAACAATTTGTGAACTTTGAACTTCCAGATGTTCAAGCTGGATTTAGAAAAGACAGAGGAACCAGAGATCAAATTGCCAACATCCATTGGATCATCAAAAAAGCAAGAGAGTTCCAGAAAAACATCTATTTCTGCTTTATTGACTATGCCAAAGCCTTTGACTATGTGGATCACAATAAACTGTGGAAAATTCTTCAAGAGATGGGAATACAAGACCACCTGACCAGCCTCCTGAGAAATCTGTATGCAGATCAGGAAGCAATAATTAGAACTGGACATGGAACAACAGACTGATTCCAAATCAGGAAAGGAGTACATCAAGGCTGTGTGTTGTCACCCTGCTTATTTAACTTATATGCAGAGTACATCATAAGAAATGCTGGACTGGGAAAAGTACAAGCTGGAGTCAAGATTGCCAGGAGAAATATCAATAACCACAGATATGCAGATGACAACACACTTATGGCAGAAAGCAAAGAAGAACTAAAGAGTCTCTTGATGAAAGTGAATGAGGAGAGTGGAAAAATTGGCTTAAAGCTCAACATTCAGAAAACTAAGATCATGGCATCCGATCCCATCACTTCATGGCAAATAGATGGGGAAACAATGGAAACAGTGAGAGATTTTATTTTTCTGGGCTCCAAAATCACTGCAGATGGTGACTGCAGCCATGAAATTCAAAGGCACTTGCTCCTTGGAAGAAAAGCTATGACCAACCTAGACAGCATATTAAAAAGCAGAGACATTACCTTGCCAACAAAGGTCCGTCTAGTCAAGGCTATGATTTTTCCAGTAGTCTGTATGAATGTGAGAGTTGGGCTATAAAGAAAGCTGAGCACAGAAGAATTGATGCTTTTGAAGTGTGGTGTTGGAAGAAGACTCTTGAGAGTCCCTTGGACTGCAAGGAGATCCAACCAGTCCATCCTAAAGGAGATCAGTCCTGAATATTCATTGGAAATTATTGATCCTGAAGCTGAAACTCCAATATTTGGCCACCTGATGCAAAGAACTGACTCATTTGAACAGACCCTGATGCTAGGAAAGATTGAAGGCAGGAGGAGAAAGGGGATGATAGAGGGTGAGATGGTTGAATGGTATCACCTACTCAATGGACATGAGTTTCAGTAAACTTTGGGAGTTGGTGATGGACAGGGAGGCCTGGCATGCTGTAGTCTATGGGGTCGCAAAGAGTTGGACATGACTGAGTGACTGAACTGACTGACTGAAGATGGCACCATTGGGCAGGGTGGGGTGTCGGGTAGGAGAGCTCTGGCTGGGATAGGGTTGGCTATTCTTGGACTGAAATCTAAGTACCCCTGCAGCCAGGACATTTCCCCTTATAAGGGATGTACTGAGCCTTTGGCCTCTGTAAGGAATGACTTCAACCTCCTTTGGAAGCTGGACTGTTTCTAGAAGTTCTAGAACTTCTGTCTAGTGTTTCATAAGGGCACCTTTGGCTGTTAATAGTCCCTTTTCTTTCTTAACTGGAGTGCTGTGGTCAAGGCAACTGACTTGGCCTCTTGGGTGGAAGTGTGAGAGGGCAGAACTCCAGGCTCAGCTGACTTGGCATAACCAGCCTTTTTTGCCCCTTCATGTATAAATCTGCTTCCATGGGTAAACCATTCTGCATCAGGATTGGTCAGTGGCTCATCCTTGAGGTCAGGCCTACTGGAATAATCTTGTTCAATAGTCTCCATATAGGAGTAAAGAAGGGACCCTTGGGATGGGTGGTCCGGCATTAGAGTAGCTGGGTTCAGACTATGCAAACCTTGAGTTACACCTGGGGTGTCATATAAGAGAGACTGGTACTTAAGCAATCATCCAGCCATCAGCCATTTCTGTCCGTTTGCTTCTAGGATTCCTTATTCCTGGTGAGGAGTTAGGACTTCCAGTGATTGTCCTACCTCTTCTACTAGCAGAGCAGTGGCAGCCACTACCCTAAGACACCCTGGTTATCCAATGACTAACTGATGAAGTTGTTCTGAGAAATAAGCTATCAGTCTAGAGAGATAACTGAATTTTTGGGTGAGGACACCCAAGGCTACCTCTTGTCTCTCAGCTATTTACAGGGTAAAAGGTTTTTTCTAAGTTTGGGAGATCTAATGCAAGGGCAGTCCCTAATTTTTGTTTTACAGGCTAGGAATGCCCATTGGCAATTTTCATCCCAGTTGAGGGGTTTGCGGTCCATCGTTTTAGGGCCTCATGGGCTTTGCTGTGAGCCAGAATCTAGGTATCCAGATCCTACAAGATCTTGCCACCCCCAGAAATGTCCTCAGTTGCCTTTTATTTGGGGGTGGGGTTGAAGGCTATGATGACTTCCTTTTGGTTCTAGGCTAGAGACCTCATTCCAGGGGTGAACCCACATCCCAGATATATAACCTATTGGGTGGAAATCTGGGCCTTGTGAGGAAAGACTCAAATACTCATTCCCCTAGGAAGTCAAGGACCTGAATGGTGTGTTTGTTTATTTTGTTGAAGTACAGTTGATTTACAATGTTGTATTAGTTTCATGTGTACAAAACAAAGTGATTCAGATACATCTCCCTATGCATATATATTCTTTCCCAGATTCTTTTCCCTTATAGGTTATTATAAACTAGTGTGCTATCCAGTAGGCCCTTGTTTATTTTATGTATGGTGGTATGTATATGTTGATCCCATCCTCTAGTTTATCCCTCCTCCACCTTCCCCTTTGTCAAACATAAGTTTGTTTTGTGTGGCTGTGGATATATTTCTGTTTTGTAAATAAGTACACTTGTATCATTTTTTTTTTAAGATTCCACTTATAGGGGATATCATATGATATTTGTCTTTCTCTGACTTCATTTAGTATGAGATCTCTAGGTGCATCCATGTTGCTACAAATGGCATTATTTCATTATTTAAAAAAAATTAATTGGGTGTGCTGGGTCTTCCTTGCTTTGTGTGGGCTTTTTCTAGTTTCAGAGAGCTTGGACTATTCTTCGTTATGGTATATGGGCTTCTTATTGCTGTGACCTCTCTTGTTGCCGAGCACAGGTTCTAGGCATGTGAGCTTCGGTAGTTGTGGTGCTCAGGCTTTGTGGCTCCAAGGCACGTGGAATCTTTCCAGTCCAGGGACTGAACCCATGTCCCCTGCGCTGTCAGGTGGATTCTTATCTACTGCCCCACCAGGGAGGTCCATTTCATTCTTTTTCAAAGCTAATATTCAGTTGTGTATCGATTCCACGTCTTCTTTATCCATCCATCTGTCATTGGACATTTAGGTTGTTTCCATGTCTTGGATCTTACAAATAGTACTGCTACGAACATTGGGGTGCACATATCTTTTTTAGTTAAAGTATTCTGTGGACATAGACTTAGGAATGGGATTGCAGGATCATATAGTAACTCTTTTAGTTTCTTTTAAGGAACCTCCATACTGTTCTTCATAGTGGATGTACCAATTTACAATCCCACTATCAGTGTAGGAGGGTTTCTTTTTTTCCACACCCTCTCTAGCACTTATTTGTTGACTTTTTGATGATTGCCGTTCTGACTGGTGTAAGGTGGTACCTCATTGTAGTTTTGGTTTGCATTTCTGTCTTAATTAGTGATTCTGAGCACCTTTTCATGGTTTTTTTTGGGCCATCGGTTATGTCTTCTTTGGAGAAATATCTACTTAGATCTCTTTGGAGAAATGTCTACTTAGATCTATTTTTTAAATTGAATTTTTTTTTTTTTTTAATATTGAGCTATATGCCTATTTGTATATTTTGGATATTAATCGCTTGTGGGTCACATTGTTTGAAAATATTTTCTTCCACTCTGTAGGTTGTCTTTTCATTTTGTTTATGGTTTCCTTTGCTATGCAAAAGCTTTTAAGTTTAATTAGGTCTCATTTTAAAATTTATCTTATCTCTATTACTCTAGGAGATGGATCCAAAAAGATACTGCTGTGATTTTGTCAAACTGTGTTCTGCCTATTTTATCTTCTAGGAGTTTTATAGTATCTGATCTTACATTTAGGTCTTTAACTTATTTTGAGTTTGTTTTTGTGTATGGTGTTAGAGGAGATTCTAATTTCATTCTTTATTATCCAGTTTTCCCAGTACCATTTAATGTAGACTGTCTATTCCCTACTGTATATTCTTGCTTTCTTTGTCATAGATTAATTGAATGTAGGTATGTGGATTTATTTCTGGACTTTCTATCCTGTTTCATGCCATATTTTCTGATTACTGTAGCTTTGTAGTGTGGTCTGAAGTCAGGGAGCCTGATTCCTACAGCTTTGTTTTTCTTAAGATTGATTTGGCTATTTGAAGTTTTTGTAGTTCCATACAAATTAAATTTTTTTTCTAGTTCTGTGAAAAATGCCATTAGTAATTTGATAGATATTGTGTTGAATGTGTAGGTTGCACTGGGTAGTATAATCATTTTGACAATATTTATTCTTCCAATCCACAAATAGAGTATATCTTACCATCTGTTTGTGTAATCTTTGATTTCTTTCATCAGTGTCTTCTAGTTTTCTGAGTACAGGTCTTTTGGCTCCTCAGGAAGGTTTATTCTTAGGTATTTGTTCTTTTTGATGCAATGGTAATGGGATTGTTTCCTTTATTTCTCTTTCTGATTTTTCATGGTGAGTGTATAGAAATGCAAGAGATTTCTATACATTAATTTTGTATCCTGAAACTTTACCAAGTTCATCAATGAGCTCCATTAACTTTCTGGTAGCATATTTAGGATTCTATATGTATAGTGTCATGTCATCTGGAAACATGATACTTCTTTTTCAGTTTGGATTCCTTTTATTTCTTCTATGGTTGCTGGGGCTAGGACTTCCAAAACTGTTGAATAAATGTGGTGAGAGTGGACATTCTTGTCTTGTTTTCTGATCTTAGGAAAAATGCTTCCAGCTTTTCACTGTTGAGTATGATATTAGCTGTGGGTTTGTCATATATATTGCCTTTATTGTGTTGAGGTATATTCTGTCGATCCTCACTTTTTGTAGAGTTTTTATCATAAATAAATGCTGAATTTTTCAAAAGCTTTTTCTGCCTCTATTGAGTTGATCATATGGTTTTTAGTCAATTTGTTAATGTGGTGTATCACACTGATTGATTTGCAGATACTGAAAAATCCTTGCACCCCTAGAGTAAATCCCACTTGATCCTTTCAATGAATTGTTGGATTCGGTTTGCTAGTATTTTGTTGAGGATTTTTGTGTCTATCAGTTCAGTTCAGTCACTCAGTCGTGTCCGACTCTTTGTGACCCCATGAACTGCAGCACGCCAGGCCTCCCTGTCTATCACCAACTCCCAGAGTCCACCCAAACCCATGTTCATTGAGTCGGTGATACTGTCCAACTATCTCATCCTCTGTTGTCCCCTTCTCCTCCCACCTTCAATCTTTCCCAGCATCAGAGTCTTTTCAAATGAGTCAACTCTTCACATCAGGTGGCCAAAGTATTGGAGTTTCAGCTTCAGCATCAGTCCTTCCAATGAACACCCAGGACTGATCTCCTTTAGGATGGACTGGTTTGGATCTCCTTGCAGTCCAAGGGACTCTCAAGAGTCTTCTCCAACACCACAGTTCAAAAGCATCAATTCTTTGGCACTCAGCTGTCTTTATAGTTCAACTCTCACATCCATACATGGAAAACCCATGGCCTTGACTAGATGAACCTTTGTTGACAAAGTAATGTATCTGCTTTTTAATATGCTATCTAGGTTGGTCATAACTTTCCTTCCAAGGAGTAAGTGTCTTTTAATTTCATGGCTGCAATCACCATCTGCAGTGATTTTGGAGCCCAAAAATATAAAGTCAGTCACGTTTCCACTGTTTCCCCATCTATTTGCCATGAAGTGATGGAACCAGATGCCATGATCTTAGTTTTCTGAATGTTGAACTTTTCCACTTTTCCAGCTTTTCCACTTTTCCAGCTTTTCCACTCTCCTCTTTCACTTTTCATCAAGAGGGTCTTTAGTTCTTCACTTTCTGCCATAAGGGTGGTGTCATCTGCATATCTGAAGTTATTGATGTTTATCCTGGCAATCTTGATTCCAGCTTGTGCTTCCTCCAGCCCAGCATTTCTCATGATGTACTCTGCATATAAGTTAAATAAGCAAGGTGACAATGTACACTCTTGATGTACTCCTTTTCCGATTTGGAACCAGTCTGTTGTTCCATGTCCAGTTCTAACTGTTGCTTCCTGACCTATGTACAGGTTTCTCAAGAGTTCATCAGTAATATTGCCTGTGATTTTCTTTTTTTGTGGTATCTTTGGTTGTGGTATCAGGGGATGGTGGTTTGGAAGTGTTCCCTTCTCTGCAATTTTTTGGGAAGAATTTCAGAGGATAGGTGTTAACTCTTCTCTAAAGGTTTGATAGACTTTGTGTATGAAGTCATCTAGTCCTGGACTTTTTGTTTGGAGTTTTTAAATCACAGATTCTATTTCATTTCAGCACTTGTAATTGGCTTGGTCACATTTTCTTTTTCTTCCTGGTTCAGTCTTGGGAGTTTGTACCTTTCTAAGAATTTATCCATTTTATCTGGATGGTCCATTTTATTAGCACATAGTTGCTTGTAGCAGTCTCTTATGGTGGTTCTTGTGGTGTTGGTTGTAATGTCTTCTTTTTATTTCTAAACTTATAGATCTGGGCCCTCTCTTTTTATTTTTCCTTGATGAGTCTATGGAAAGGTTTATCAATATTGTTTATCTCTTCAAAAATTTAGCTCTAAGTTTCATTGATCTTTTCTATTTTCTTCTTAGTCTGTATTTCAATTATTTCTGCTCTAATTTTTATAATTTCTTTCCTTCTACTAACTTTGGGTTTTGTTTTTTTTTCTAGAATTGCTGTAGGTATAAAGTTTAGGTTTTTCATTTAAGATTTTTCTTGTTTCTTGAGGTAAGACTGTATTTCTATAAAATTCCTTCTTAGAACTGCTTTTGCTGTGTCTGATAGATTTTGGATCCTCATGCTTTTGTTTTCATTTGTTTATAGATATTTTTTGACTTCTTTAATTTCTTCAGTGATCCATTCATTTAATAGCATATTGGTTAGCCTCCATGTGTTTGTATTTCTTTTTGAAGTTTTTTTTTTCTTTCTTCTTGTAGTTGATTTCTAATCTCATGGCATTATGTTCAGAAAAGTTGCTTGAGAGGTTGTCAGTTTTCTTATGTCTACTGAGACTTATCTTATGGCCCAGTATGTGATCTATCCTGGAGAATGTTTCATGTGTTCTTGAAAAGAATGCATATTCTGTTGCTTTCATGTGGAATGTTCTATAAATATTTACTCCTTTAGATCTAAAGCATCATTTAAGGCCTGTGTTTCCTTATTGATTTTCTATCTGGATGATCTCTTCAACACTTCAATAGTGTTAAAGTCCACCACTATTATTCTGTTACTGTCGATTTCTCCTTTTATGTCTATTTACATTTGCCTTATATATTGAGGTGCTCCTATGTTGAGTGCATATGTATTTACAATTTTTATATCTTCTTCTTGGATTGATCCCTCTGGATGGTGTTTTGAGTTATCTGAGTTATCCTTAGTGGGACTAAAAAGTAGGATGTGGCCCACATACTGTAGGAGAGATCTATTAATCAACTATAATCCTCTTAATTCCTTTGCTAATTTGTTTCCATACAGGAGGGTGTACCCCTGTATCCTTAGGGTAGCACAGTCAAGTTAGCTGGGAATGTTATGACTATCTGGATCTGTCCACTCAAAGGTATATTGAGAGTCTGGGTGCAGGGAAATGCAAAAGAAGGCATCCCTTATGTCTGTCACAGTAAACCAGTTTGCATTTTCTGGAACTTGGCTCAGTGTGGCGTATGGGTTAGGGACTATCGAGTGGACAGGAACTACTGTTTCATTAACTGCCCTCAGGTCTTGAGCAAGTCTGTATTCTCTACTTTGCTTTCTTATGGGGAGAATGGGGATATTGCCCAGAGATTGACAGGGATATAATAGCCCATATTTTAAGAAGTTGGTTATTAAAGCCTTGATAACTTCTTGGACCTTGGGCCTCAGGCCTTAAGGGATACTGTTTATCCCATCAGTCGTCAGCACTGGGTTTTAATGAAATCTGAACTGACGGCACATTAGTAGCTCTGTCAGAAGCTTCAGTGTCCTAGTCAGTGGGGTCTACTTGAGAAACGCTATGGGGTGGAAAGGAGATAGCCTCTGATTTGTGACTGGGGCAGGCTCTATGACTAAGAGCAATTGTTTCTCTGAGGGGATCTCTGATCGAACTATTGTCTAGAATTTAGTGAGCAAATCCCTTCCCAACAAGGGGAAAGGGCACTTAGGCGTAAACAAGAACTGGTGTGCAAAGGTCAAATTCCCTATTATGCAGCTAAGGGGTTGTGATGAATCATTTGGCTTTGTGCCATCCATCAATCTCTGTTACTATACAGGATTGGGAGAATAAGAGTCCAGGGAAATCAGTCAGCACAGAATAGGCAGCCTCTGTATCTAATTAAAAAGGCAAAAACTTTCCATTGTATGAATGTTAATTATGTTGAATTGGTTTGTAGTGCTTTTCAGGTCTGTTTTATCCTTCTAGTTTTCTATTCAGTCTGTTAATTTTTGAGAGTTTGATATTGAAAACCCAACTAAAAATCTTAATTTATCTACCTAAAAGAATAATCGTAACATACAGTGGAACTATATGTAACTTTGTTCTGTATTTTCCAAGTCTCCTATAAATGTTATAATACTTTCATAACTTAAAAAATTAAAAAGAAAGAAAACAACTTTCCTACCTGCCATGTCCAGGATTACCTGAGTGAGGCTCCTCCAGTGAAATATCTAGGTGTCCTTTGGAAGCCAGGGAGGGTCCAGGGCCCTGTCAGTCTTCAGTCTTCTTGGCCACTCTCACGTTGAGAGCCTCAAGCCCCCTCTGGGATTGGGGGCAGTCGCACTGTCAGTGGTCCTCTCGTTTGTAGGGTCTTGGTGGACTTTTTCCATACACGGGGGCTTCGTCCTTTCAGTGGTCCTCCTGGCTGCATTTAAAACATGTTCCTTCTTGGCAGAGCAGTGGCTCTAATCTAGATTTTCTAGATCCTGCCCCTCATGTTGGCTTTTGCAAGGGGGGAGATTAACTGTGAGGTGGTGCAGGGGCCAGGGTTGCTAACAATAAGTGTGCCTTTTGCTGTTGTAACTGACAACAGTGTTGCTTCCTGCTGTGTCCTCAACCCTGTCTCTGTTGTTAAATACTCCAAGTCAATGAACTGATTCATGGGGCTTTGGGTTCCCATAGCTGTCTTCTGTAATTCTTTTTCCTAATGTCTGGGGTAGATTGAGTGATAAAGTGATTATTTACAAGTACTTGCGCTTCAAGGGTGTTGGGATTATTACTGGTATACTTTCTAAAGGGTTCCACCAGGCAGTCCTAAAAAAGGGTCAAATTTTCTCCTTTCCCCCATGTTACTTCTTTGGCTGTCCTAATTAACAGGCTTAACAACACTTTTCCACCCCTTCTATGAGGCAAGTTATGATGTGGTTCTTGTATTCATACCCTCTATCTCCCTGTTGGTAGTCCCCAGTGAACTGTATCCCCTCCAGTAAGGTAGATTATATGTCCTTGATTTGGGGCTACCAGTTCATTGGCAGGCACATAGGTATAGTTCCTAGGCTATACTAATGATCTGGCTTTTTTCTTTAAAAGTGCAGTGGGTAGAAAGGAGGACCTGTGGACTCCTCCAAGTAAGTTCATAGGTCATTGTCAGCTTGGTGAATTCCTGTGTGAACTGATTGGGGTCCTCAGAAAAATGTCCAAACTAGCAAGTTCAGCCATAAGAAAAGGGATGTGGACTCTGTGGATGTGGAAGGGATGTGGAAGCCAGCACTTCCTTTAAGGGTCAGAGTTTGGTATTGGGAGGCTGGTAGGTAGACCTGCTTCATGTTGTACTGGCAGGACTCACCTCCAGTAAAAGAGAATACAGGACAGGGCTGGAGAAATCAGGTGGTGGGATTCCCAGTAACCCAGGTGGGGCCCTAGGGCTAGACAGCCAGGGAGACTATCCTCTCCCCACCCCCACCTCTGCCTTAGAATTGGGATGGGTAGAAGTTCCCAGTTGGGAACTTTGAGGAGGTGGGCTCATAAGGGATCATCTAAAATGTCAGGCTCCTTGGGGTGGAGTGGGGATTGGGAAAAAGGCACTTTGAAGGGGGTGTAAGCCAGGCACAACTCAGCAGGAGCTTTTTTAGATCTGGATCTTACAAGTAGGGTTATGAACATTTGTGCGTTTGAGACTTCTTCCGTTCATCTTCCCTTTTATGAAGTAGGTCCAGTTGCAAGATAATATTGTAATTTAATGACCCATTTTCTGACCAGATCTCTTTGCTTCCCTCATTTATACTGGGGCTATGCAGTGTTGCAAAATAAAGTTAATTTCTTTTTTAAGCTATCTTTTCTAAGTTTACTCCAATTAGTTACTGTGAATCCTAAGCCCCACTGTGTTTGTAGTGGTCCCTATTATTGGCTAGGATGCTGTGATGAGAGAGGGATTTTGTTAAATGGTAGTTGTCTGTCCTGGCACTCTCCCAGTGTCCCTAGTATTCCAAAAATGTAGGCAGCGGAGTGCGCAGCTAGGGACTTCAGTGGATAGATCCCCAAAAGGGAGTGTTACAGAATCAAGTTCTGATGGCAATGAAAATGATAGTATGTTACTGGAGAGTAGGGTCTTGTCCCAAAACAGAATTCAGAGACAAGACGCAGAGTTCAAGAAGGCAAAGCGAGGATATATTAAGCTATAATACGCTCTCAATAGGAGACTCAGGTGAGTAGGTGCCTTGAGTTTTCTTTAGGAAGCTGGTTATATTGGGTGTAAAAATAAGCAGAATATTCTTGGGGAAGGAGGGTTTTTGGGTCATATTTCCATATTATCATCCTGGTTTCACCTTTCCTAAGGGAGGAAAGATTTTTGTTCTTATTTAGGCTTTAAAAAAAATTTATTGAACTGTAGTTGATTTACTATATTGTGTTAGTTTCAGTATACAGCAGTGATTCAGTTATACATATACTCATCCTTTTTCAGATTCTTTCCTAATGTAGCTTATCACAGAATAGAGTAGAGTTCCCTGAGTTATATAGCTGGTCCTCGTCGGTTATCTATCTTATGTATAGTAGTGTGTGTATGTTAACCCTAAGTTCCTGATTTACACCTCCCCCTCCATGTTTCCCCTTTGGTAGAGATGTTTGTTTTCCATATCTGTAAGTCTGCATTTGTAAATAACTTCATTTGTATCACTTTTAAAAATTAGATTGCACATATATTTGTCTTTCTTTTATTTCACTTGGTATGCTAATCTCCACCCATGTTGCTACCAATGGCATACTTCATTCTTTTCTGTGTCTGAGCAATATTCCCCTGTGTATATATAATATAGCCTTTTTATTCATTTGTTGGTGGACACTTAGGTTGCTGGCATATCTTGGCTATTACACATAATGCTGCAATGAACATTGGGGTGCATTTATCTTTTCTAATTATATTCCTAGGAGTGGGATTACTGGATAATATGGTAGTTCTATTTTTTGTTTTTTAACTAACCTCCACACTGTTCTCCCTAGTGGTTGTACTAACTTACATTACCACCAACAGTGTAGGAGGGTTCCCATTTCTCCACATCCTCTCCAGCATTTATTGTTCATAGATTTTTTTTTTTTTTTTTGATGATGGCCATTCTGACTATGTGAAGTGATACCTCACTGTAGTTTTGATCTGCATTTCCCTGATAATTAGTGATGTTTAGCATCTTTTCATGTGCCTCTTGGCCATTGTATGTCTTCTTTGGAGAAATGTCTATTTAATCATCTGCCCAGTTTTTGATATAGTTATTTGTTTTTTTTTGACCTAGAACTGCATGAGTGGTATGTTTTGGAGATTAATCTCTTCTAGGTTGCTTCATTTGCAAGTATTTGCTCCCATTCTGTGGATTGTCTTCATTTTGCTTATAGTTTGCTTTGCTGTGAAGAAGCTTCATTGCATTCTTGAATGCTGAGTACTTCCTAACTGCAAGGTTAATTTTACTGTAATGAGAACATAATGAATGAAAGGTTACATCCAGATACCAAAGATCCTGTCTTTCCCCACATTTCTGTCTGCATCTAGGACCTTTGTCATCCCAAGATGTGTGGTTTTCAGTCATTCAGAGGTTCCTGCTTTTCTTTGTCTGCCCACAGGACCCCCAATGTTCATAATATGTATGGTTTCCTGCCATTTGGCCTGTGTCCCCCTAGCTCATATCTAGCTATCTACCTGTTCTAACAGTATGGTTGGCTTATTATACCTGATCTGTGATGGTCCCTGACTCCAGGCCAGGGAATTCAGCAGAAGAGGCATTTAATTAAGCAGGGAAAACTGGGCTTGTGGCCGTCCAGCCTTAAGAAAGGGTTTGTTTGTCAAAGGCAGCAGTGAGATCCCTGTGAGCACTTGAATGTCTGCCTATTCAGTTAGGCTGATGAGCTCTCCTGTGTTAGTTAAGGAATGAGAGCCCGCAGGAGAAAAAGTACCCCAAGTGCATGGCCTAAACCCTTCAGAGAGGGAGGGATGGAGGAGACATAGGCCCTGAATTGGCTGAGTGAACAATCTTTATCATCACATGAAAGAAAGTGTAGAAACTAACACAGCATTTTAAATCAGCTGTGCGTCTGTGCATGCAGTTGGCTTCAATAGTGTCAGACTCTTTTCGACCCCATGGACTGTATCCTACCAGGTTCCTCTGTCCATGAGATTTTCCAGGCAAGAATACTATAGTGGGTTGCCATGCCCTCCTCCAAGGGATCTTCCTGACCCCAGGGATGGAACCTGCATCTTTTAAGTTTCCTGTGTTGGCAGGCGGGTTCTTTACTGCTATACCCCAACAAAAATTAAAAAAAAGAGAAATATTAGACATAACATGAGGCTCTGTATGATTTGTTTTTTAACTAATAAAAGAAAGTATATTTCAAGAAAAAAAAAAGTGTATAGAGCTTGGGGCTGGAGTATATAGATCCACAAGGCAAAGTGATGATCATAATACAAGGAAAATGTTCCCTTCAGGATGTGACATTTAAGATGTTTAGCATAACTGGTGGATCAAGCAACCAGTGGAGGGACCATCAGCTGGGGACTCAGAGTAATAGTAGGTCTTGACCTGAGGGGATGCTAGAGAGGGATACCTCTGTATGGCCATGAAGCAGATGTGACAGCCAACCTGTTGGCACAGTCAGCCAGGGTGCTCAGGTTCTGTAGACAGTCTAGGAAGTTAGGAGGGGTGTGAGAGAAGGAAGAGGAGGGGGACATTCAAAGTGCGATGGATTTTGTGGCTCCTAACTAAACTAGGAAATATAAGTCAGCAAGCCCTGATAGGGAGGTGCCTGCCTGTGACTTCCACTTAGAAGTGCAATGAGGCTGTGAGCCCCAAGAAGCACTCAGGAAGGACCAGGCCACAGATCTAATGGAGGACTACCACAGTCCTCCTGTCTGAGCACCCTAATACAGTTCTCGGTCCCAGAATTGGACTGAGACTGGGAAAAAGTATGGAGGGGGAATAATTGGGCTCAAGGAGCCATGGAGGGGAAAGTCACCCAATCAAGTTGCCAATTATTTGCTGTGGTCTTAATTTGAAAGTCTGGATGGTTGTCTCGTGGATCTTCTTTGCTCAAAAGAAATAGAGTGGTATAACCCGAAGATGGGAAAGGAGGAGAGAGAACCAGTGAAGAGCCGGAGGTTCAGTGGGTTCCTTCAAGGCCAGGCAGCTGGTTTCTGCTAGATCCTGTGGGCAGTATCAGCTGTCAGCTAAGGGGCTACTAGGTCTTCACAGTGTCAACTACAAATTGGCACTTGCCATGGGTGCTTGCCACCTACCTCTACAATGATTAAATCATGTACTGCATAACTTTCAACACTCCCCCAAGGAGTTAGGGATTAAATCATGTACTGCTTAACTTTCAACACTCCCCCAAGGAGTTAAGGATTAAATCATGTACTGCCTAACTTTCAACACTCCCCCAAGGAGTTAAGGATTAAATCATGTACTGCTTAACTTTCAACACTCTCTGAAGGAGTTAAGGGAGGTGCTCTGGGAAAAACTGTCAGGACAGGTCTTCAGATAGTTGGAAATTCTCAGGGGCCAATTTTATGAGCCCAATTCTTATATCTCTTCATATCTATTCTAGAAAAGCACTGAAGTCTTTCATGGTGATGACTGTTTCTTGTGACAAATAGAAGCTTCATACTAGCAGAAACTTTCTACAAAAAATATGTGCTTGATGGCATGCACTCCCCCTTTATCAAAATCACATATATACCATCCTTTCTTCCTATCTGATTGGAGCAGTTTCTCAGAGGTATCTAACCACCAGGCTGCAGTCCTCATTTTCCCCCATATAAAATTTAACTCACAACTATCATATTGTGCATTTTTAAAAAAAGTTGGCAACATCTTGGGACCCTTTGTCCCAGTAACTCTCCATGGAGGTGGGGAGCTATAGCCTGATAGGTAGATAGAGATTATGCCCTTTGGGGTCCCTGCTGTGGTTGCCACAAAAGATGTTGCTGAAGAGGGAAATGTCACATCCTGGGACCTGCAGGAATTCTTAGAATATATTGCTAAATGGGGGTTCTCAGGTACAAAATAATTCAAGAGCAAGCCAAAGAAAAAGCAAATGTGAGATTATTTAGAAAGATGCAGACTCAATAGGCACAATGTGAAGACTCTCAGTGAGAGCTGCCCCAGGTCTTGGAGTCATGGGTTTTTTATGTGTTAGGTAATTTCATATTCTAGTGTTGTTGCTTGTTGTTCAGTCACCAAGTCATGTCTGACTCTTTGCGACCCCATGGACTGCAATATGCCAGGCCTCTGTTCCTCACCATCTCCTAGAGTTTGCCCAAGTTCATGTCCATTGAATCAGTGATACCATCCAACTATCTCATCGTCTGTCACCCTCTTCTCCTTCTGCCTTCAGTCTTTCCCAGCATCAGGGTCTTTTCCAATGAGTTGGCTTTTCACACCAGGTGGCCAAATATTGGAGCTTCAGCTTCAGTCCTTCCAATGAGTATTCAGGGTTGATTTCTTTTAGAATTGATTGGTTTGATCTTCTTTGCTGTACAAGGGACTCTCAAAGGTCTTCTCCAGCACCACAGTTTGAAAGCATCTGCCTTCTTTATGGTTCAACTCTCACATCTGTACATGACTACTGGAAAGACCATAGCTTTGACTACACAGACCTTTGTTGCAAACTGATGTCTTTGCTTTTTAATACACTGGCTAGATTTGTCATAGGTTTCTTTTCAAGAAGCAATCGTCTTCTAATTTCATGACTGCAGTTACCATCTGCAATGATTTTAGAGCCCAAGAAGAGAAAATCTGTCACTTCTTCCACCTTTTCCCCTTCTATTTGCCACAAAGTGATGAAACTGGCTGCCATGATCTTAGTTTTTTTTTTTTAATATTGAGTTTTAGGCTTTTTCACTCTCCTCTTTCACTCTCATTAAAAGGCTCTTTAGTTTGTCTTCACTTTCTGCCTTTAGAGTGGTATTATCTGCATATCTGAGGTTGTTGATATTTCTCCCAGCAATCTTGATTCCAGCTTGTAACTCATTCAACCTAGCATTTCACATAATGTGCTCTGCATATAACAGCCTTGTCATACTCCTTTCTCATTTTTGAATCACTCCATTGTTCCATATAAGGTTCTAAGTTGCTTCTTGACCAACATACAGGTTTCTCAGGAGACAGGTAAGATGGTCTGGCATTCCCGTCTCTTTAAGAGTTTTCCACAGTTTGTTATGATCCACACAGTCAAAGGCTTTAGTATAGTCAATGAAGCAGAAATAGATGTTTTTCTGGAATTTTCTTGCTTTTTCTATGATCCAGCGGATGTTGGCATTTGATCTCTGGTTCCTCTGCCTTTTCTAAACTTTCCAACTGTACATCTGGAAGTTCTCAGTTCATGTACTGCTGAAGCCTAACTTGAAGGATTTTGAGCATAACATTACTAATATGGGAAGTGAGTGCAATTGTCTGGTAGTTTGAATATTCATTAGTACTGCCCTTCTTGGGAATTGGGATGAAGATTGACCTTTTCCAGTCCTGTGTCCACTGCTCGGTTTTCCAAATTTGCTGACATATTGAGTGCAGAACTTTAATAGTATCGTCTTTTAGGATTTTAAATAGCTCTGCTGGAATTCCTTCACTCCACTAGCATTACTGGCAGCAGTAGTTCCTAAGGCCCACTTAACTTCACACTCCAGGATATCTAGCTCTAGGTGAGTGAACACAACCTTGTGGTTATCCGGGTCATTAAGATCTGTTTTTCTGTGTATTCTTGAGATTTCGTTTTGATGTCTTCTGACTCTCTTAGGTCTTTACTGTTGCTGTCCTTTATTTTGCCCATCATTGCATGAAATGTTCCTTTGATATATCCAATTTTCTTGAAGAGATCTCTAGTCTTTCCCCTTCTGTTGTTTTCCTCTATTTCTTTTCATTATTCATTGAAGAAGGCCTTCTTGTCTCTCTTTGCTATTCCCTGGAACTCTGCATTCAGTTGCGTATATCTTTCCCTTTCTCCCTCGCTTTCCATTTTTCTTCTTTCCTCAGCAATTTGTAAAGCCTCCTCAGACAACCATTTTGCCTTCTTGAATCTTTCTTTGGGATGATTTTGGTCACTGCCTCATATACAATGTTACAAACCTCTGTCCATAGTTCTTCAGGCACTCTGTTTACTAGACCTAATCCCTTGAATCTATTTATCACCTCCACTGTATAGGGGATTTGATTTGGGTTGCACTGTCCCAGTGTTCTTGCCTTGAAAATCCCAGGGATGAGGGAGCTTGGTGAGCTGCCGTCTATGGGGTTGCACAGAGTCAGATATGACTGAAGTGACTTAGCAGCAGCAGCAGCAGTCCTAGTAGTTTCCCCCACTTTCTTTAGTTTAAGCCTGAATTTTGTAATAAGAAGCTGATGATCTCAGTCACAGTCAATGCTAGGTCTTGTTTTTGTAGACTGTATAGAGCTTCTCCATTTTCTGCTGCAAAGAGTGTAATCAATCTGATTTTTATATTGACCATTTGATGATGTCTATGTGTAAAGTCATCTCTTGTGTTGTTGAAAAAGGTGTTTGTTATGATCCGTACATTCTCTTGGCAGAATTCTGTTAGCCTTTGCCCTGCTTCATTTTGTACTCCAAGGCCAATGTTGTCTGTTACTCTAGATATTTCCTGACTTCCTACTTTGGCATTCCAATCTTCTATGATGAACAGGACATCACTTTTTTTTGGTGTTAGTTTTAGGATGTCCAGAACCATTCAACTTCAGCTTTTTCAGCAACAGTGGTGGGGCATAGACTTGGATTACTATGATGTTGAGTGGTTTGCCTTGGAAACAAACTGAGATCATTCTGTCATTTTTGATGTTGCACTCAAGTACTTCATTTGGACTCTTTTGTTGATTAGGAGGGCTACCCCATTTCTTCTAAGGGATTCTTGCCCACAGAAGTAGATATATTGGTCATCTGAATTAAATTCACCTATTCCTGTCGATTTTAGTTCACTGATTCCTAAGATGTCAGTATTTACTCTTGCCATCTCCGACTTGACTACATCCAATTTACCTTGATTCATGGACCTAACATTCCAGGTTCACATGCAAATTGTTCTTTATAGCATCAGATTTTACTTTCATCACCAGACACATCCACAGCTGAACATAATTTCTGCTTTGGCCCAGCTGCTTCATTCTTTCTGAAGTTATTAGTAATTGTCCTCTGCTCTCCCCCAGCAGCATACTGGACACCTTCCAACCTGGGGAGCTCATCTTTTGGTGTCATATCTTTTTGCCTTTTTATACAGTTCATGGGGTTCTCATGCAAGAATACCAGAGTGGTTTGCCATTCCCTCCTCCAGTGGTCCCCATTTTGTCAGAACTCTTCATTATGACTGGTCCATCTTGGGTGGCCCTGCATGGCGTGGCTCATAGCTTCACTGAGTTGTGCAAGCCCTGTCACAACAACAAGGCTGTGATCCATGAAGGGGAAGGTTAATGTGTGGGAGGAATATTTCTGCTGCTTTAGAATAGTGTGGGAATTTTCCAGGAATTGGGCCATTGCCCACTTACGGGCATTTTATGATCTACCTCCAAACTGGCACTGTGTAAGAGGGTGTGATTTTTAGTATCATAATGAAGATACACTAAGCTAAAGTCAATGATCAGACTATTCTCAAAGCCACTTTGGTTTTAGCTGGTGCTAACCAGTCTTTACTGCATTCCAATAGCAGTGTTGTTCCTTCTTCATTATCTAGCTTTTGTGTCCTGCCCCTTTCCCCACTGTTTCAACTTCATAAAAGGTTAACATAGGCAGAACACTCTTTGATGTAAATTGCAGCCATATTTTTTTTTGTCCATCTGCTAGAGTAATAGAAATAAAAGCAGAAATAAACAAATGGGACCTATTTAAATTTACAACTTTTTGCACAGCAAAAGAAACCATAAACAAAATGAAAACATAATCTATGGAATAGGAGAATATTTGCAAATGATGCTACTGACAAGGGATTAATTTGTAAAATATACAAATATCTCTTATAGCTTAATATCAAAAAACAAAGATTGAAGCTGAAGGTCCAATACTTTGGCCACCTGATATGAAGAATCAACTCATTGGAAAATATCCTAAGGCTGGGAAAATTTGAAATCAAAAGGCGAAGAGGGCAGCAGAGAATGAGATGGTTAGACAGCATCACTGACTCAATGGATATAAATTTGAGCAGACTCTGGCAGATAGTAAAGACAGGGAAGCCTGGCATGATGCAGTCCATGGGGTCACAAAGAGTAGGACATGACTTAGTGACTGAACAGCAATGGAAAAATTGACAGAAGACTTCAACAGACATTTCTCCAAAGAAGACAATACAGATGACCGAGAGACACATGAAAAGATGTTGAAGATCATTAATTATTTGAGAAACGCAAACCAAAACTACAATGAGGTATCACCTTATCGGTCAGAATAGCCATCAACAAAATGTCTCCAAATATAAATTCTGGAGAGGGTGTGGAGAACAAGGAACCTTCCTACCCTGTTGGTGGGAATGTATTTTAGTACACCTACTATGGAGAACAGTTTGGAGGGTCCTTAAAACACTAAAAATAGTTACCTTATGATCCTATAATCCCATTCCTAGGCATATATCTGCAGAATACTCTTACTCAAAAATATACATGCACCCCAGTGTTCACAGTAGCACTATTTACAATAGCAAAGATATGGAAGCAACCTCTCTCTGCCTAGTACCTTCAGAAATTGGAGGCCTTTGAGTTCCAAGTGGTCTGATCGGGTGAATGAGAAAGACTGTGCAGACATGTGCAGGAAGTTCAACATTTTGGGGGTCTCTAGAAGGGAGAAATCCACCAATGTGGACATGGTTTTCCTGGTCTTTATTTTTTTGGCTGCACTGGGCCTTCTTTGCTGCACATATGCTTTCTCAAGTTGTGGCAAGTGGGGGCAACGAGCTTGTGGCAAGCTCGTTGTGTGTCCGAGCTTCTCATTGGTGGCTTCTCTTGTTGCAGAGCTTAGGCTCTAGGGACTGTGGGCTTAATTGGCTTAGTTGCCCTGTGGCATGTGGGATCTTCCTGGATCAAGGATTGAACCAGTATATCCTGCATTGGCAGGCAAATTCTTAACCACTGGACCAGCAGGAAGCCTGGCTTTCCTGGTCTTAAGAGTCCTTTGGGGAATTCAGTCTGACTCCTCCTGAGTTGCCCCACAGCCAGTTCGGAGGAGGCTGTGTGGTCAATTGACCAGACTTATTTTGCAAACAAAAATTAGCCTTGATTTGCCTGTGTTTGGCAGAGATGAGGATAATTTTAGAAAAATATGCTTAATGGGTATTAAATTCTAGTTATGCTAATTGAGGTCTGTATTTATGAAAGTTACTGTGTTAGTCATACTTTTGCTCTGATGTTCAGGATGGAAAGAGAATTCTCTAGTGAATTTGTCACAGTATACCTACTCAAGCTATGTAACACCACTTGCCTGAAGTCTGCTACTAGAAGCACAGAAACAGTTTTTTTCCCTAATAATTTGGTATAATGTATAGTCTCTAAAATGTTTCTTCATTAACATACCTCTAAATGTGTTCACAATATCTGATCAGTTCTCCGCTCTCCCCCAGTATGGATAACTAGCAAGTGTAAAGGAGAACTAGTACTGGAGGACATGATTTAGACACAGGGCAGGCAACATTCACCCTGGTTTCGAGAGACACATACTTCGATGTATTGAACGATTTGTAATCAAAGGGAAAATAATGGAAAAACGTGCACATATTAAAGTATGGAGAAGTCATTCTGGCATGTGCAGAATGACTTAAACTTTCTTGACCAGAGTGGCCTGTTTTGTGGCCCATCAGGCATGCATTGTATGTCTGCTTTGGCCATTGAAGAGGGGAGTGCATTTGAATCTCAGATGAAATAGCTGTGGTTTAGACATTCAAGTGGCCATTGTAGATGTAATTTTTAGACATGCTCTTGTATTACTGAAAACTTGATTTCTTTTTTTCATTTATTTTTATTAGTTGGAGGCTAATTACTTTACAATATTGTAGTGGTTTTTGCCGTACATTGACATGAATCAGCCATGGATTTACATGTGTTCCCCATCCCGATCCCCCTTCCGCCTCCCTCCCCATCCAATCCTTCTGGGTCTTCCCAGTGCACCAGCCCTGAGCACTTGTCTCATGCATCCAACCTGGGCGGGTGATCTGTTTCACACTTGATAGTATACTGTTTCAATGCTATTCTCTCGGAACATCCCACCCTCGCCTTCTCCCACAGAGTCCCAAAGTCTGCTCTGTACGTCTGTTTCTCTTTTTCTATTTTGCATATAGGGTTATCATTACCATCTTTCTAAATTCCATATATATGCGTTAGTATACTGTATTGGTCTTTATCTTTCTAGCTTACTTCACTCTGTATGATGGGCTCCAGTTTCATCCATCTCATTAGAACTGATTCAAATGAATTCTTTTTAATGGCTGAGTAATATTCCATTGTGTATATATACCACAGCTTCCTTATCCATTCGTCTGCTGATGGACATCTAGGTTGCTTCCATGTCCTGGCTATTATAAACAGTGCTGCGATGAACATTGGGGTGCACGTGTCTCTTTCAGATCTGGTTTCCTCAGTGTGTATGCCCAGAAGTGGGATTTCTGGGTCATATGGCAGTTCTATTTCCAGTTTTTAAGGAATCTCCACACTGTCTTCCATAGTGGCTGTACTAGTTTGCATTCCCACCAACAGTGTAAGAGGGTTCCCTTTTCTCCACACCCTCTCCAGCATTTATTGCTTGTAGGCTGCTATCCAAAAGTCTACAAGCAAAAAACTTGATTTCTGAACCGTATTGCACGCCAGGGTATAAAAACACTGGCAGATGTGATACTATCTCTGAATGTGGTTACTGCTTGTATTTTGCCTAACTATCTCATCTCCCGTGTATTGTGCCTATCAGATATCTTACATTTCATCCCCAGCCTGAGTGGAGGAAGTCTATTTTAGGACTGAGCAGCAACAATGGCCTTGCTATGAAATGAATCTATTTTCTGGGTCTACAGCAAGATGCTGCTGTTGTCTTTCTCTGGGCTTCTGTCTTCCTTCTGGCTAATGGGACCAGGTGGGGAGGATTAAGAATGGGAGGGAAGACTCTTATCCTCTCCCTGTCTGCATGCCAATATGTCAGTAGCACCCCAACCATAAATATTTTCATACACTTTGTCAGGGTGGATGCCCGTCAGCCCCCCTGAGCAATGCTATGTGGAGTGGAATAGGCTGGCTGCTGGACACACAAGTGGGATTTTGTTTGGAAATGCATCATACCCCTAATGGCTCCCAAATTACAGGGATGACAGACTTGTACTGTGACTGTTGACTCCTTGCTAGGTCACTAGAATGTTCCTCTTAGAGCTGAGGCCTTCCCCTCCTTGTAGGGGTGGCTCTGAGTATGTGAAAACCGGGGATGGCCTGACCTTCCTTATAACTAGTCAGAGTGCCACTGACTTCCTCTCCATTCACCTGCAAAGTTCTTGGCTCCAGAATTAGCCCAGATATTGGTGAATGACTGTTTTTATTGCACTAGGTACCTTATTTTGACACTCTTTGGCTGCTGTTGTCTGTATTGTATGTGTGACACCTGGTTGCAGTGCCCCCCTACATACCTTACCCCAGGGATATCAAAGAAAAGGGGCAGACCAAGATTATAAGGGTCGGGCTGTGTATGTAGAGGTGGAGTATATGATCAGGTCACCTAAGATGGCTGTTCTCACGTTCTCTGTACAGCCCTGGTTGGACCAGTGCCTTCTTCACCTACACCCTACTCACGTGACTGACCTTCCTATGTTCTTGCCGCAGGTCCCAGCTAACGATTGGTGTAACTTTAGTCACCAGCATAGCTCATCAAAAGGGTGGTAAGAGTACCCGTCTGCTGGTTTTCCTAGTAACCAGTGAGCTAACTTGATGTCATTTCCTACTGGTAACTACCCCCTGCCCCGGAAGCAAAGCCTGCTGCCTTGTCTTGTCCCTTCTGCCTGCCATACGTGGTGGGGTTTTGCTCCAGGACCTTGCTTCACACACATAAGCTCCTCCTATATGTTAAACCATTGATGGCTCTGTTGCTGACCCCAAGCTCTTTCTCTGGTCTTGAGGATGGGCAAGTATAGGACTTGTAGGGCTGTGGGGTGTAGCCCAGCATTTGCCAATCCTTTTTATTCTCCTCCCCCTCTGTTGGGTAATTGGTATCCTAATGGATATGTGGTGGTACCTCATTGTTGTTTTGATTTACATTTTCTAATGGCTAGTGATGCTGAATATCTTTTCATGTGCTTATTGGCCATTCATATATCCTCTTTGAAGAAATGTCTATTTAAGCCCTTTACCCATTTTTCGATTTTTTTTTTTTTGTCTGTTAGATCGTGGGAATTCTTTATATATTCTGGATATTGATCCTTTATTAGATATATGCTTTGTAAATATTTTCTCCTATTCCATGAGTTACCTTTTCACTCTACTGACAGCATCCTTTGATACAGAACAGTTTATAATTTTGATGAAGATCAATTTGTCTATTTTCTTTCTTGTCTGGACTTTTGGTGTCATATCCAAGAAATCATTGCTAAAGCGAGTGTCAGGAAGATTTTTCCCCTTTACTTTCATCTAAGAGTTTTATTTCTTATGTTTAGGTGTTTGATCCATTTGAGTTAATTTTTGTACATAGTAAAGTAAGCATCCAACTTTCTTGTTATTCAAGTGGATATCCAACTTTCTTAGCACTGTTCATTGGGAAGGCTGTTCTTTTTCCATTGAATGGTCTTAATATCCTTGTTAAAAATCAAGAGACTGTGAAAAGGTTTAATTTTGGATTGTCTTCTGTTCTTTTGTCTACATTTTTGTCCTAATACCAGTACCATAAAATTTTGATGACTAT
Organism: Muntiacus reevesi; assembly: GCF_963930625.1. Taxonomy (NCBI): domain Eukaryota; kingdom Metazoa; phylum Chordata; class Mammalia; order Artiodactyla; family Cervidae; genus Muntiacus; species Muntiacus reevesi. Next base: position 86,996,648 of record NC_089253.1, on the reverse strand, counting down.
ACTTTTGCAGTAAGTTTTGAAACCAGGAAATACGAGTTCCTCAGCTTTGTTCTTCATTTTCAAGATTGTTTTTTGGTTATTCTGAGTCTCTTGAGATTTCATAGAGATTTTAAGATGGATTTTTCTATTTATGCAAAAATCCCACCATTGGGATTTTGATAGGGATTGCAATGAATCTGTAGGTCGTTTTGGGTAGTATTGCCGTCTTAACAAAATTAAATCTTCTAATTCATAAACATGGGACGTCTTTCCATTTATTTGTATATGCTTTAACTTTTTTGAGTAATGTTTTACAGTATTTAATGTGCAAATCTTTTGCCTCCTTAGTTAAATTCATTTGTAGATTTAAAACAAATTTTGATGCTATTGTAAATAGAACTGTTAATTTCCTTTTTGGATTATTCATTGTTAGTGTATAAAATTATAACTGATTTTTGTGTGTCAAATTTGTATTCTGGAGCTTTCCTGTATGCGTTTATTAGCTCTTAACAGATAGGGGTGTGTGTGTGTCTTTAGATTTTTCTATATATAAGATAGCCTCATCTTTGAACAGATAACATTTAACTTCTTTTTTTCCAATTTGGATGCCTTTTATTTCTTTTTCCTTGCCTAATTGTCTCATTGCCTTTGAGTGCATGCTAAGTTGCTTCAGTTGTGTCCAACTCTTTGTGACCCTGTGGGCTAGAGCCCACCAGGCTCCTCTGTCCATGGGATTCTCCAGGCAGGAGTACTGGAGTGGGTTGCCATTTCCTTCTCCAAAGGATCTTCCCAACCCAGGGATCCAACCCACATCACATTATGTCTCTTACATTAGCAGATGGATTCTTTACCACTAGTGCCATCTCATTGCTTTTAATCAGTACCAAACAATTCCTGCATCCAAAGCCTTCTAAGGTCATTCCAGATTCTATTTCTATATGTCCCTTTTCATCTCCACAGGCCTTTTCTTTGTTGCCTTAGATATAGCTGCTCAAAAATCTTTAAATTCAAAATTATAAAATGCTTTAGCCGAACAAAAAGGAGCTTCCTTATCTTCCTGGGAAGTGTTAAGACCATGTTGTGTGGGTCCAGATTGAAATCAGTTATTTCTATTCTGGAATGAGTCTGAGTAAAGTTCTCTTGTTCAAATTGTCCCTCCTATTGCAGAGTGCTAAGTGTGATGGCATGAGTCCTATATTTGAAATAAAAAAAATCTGGATTTATGTCCCCTTTCCTTCTCTTACTAGGTTTGGGTAAAGTGGAGAAAGCTTTTCCTCAGACTGTTGGCAGCTGTGAAAATAGGGTTCTAATAATATCTGCCTTACCTAATAGTATTTTGAGAATCAAATCGAGTATGTATCTAAATACACTGTGGAGGAATAAAGTGCCATCCAAATGCATATTATTATTGTAAGCAAAATTGTAAAGTACTATATCTAAGTAAAACATTATTATTTGTTCATTGATTTATTTTACAAAACTTACCAAATTTCTGTTATGTTCTATGAGGGAGAAGAGGGAAATGTCTCAAAAGGAAATAAAATAAGTCTCTTTCTCTGGGGTCCTCGTACTTTAATAAGCTAGATATTGTGCATAAACAATTCCAATTCAGCATGACAAATGGTTCAGTAATGGTGTAAACAACTGGTACACTAGAATACCTGGTTCTTTCAGGAGATGTTTGGAAAAACTTAGGTTGTGCACTTGAGCTGAGTCAGAAAACATTGGTGTGCTCACCATGGACAAAGGAAGGGACCCTAGAGTGCTGGAGAGGACAGGACTGTCTTAAAAATAAAGCAGTCATTGCTCCTTTGCCTGAGATAGAACCCCTGACACTCCAAGAAAGAAAGCACTGAGAAACCAGCAGGGAAAGCAAACTTTGAAGACTTCCAACCCCAAAAGCATCTTTGGTGGTAATCCCTCAAGTTCCCTTTTTAGTCTCTACATGAGTTTAATTTTGCTCAGTTTGTCATTTAATAATATAAAGCTACACCTGTAGAGTGAAGCAACTCCTTTCCCGTCATGAAAAACAGTAACAGTGATGATAAAAAGCAGTGAGAAGGTCACAGGGTGGAGAAAAGGACATTTTCATGAGTTTAGGCCATAACCCTATCTGAGCTGGTTTTGGACTTGCTCCTCGTTCCCACGTCTTAAAACTAACAGCTAACAACATTGAACGGATCTGGAGTGCTCCCCATCCTAAAAAATCATTCTCAACTGACAGACCATCTGAGTCATTAACTACTTCCCTGGAGGTTGGAATGCAGTGATCCCTGCAGCTAGATCAGGGTATCTTGGGAAAAAATAAACTTCGCTGTTATTAGAGACTTATGATGTGGTGGAGCATTCCAAGAAAGATGACTCTTTTAAAAAATTTTTTATTTATTTATTAATTGAAGGATAATTGCTTTACAGAATTTTATTGTTTTCTCCCAAACATCATGAATCAGCCCTAGGTACACCCATGTCCCCTGACTCCCATCTCACTTCCCATCCCACCCCTCTAGATTGTTCCAGAGCCCCTGTTTGAGTTTGCTGAGTCATAGAGCAAATTCCCAGTGGCTATCTATTTTACATATGGTAATATAAGTTTCCAGAATTATTTGCAGGGTAGTAATGGAGACACAGACATAGAGAACAGACTTATGGACACGGGGTGGGGTGGTGGGGAAGGAAGGAGAAGTGAGATGTATGGAGAGGAGAGAGTAACATGGAAACTGAATTTTATTCATCGGTTTTCAAGCAGAGTCCCTGATGGACTGCTGACTTAAAGATGGCTCCCCTGATATTCTGTTTTATCTCCAACACCTAGCACAAAAAAGGGTGACAATAAATATGTGGTGTTGTCAACTGAATGGTCCAGAGGATGCTTTTTCACCAAAAAAGCATCAAACTGGAAGTTAAATTCTGGATATGAATTATTAATAGAAAGACTTCGGCTCTTGCGTCTTTCTCATGCCCTGGAAAGGAAAGATGGGAGCAAGTAGGGTTGACTTTCCTTGTGCTGTCTTCTTGTTCCACAACATTTTTGTTTTTTCTCCCAGGCTATGGTATACCAAGACCTCTCCCCACATACTCTCCTGATAAAGGGACTGAAATTGCTTAAGTCTTGACCATTCTCCTTTTATCCTCCCCTGCCTTTCCCCTCATATTCCAAGAAACATAGTCTCCACAAAATTTTGCACGAAGGATTCCATGGTCAAATTATACTCAAAGATGCTCAGTCACAAGCACAGTCATGCAAGACAGCTAGTTTGGCCCTGTGCTGAGAAATCTTGTTTTCTTTCATTCCCTGACTCTCCTCCTGGGCCCATTAGCAGCCTCTCCCCTGAGGCCCTCTACTCTCTAATAACAACACATTTCTTTTGTCATGCTTCCTCACAGAGTGTCTGTTAGTCATGCCCGACTCTTTGCAATCCCATAGACTGCAGCCCACCAGGCTCCTCTGTACATGGGGATTTTTCAGGCAAGAATACTGGAGCATTTTGCCATTTCCTTCTCCAGGGGGCTCTTCCCGATCGAGGGATGGAACCGGGTCTCCTGTACTGCAGATGGATTCTTTACTGACTGAGCTACCAGGGAAGCCCTTCTCACACCGTAGGAAACCTAATTCTGAAATGTCCTCTCGTTTAGGCACAGCGCTGCCCTGGAGTCATATTCTTGTCTGGTCTGTTAGTCATATTTTTTTTCCAAGGATTCTCAGTTGTACTAGCATGTTCAAAATATTCAAGACCCTACATTTCCATTTGAATGGGTAAACCTCTATCCCTTTGGTGGGATTTCCTTCTATACATTTCTTGGGGAGTTGGTTGTTTTCCCAAAAGGCCAGAGCCCTGTAACATTGCTAATTGGTTTGTATCCTCAAATGCTAAGTAATGAAGGAAATACTTTATGAATCCCAAATTAGTGGCTGATAGTTCTCTTAAGAGAAGTTAGTAAGGTTGGAGGTGATGATAATGTAGCCCAGGACAATGGGCTTCTGGAGTGGCCTAGAGGGCTTAGAGTCTGCCACTCTTTGCTTGTGCGGAAGCTATACCATTGACTTGAAACCTCAAAATTGATTGGGGAGGAAAAGCTTGGGCAGAAAGTTTGGTGTCCTTGTAGGAAAGGAAGGGAGGAAATAGGGCTATGTTCTTATTGGTATTTGTGGTCCAACTCTTGGGTTATAAGTGAATGTCAGCCCATGAAAGAAAACCCATAGTCACATCTTTATGAGCTAACGTGAACATTGTAAAGCAGTATTGTAGTTAACAAGGCTCTACTTCAAGTATAATGGTCCCTGAGCTGTGCAAATCTCTTCCTGAGAAATAAAAAACAAAGTACTGGAGTGGGACCTTCAAGTCTTTGTTCCAGAGGAAGAAGCCATTTGTCTGGTCTTGCTCTGCTCCAGGTGGATTCTGTGTAATTTAAGTAATTCTGGATTCTGAGCCCACAAAAGCCTAAGCAATAAAAATGAGGGGACACACTACTCACAATAGACTAGGGTAGGCTTGATGGGTCTCAGTGCAGGGCCAAGAGGCCTGACATCTGTTTTCTCAGCAATACTTGCACTTGTTATTATAATATTTAATTCCCCTTTGCAAGCACTGAACATCATGTCCAGCTCTTTGCGACCCCATGGACTGCAGCATGCCAGGCTTCCCTGTCTATCACCAGCTGCTGGAACTTACTCAAACTCGTGTCCATTGTGTTGGTGATACCATCTAACCATCTCATCCTCTGTCGTCCCCTTCTCCTCCTGCCTTCAATCTTTCCCAGCATCAGGGTCTTTTCTAATGAGTCCATTCTTCACATCAGGTGGCCAAAGTATTGGAGTATCAGCTTCAGCATCAATTGTCATTCCAATGAATATTCAGGACTGATTTCCTTTAGGATGGACTGGTTGGATCTCTTTGCAGTCCAAGGGACTCTGAGGAGTCTTATCCAACACCACAGATTAAAAGCATCAATTCTTCAGTGCACAGCTTTCCTTATAGTCCAACTCTCACATCCATACATGTCTACTGGTAAAACCATAGCTTTGACTAAACAGATTTTTGTTGGTAAACTAATGTCTCTACTTTTTAATATGCTGTCTAGGTTGGTCATTGCTTTTCTTCCAAGGAGCAAGCATCTTTAAAATTCATGGCTGCAGTCACCATCTGCAGTGATTTTGGAGTCCTCAAAAATAAAGTCTCTCACTGTTTCCATTGTTTCCCCATCTATTTGCCATGAGTGATGGGACCAGATGCCATGATATTAGTTTTCTGAGTGTTGAGTTTTAAGCCAACTTCTTCATTCTTCTCTTTCATTTTCATCAAAAGGCTCTTTAGTTCTTCTTCTCTTTCTGCCATAAGTGTGGTGTCATCTGCCTATCTGAGGTTATTGATATTTCTCCCGGCAATCTGGATTCCAGCTTGTGCATCTTCCAACCCAGCATTTCTCATGATGTATTCTGCATATAAGTTAAATAATCAGGGTGACAATATACAGCCTTGACGTACTCCTTTTCCTATTTGGAACCACTCTGTTGTTCCATGTCCAGTTCTAACTGTTGCTTCTTGACCTGCAATTAGATTTCTCAGGAGGCAGGTCAGGTGGTCTGGTATTCCCATCTCTTTCAGAATTTTCCACAGTTTGTTGTGATCCACACAGTCAAATGCCTTGACAAAGTCAATAATGCAAAAGTAGATGTTTTCTGGAACTCTCTTGCTTTTTTGATGATCCAGTGGATGTTGGCAATTTGATCTCTGGTTTCTCTGCTTCTTCTAAATCCAACTTGAGCATCTGGAATTTCATGATTCATGTTCTATTGAAGCCTGACTTGGAGAATTTTGAGCATTGCTTTGCTATGTGTGAGATGAGTGCAATTGTGCAGTAGTTTGAACATTCTTTGAAATTTCCTTTCTTTGGGATTGGAATGAAAACTGACCTTTTCCAGTCCTGTGGCCACTGCTGAATTTTGCAGATTTGCTGGCATATTGAGTGCAGCACTGAAAAAAGATGTTCATGACCCAGATAGTCATGGCGGTGTGATCACTCACCTTGAGTCAGACATCCTGGAATGTGAAGTCAAGTGGGCCTTAGGAAACATCACTATGAACAAAGCTAGTGGAGGAGATGGAATTCCAGTTGAGCTATTTCAAATCCTAAAAGATGATGCTGTTAAAGTGCTGCATTCAATATGCCAGCAAATTTGGAAAACTCAGCAGTGGCCACAGGACTGGAAAAGGTCAGTTTTCTTTTTTTTTTCATTTATTTTTATTAGTTGGAGGCTAATTACTTCACAACATTGCAGTGGGTTTTGTCATACATTGACATGAATCAGTCATAGAGTTACATGTGTTCCGCATCCCGATCCCCCCTCCAACCTCCTTCTCCACCCAATTCCTCTGGGTCTTCCCAGTGCACCAGGCCCGGGCACTTGTCTCATGCATCCCACCTGGACTGGTGATCTGTTTCCCTATAGATAATATACATGCTGTTCTCCCCTCACCTTCTCCCACAGAGTCCAAAAGTCTGTTCTGTGTCTCTTTTACTGTTTTGCATATAGGGTTATCATTACCATCTTTCTAAATTCCACATATATGTGTTAGTATGCTGTAATGATCTTTATCTTTCTGGCTTACTTCACTCTGTATAATGGGCTCCAGTTTCATCCATCTCGTTAGAACTGATTCAAATGAATTCTTTTTAATGGCTGAGTAATATTCCATGGTGTATATGTACCACAGCTTCCTTATCCATTCATCTGCTGATGGGCATCTAGGTTGCTTCCATGTCCTGGCTATTATAAATAGTGCTGTAATGAACATTGGGGTGCATGTGTCTCTTTCAGATTTGGTTTCCTCAGTGTGTATGCCCAGAAGTGGGATTTCTGGGTCATATGGCAGTTCTATTTCCAGTTTTTTAAGAAATCTCCACACTGTTTTCCATAGTGGCTGTACTAGTTTGCATTCCCACCAACAGTGTAAGAGGGTTCCCTTTTCTCCACACCCTCTCCAGCATTTATTGCTTGTAGACTTTTGGATAGCAGCCATCCTGACTGGCGTGTAATGGTACCTCATTGTGGTTTTGATTTGCATTTCTCTGATAATGAGTGATGTTGAGCATCTTTTCATGTGTGTGTTAACCATCTGTATGTCTTCTTTGGAGAAATGTCTGTTTAGTTCTTTGGCCCATTTTTTGATTGGGTCATTTATTTTTCTGGAATTGAGCTTCAGGGGTTGCTTGTATATTTTTGAGATTAATCCTTTGTCTGTTTCTTCATTTGCTATTATTTTCTCCCAATCTGAGGGCTGTCTTTTAACCTTACTTATAGTTTCCTTTGTTGTGCAAAAGCTTTTAAGTTTCATTAGGTCCCATTTGTTTATTTTTGCTTTTATTTCCAATATTCTGGGAGGTGGGTCATAGAGGATCCTGCTGTGATTCATGTCAGAGAGTGTTTTGCCTATGTTCTCCTCTAGGAGTTTTATAGTTTCTGGTCTTACATTTAGGTCTTTAATCCATTTTGAGTTTATTTTTGTGTATGGTGTTAGAAAGTGTTCTAGTTTCATTCTTTTACAAGTGGTTGACCAGTTTTCCCAGCAAGACTTGTTAAAGAGGTTGTCTTTTTTCCATTGTATATCTGGAAAAGGTCAATTTTCATTGCAATCCTAAAGAAAGACAATGCTAAAGAATGCTCAAACTACTGCACAATTACACTCATCTCACATGCTAGTAAAGTAATGCTCAAATTTCCCTAAGCCAGACTTCAAGAATACATGCACTGTGAAATTCGAGATGTTCAAGCTGGATTTAAAAAAGGCAGAGGAACCAGAGATCAAATTGCCAACATTGGTTGGATCATTGAAAAAGCAAGAGAGTTCCAGAAAAACATCTATTTCTGCTTTATTGACTATGCCAAAGTCTTCGACTGTGTGAATCACAATAAACTATGGAGGATTCTGAAACAGATGAGAATACCAGACCACCTGACCTGCCTCTTGAGAAATCTGTACGCCGGTCATGAAGCAACAGTTAGAACCAGACATGGAACAACAGACTGGGACCAAATAGGAAAGGGAGTAGGTCAAGGCTGTATATTGTCACCCTGATTATTTAACTTATATGCAGAGTACATCATGAGAAACGCTGGGCTGGATGAAGCACGAGCTGGAATCAAGATTGCTGGGAGAAATATCAATAACCTCTGATATGCAGATGACACCATCCTTATGGCAGAAAGTGAAGAAGAACTGAAGAGCTTCTTGATGAAAGTGAAAGAGGAGAGTGAAAATGTTGGCTTAAAACTGAACACTCAGAACACTAAGATCATGGCATATGGTTCCATAAATTCATGGCAAATAGATGGAGAAACAATGGAAACAGTGGCAGACTTTATTTTGGGGGGCTCCAAGATCACTGCAGGTGGTGACTGCAACCATGAAATTAAAAGATGCATACTCCTTCACAGGAAAGTTATGACCAACCTAGACAGAATTTTTTATTTTATTTTAAATATCAGTATAAGAACACTTTTCTGTATTGAATTTTAATGAGATTTCCACCATGAATTGTCTTTAAATACTTTAGATCAATGTACAAAGTTTTCTGTTAAATCTTATCTGTATCAGTACTAAAATTCAAACACCATGAGCTCCAAGACGAATGGCAGTGCTGCCACTCTATTTGGTTTTGTCAAAGTCCTAGCCTTTAGGACCAAGGGCATTCACCTACATTTGTTCAGTATTTATTTATTTTTTAAATTAATTTACTTTTTTTATTTTTAAAAAGCAGAGACATTACTTTGCCAGCAAAGATTCATCTAGTCAAAGCTATGGTTTCTCCAGTAGACATGTATGGATGTGAGAGTTGTACTATAAAGAAAGCTGAGTGCTTAAGAATTAATGCTTTTGAACTGTGGTGTTGAAGACTCCTAAGAATCCCCTGGACTGCAAGGAGATCCAAGCGGTCCATCCTACAGGAAATCAGTCCTGAATATTCATTGGAAGGACTGATATGAAGCTGAAACTCCAATACTTTGGCCACCTGATGCGAAGAGCTGACTCATTAGAAAAGATCCTGATGCTGGGAAAGATTGAGGGCGGGAGGAGAAGGGGAGGACAGGATGAGATGGTTGGATGGCATCACTGACTGAATGGACATGAGTTTGAGTAAGCTCCAGGAGTTGGTGATGGACAGGGAGGCCTGGCAAGCTGTAGTCCATGGGGTCCCAAAGAGTCAGACATGACCGACCGCCTAAACTGGACTGACTGCAGTAATTTCACAGCATCATCTTTTAGGATTTGAAATAGCTTAACTGGCATTCTGTCACCTCCACTAGCTTTGTTTGTACTGATGCTTCCTAAGGCCCACTTGACTTCGTATTCCAGGATGTCTGGCTCTACGTGAGTGATGACACCATCGGGGCTTTCTGGGTCATGTAAATCTTTTTTTGTATAGTTCTTCTGTGTATTCTTGCCACCTCTTCTTTAATATTTTCTGTTTCTGTTAGGTCCTTACCATTTCTCTCCTTAATTGTGCACATCTTTGCATGAAATGTTTCCTTGGCATCTCTAATTTTCTTGCAGCGATCTCTAGTCTTTCCCATTCTATTATTTTCCTCTATTTCTTTGCATTGATCACTGAGGAAGTCTTTCTTATCTGTCCTTGCAATTCTTTGAAACTCTGCATTCAAATGGGTATATCTCTCCTTTTCTCCTTTGCCTTTAGCTTCTCTTCTTTTCTCAGTTGTTTTTAAGGCCTCCTCAGACAACCATTTTGCCTTTTTGCATTTCTTTTTCTTGGGGATGGTCTTGATCACTGCCTCCGTACAATGTTGCAAACCTCTGTCCATAGTTCTTCAAGCAACTCTATCAGATCTAATCCTTTGAATCTATTTGTCACTTCCACTGTATAATTATAAGGGATTTGATTTAGGTCATACCTGAATAGTCTAGTGGTTTCCCCTACTTTTTTCAATTTAAGTCTGAATTTGAGAATACAAAGTTCATGATCTGAGCCATAGTCAGCTCCTGGTCTTGTTTTTGTTGATTATATTGAGCTTCTCCATCTTTGGCTGCAAAAAGTGGCCATAAGGGAAGAGAAAAGGACCGTAGACCAAATATCAATGAATGCCAATATTTTAGGCATGGACTAGGAAAGAGGAACCTACCATAAATACTAAAGCGGATGAAAAAAGATGTGAAGTAGGATAGAAGTTAAGAGAAGAGTTTTTAAAGAAGGAGTAGAGTAGTAGTCAGTCATGTGAAAGCTCAGAGACATGTCTGGAAATGGTGCTCTTGTGAAGTACATTTCCCCAATTTTATTACAAATTTCTTGTGTCATTGTTGAAGAAAACATGGGTGGAACACTCTTGAATGTAAATCATGGCAGTTTTTTTTGGACCTGTTCTCCTAAGGCAAAGAAAACAAAAGCAAACATGAAGAAATGGGATCTAATCAAACCTAAAAGCTTTTGTACAGTGAAGGAAACTGTCAACAAAACAAAAAGACAACCTATTGAATGGGAGAAAATATTTTTAAATGCCTTGTTTGATAAGAGATAATAGTCACAATATATAAGGAACTCATATAACTCAACATAAAAAAACTCAAATAATCTGATTAAAATATGGGCTGAGGACCTGAATATACATTTTCCAAAGAAGACATACAGATCACCAACAATCATGCACTTCTGGTAGGAATGTAAATTGGTGCAGCCACAATGGAAAACAGTGTGGGAGTACCTCAAAAAATGAAAAATGGTGCTACCATATGATCCAGTATTTTCACTCTTGAATAGTTATCTGAAGACAATAAAAACCCTAACTTGAACCAAACAGTTCATATTTTTCTGATAGCACACTGTTTACCATTGTGGGGGGGCAGGAAACAGTAACTCTCAGTGAAAACTTTAGAAAATCTGGAGTTGAGTCCTTTCTATAGATAAATATGCAGTAATTTCTTGGCATGCCGTCTCATCACATGGGAATTACTACATGCTTTATTTACAAGAGTGACTTCTCTCGCTTTCTCTTTTATTGCCTTCTAGGTTACTGCCTGAGCCTCTTATTCTCTAGGGCAATTAAACATGTAAATAATTTATTCTTTGTTAATAAATATAGGAAATAGGGTATTGCTATGTGATGTAAGGGGAAGATCCTTTAGATTGTGTACTGTAAGGAGTGTCTGGTGTCACCTGATTTTCTAGAGCTTTTCCAAGAATTCATGACTGTTTGATTTCTGTGGTCCACAGAGCGGTTTCCACTTGCACTCAGTAGACTGTGAGCCAGATGACTTTAACAAGTCTTATCACAGTTCTGGAAATTGGGTATCCCATCAACCACTCAAAAAGGAAAAATATTTCTTATAGTTAAAAACAGGAATAAAAAAAGCTTTCACTTCATTCAATTAGTGTGAAATTTATTTACTCAGGCTTGTGAGTGCTTGGAAACTGTCTGCTTCTTTTTTTTTTTTTTTTTCCCATTTAAGCTAGTTATGATTCAGAAAAACATTTAAAAGTCCACTAGAAAGTCTGTGGCTTTGGAAGCCATACTTACGCTTCCCCACAAGAGGAAACAGATCCCTATTAGTTAAAAGTCTAGCTTAGAAATGATCACTAGACTACAGTATATTTATTTGCTTACCTCATTGTCTTTCAGATGCGAGAAGTTGAACAAAATACAGTTTTCCCCTTTTTATATTTCTCACTCACCACTGAGTCATATCTATGTACAAAATGACCTAATGCAATTTGTCGGCACAAGAGTAGGCCTTCAAATTTTATGACTTTTTATCAAAGTGTAGATTCTTTCATTTTCTCCTGGGAACTGATTCACTTGGATCCCACTATCAACTTCAACCAAATGGCTTTCATCTGACATTTTATACATTACAATTTTGCCTTTGTAAAGAGTCATTTTGTACATTTGGACAGCATTTTATTATTTTTCCTTAAAAATTTTATTTTTTGGTAAAATAAACTTATAGTACCATGGAAACCTTTTAACATGTACAATAACATATTTTTTCTATGTACAACTTCCAACACAAATGCTTTTAGCTCCAAGTAAAGTGATGCTAAAACACCCTGACTATACTTAAGCTGTAGGAAATTTCCTAGATGGCCAATATTTTCCTTAGCTTAGAAAAAAAGTTATACTATTGAAAAATATAAATAAGACCTTCAGTCAGTTGAGAATCATAAAAATGTTTTCTGAAGTTCAGTCATCTGGATCTTAGGGAATATGGAGTAGTTGTGAGAGTTCATCGAGCAAAATGAAAGCCTGTGGATATTCAAACTTGAGTATTTCAGATGAGGTCCTATAGGTTTATGATCAGTCAGCCAAAAATAAAAGGTGTTCTTATTATGGGAGAACTTGGTATCTGGCTCATACACCATTCTTCATGGACTCCATTCTCATCAGTGATTAAAAGTGCGTGGAATTCTCTCTCTGTCATATAACTTTTTAGTCCTTCTCCAGGATAGGAAATAAGAGGAGAGATTTCCCATTGGATTGGTGCATCACTGGCACCCTTCAAGTGGGGAATTGCTGGGAGGCGAGAGCCACCTTCATCTATGACATGGCCTCTTGCATTGAAGACCCAACAATGATGGAGGGAGATCAAAACGTGACTTGCAGTAGTTGAGTTGTCCATTCTGACTGTCTTTGTCCTTCAGTGGGGAAAAATCATCTTCCCCTAATACTTCATACACCGTAAACTTTGTGGATTCCATTGTTCTGTCACTGGTTATTATATACCTCAAAAAGATGCATTTGTTGCCATGATATTATTCAGCTAACTATTGAAGTCTCAGGATGCACTCTGATTGAATCTGAAAAAGTGTCCTACAGAATGGCAAACCAACATCATACATCCCGTAGTGACATGCAACACTAGGTCTTGTCCCCTGCCCACCAGCTAGAAGAACTGCCACTTTGTTCTGAGAAATCTGGAAAAGTCCTTGTTCTTCAGTTTCCCAGGCCTTCAGCTGATCTGAATCCCTAGTATCCCTGCCCAACACCTCTTGAAGGACAGGTTCCGTTCGAGCATCCACTTTCTCTGGCTGGGAAGAATGATTAAATCGATCAGTCACCTTTTGGTAAAAGAAGTTCAGCTTCTCAAAGTTCATGGCCTGGAGTTCTGCATAAAGTTCTACCTGTTGGGCATTTTCCAGCTCATTCCAGAAGTGTAGCAGGTGTTCTTGTCCAGGTTTGGACATCCTGAGTTTGAGGTCATTAACATTCATCATGTTCTGGGTGCCAGGTTTTGTAATAGCTGGGGTATAGTTTCTACACCTGTAAACCTCCCCCAGCCTGAGGCTCTGGCTCCTTTGGCTTGGCCACTCATTGGTGTCCAGTGCCAGCTCCCACTCCAAGCGTATACCCTCATCTGGGGCCTGGGGCAGCAGGGCAGACTGGAAGCTGGGGGTGAGGGGTGGATTGATAGCCCCAGTCACTTCATCCACCCTTTGCTGCAGTGAGTGGTTGCCATGGACAGCATTTTAAAGTCATATGTAAAAACAGTAGAAGTTATTGTCAGATGTTATCTACATGTCACTCATAGAGATGGGCCCAGGAAATGTTTTCCTTTTTATTTTTTTTCTTTCAGATGATTTGGTGTCTTAAATACAAGAAAATGAAAACTTCATCACTTAACACATTTGCTTCCCTTTTGCAATGGCTGTCAGAGTTTAGAGCCAAACACATTGCTCAAGTATCACCCTCTATCTGATAACACCCATCCTTTCTGTTTGGTGTCCTAATGACTCTTGGACTGAAAATAGGATGGCCTTTGTCCACAGTCATACTAGGGTTTCAATTTCAGCTCTTCCTCTTGCTACTTACATGAAGCTACATGTCCGCTTGTCAATCCATTTGACTTCTATGTGCCTCACTGTGCTTATGTACAAAATAGATAAGCATAATCCTTCTTTCATCAAATTGTGAAAATTAAATGAAAATCTGTTTTTATCCTTCAAGATTAGTTTATTTCTTTAAGATAGACCACTTTGAGTTTTTAATCCTTAAACAATTTTGCTGAGTTTAAATCTGTTTGTGGTGAGTTGCTGACTGGAAAAAGTGCATCTTTGCAGCTAGAGCTTAGAGGTCCTTCATACAGAGGAGGAAGAAAGCCACTGGGAAGTCAGAAAGTTGTTTATGGTTTTCTGAATAATTTGAAAATTAAACTTTCTTTTGGAGAAGAAAATGGCAGCCCACTCCAGTATTCTTGCCTGGGAAATCCCATGGACAGATGAGCCAGGGTTGCAAAAGTCAGACATGATTTAGCAACTAAGCCACTACCACCATACATATTTGTAGCAGAACATGGTTTTAGAACTGTTCAGCATACAGCTCCAAGAAACCAGTACCAAATGACTGGAGTTAGAATGAGAACTAAATTCACTTGGCATCTCTGTGTTTGTCACTTAAAAACATGGGCATATCTTTATGAATTGTTTTCTAGAGTAAGAAAGTAATCCATGTAGCTTCTTCCATACTTTCTCATCTGATTCACACTATAATTTAGAAGTAGTATAGAAATAATATTCAAAATGGCAAAATCAAGGTTGTCTCTGACCATAGAACAGATTTTTAAAAAGCAAATGTAATACACCAAAGGCAAGCAGGACAATTAATCCTAGGTTATAATCTCAGTGTTATTATCTTGACTAACAAGTAGGAAGTACAATTCAGTTTACCAATGGGTTATTTTTTGAAACAAAATTAGAGATGGTTTAAAGACTCGATGCATAGACTTTTAAATACATACTGCTGACATTGGGTCCTGTTTTACCACTAACAGTCTGACTCTGGGAAAACTAATTTCTTTGTTCAGTTTTCTTACCTATATAAAGTGAGATCTTGAATTCTCTGTCTCAGTTTCTTCATCTGTAAAATGTCACCAGTAATGATACCTCACTATCATAAGGTTCAGTGATTTAATGCTTTCAGAGCACTTAGAGAAGTGCCTAGGATACAGTAAGTTCCTTTTAAGTATTAGTTGCTCAGTCGTGTCTGACTCTTTGCAACCCCATGGACTGGATGGAGCCTACCAGGTTCCTCTGTCTATGGAAATCTCCAGGCAAGAATACTGAAGTGGGTAGCCATTCTCTGCTCCAGGGGATCTTCCTGACCCAGGGACTGAACCTGGGTCTCCTGCATTGCGGGCGTATTCTTTACTGGCTGAGCCACCAAGCACGTGTTAACTAAATATAAGCCAGTGAATGATGAAGAAACCATGGGTAGGTATGTAGTCAGGTTGTTATGAAAAAGGAGCACAGCACAGTCTTTGGAGATAGTCGAGTTGAATTTTGACTCTACTGCTTTCTGATTGTGGAGGTTTGGACCAGTCAGTTTTTCTATCTGAAGAATATACTTAATAGGCTCTTGGGCTCCCCGCTTAAGTGAAAGCCCAATTCCATGATGATTAGGCATCTGGAATCCTTTGATTTTGTAGGTTATAGACTCTAGAGACATATTTCTGAAATTTCTTCCTTTCCTCCCCTTCTTCCTCCTTTTCTTCTTTCCTCGTGCCCTCATTCACTTCTTCTTTTCACACTGACTGTCTACCATGTGCCAAACATTATCCCAGGTCATGGTGGCACCATAATCCACTTCCCCTCTTTCAGAGGGTCACTATCTAGTACTTGTGTTTTATAAAGCGAGTAACTTTGCGGGTGCTAAACAGGAGCTGCAGATATTAAGTCAACTACGTCTGTAATAGTAACATGGCTCTTTATTTCTACAAATCACTTTTCTTCTCTCACATCTCCCAATCAATGAATTAAGATCTCGGAGCACTTATTGTGTGTTAGGTAATATAATGAGCTCTGGGAATATATAGCTCGTTAACACAGAATGGTGTTCACACTCTGCGTTACCAGGTGCTCACAGGGTCATGGGAGAGATTGATTCTCAGGCATACAGAGAACTACCAGCCCTCACTGGTTGTTGGGACAGAGACAAGAGAAGACATCTGGAGTAGAAAGCATCAGTGTACCCCTAGGAACATCAGGGAAGACTTCAAGGGTGAGAAATTTTTATTTAATTTGGGCTTAAAGGAGGAATGGATGTTTCTTAGAGAAGGTTTCCAGCAGAGATAAGAATGTGAAGGACTGAGTGTGCATAACTTTTGAGGGAAATAGAGATACTCAGTGACCAGTAGGCCCACGGAGACTCGTAGGCCGGCAGTATAGGGTAAGGATCCAACTTCCTTATTTCCAATGTGAATGTCCAGTTTTCCCAACACCATTTGTTGAAGAGACTCATTTCCCAATTGTGCAGACTTAGCACCCGTATTAAAAATCATTTGATTACACATGCTAGGGTTTATTTCTGGGCTCACTAGTTTATTCCATTACTCTATGTATATACAGTGCCGATACAACACTGTTTTGATGTCCATAGCTGTGTAATAAATTTTGAAATAGGAAGTGTCTGACCTCCAACTTTGTTCCTTTTCGAGAGTGTTCTATCCATTCTGGGTCCCTTGAAGTTCTGAATGGATTTAAGATACATTGTTCTATTTCTGCAAAAATAAAATAAAAACCAAAACCCATCATTTGGATTTTTGTATCATTTTGATACAAATTATATTGAATCTGTAGATCTCTTTCAGTAGTTTTCACATCTGAACAATATTAAATTTCCAGTTCATGAATATTGAATGTCTTTCCATTTGTTAGCATCTTCTTAGAGATTTAAGTAACATTTGTAGCTTTCAGTGTACAAGTCTTTTATCTCCTTGGTTATGTTTATTCCAAGTATTTTATTCTTTTAGATGTTATTACATGGAATTATTTTCCTTATTTCCTTTTAGAATTGTTCTCTGTTAGTGTATGGAAATGCAAATGAGTTTTGTGTATTGATTTTGTGTCCTGCAATTGTGTTTACTTCTATCAGAACTATTTGTTAAAATTTATTTATTCTACAAGTTAGGATGTGTGTGCATAATCTTTAAAGATTTCTGTAAGATAAGATCATGTTGTCTGAGAGCAGATAATTTTACTACTTTCTTTCCAATTTGAATGCCTTTTATATTTTTCTTCCTTAATTGCTCTGGCTTGAACTTCCAGTATTTTGTTGAATAATAGTAGTGAAAATGGACAACCTTGTTTTGTTCTTGATCTTAGATAAAATGCTTTCATTCTTTCACTGTTGAGTTCGATATTAGCTAGGACATTTCGTATATGAATTTTATGATGTTGAGGCAGTTTTCTTCTGCTCCTAGTTCGAGTGTTTTTATCATGAAAGGGTTGAATTTTGTCAAATGCTTTTTCTGTATCAGTTGTAATGATCATGTGCTTTTCCCCCTTCATCCTGTATTACATTGATTAGTTTTCATATTGGAATCATCCTTACATTCCAGGAAGAAATACCATTTGATTGTGGCATATAATTATTTTAATAACTGGTGAATTCTGTTTGCTAGTGTTTTGTTGAGGACTTTTACATTGCTACTCATTCAGGAATATGAGTCTGTAGTCTTGTAGTGAATCTGTCTTGCTTTGATAGCAAGGCAATGCTTCCCTCTTTAAATGAGTTGGATATGTTTCCTCTTCTTCAGTTTTCTGGAAGAGTTTGAGGGGGATGATGTTCATCATTTAAATGTTTGATAGAATTCACCAGTGAGGTAACTTGGTCCTTAGCTTTTCTTTTGGAGAGGGTTTTGACTATTGATTCAATCTCTTTACTAGTTACCAGTTTGCTTATATTTTTCTATTTCCTCATTAGGCTGTGTGTTTCTAGATTTTTGTCCATTTCACCTAGGTTATTCAATTTATTTATGTACAGTTGTTCTTAGTACACTCTCACAATCCTTTATATTTTTTATAAAATTGGTAGAAATGCCTGATCCTTCATTTCTAATTTTAGTTATTTGAGTCTTTCTTTTTCTTACTCAACCAAGTTAACAATTTATCAGTCTTGTTAATTTTTAAAAATGAACCAACTCTTGGTTTCATCTTTTTCTATTGCTTTTTTATTCTTTATTTTGCTTCTCTCTGCTCTAGTCCTTATTATTTTCTTCCTTCTGCTAACCTTGGGTTTAGTTTGTTTTCCTTGTAGTTCCTTAAGGTATAATTTTAGGTGGTTGATTTGGAAATTTTTGTTTCTTTTTTAATTTGCTTACAGCTATAAATATTTCCTTTAAGACCGTCTTTTTCCTGATCACGTAAGTTTTGGCATGTTGTGTTTTCATTGTGTTGAGAATTAAGCATTTGAAATGATAGTCACCACTCCCTGTCTTTAGGAACTAACTCAATGCCAAGACCTTTGCCAATCAGCCTGGTATGAAGACTTGAGATATTCTCAGACTGTGCATTCATCTTTCCTGATTCTGTGCATAGGCTTTTTCTCCTGTATATATGGGTGTTTTTAAAAAATATGATTTTTTAGTGCCATTTTAGATTTACAACAAAATTGAATGGGAGGCACACAGATTTCCCATATGTCACCTGTCCTCACCCATGCATATCTTTCCCCATTATCAAAATCACTCATTAGAATTACATATTTTATTTGTTTTTAAAAAATATTTATTTATTTTTAATTGATTTACAATATTGGTTTGATTTCTGTCACATATCAACTTGAATTAACCTTAGGTGTACATATCTCCCCTCCCTCTCGAATCCCCTCCCACCTCTTGCTCATTCCCACCCCTCTAGGTTATTACAGAGCCCCAGGTTAAGTCCCTGAGTCATGCAGCAAATTCCCATCGGCTGTCTATTTACATGTGTTAGTGTATATGCATCCATGCCACTCTTCTCCATTTATCTCACCCTCTCCCTATACTCTCTCACCCTTGTCCATCTATATCTGCATCTCAGTTGCTGCTCTGCAAACAGATTTGCAGAATTACAAATTTTAAAATGAAGGGTGAAAAAAAATAAAATGAAGGATGATCTTACATTAACACAATGTAATTACTCAGAGTCTACCTTAGGTTTTATTCTTGATGTTGGACAGTCTATGGATCTGGATAAATGTATAATGACATTTATCCATAATGGTAATATATTTTATTTTTGCTGCCCTGAGAATCCTCTGTGCTCTGCCTATTTTTGCCTCCATTCCACAGCCTCCCTGTCAACCACTGATGTTTTTAGGGCCTCTGTAGTTTTACCTTTTTCACCATGTTATTTACTTGAAATCATATAGTACATAGCTTTTTACAACTAGGCTTCTTTCTAGTAATATGCATTTGCAGTTTCTCCATGTGTTTGCATGGTTTGATAGTTTCTTTTTAGTGCTGGATGAAATTCCATTGTCTGGATGTACAACAGTTTATTTACCTATTCTCCTCTTGAAGGACATCTTGGTTGCTTCCAAGTATTGGAACATCCACATGCAGATTTTGGGGTGGATACGTTTTCAATTCCTTTGGATAAATATCAAGGGGTGAAATTTCTGGGTAATATGGTAAGAGTATGTTTAATTTTTATAAGAAACTGTCAAACTGCCTATACATGACTTTTTAAAATGTTTGAATTTTGCTAAGACACCTTTGCTTCTTGGAGTCTTAGACCTTCTGCGATATTACTTTGCTCATAATCTCTTGTCCTCTGCCATCTGTGAGTTTGCAGTCCTCTCCATCTCTTTGCACTAAGGTGCCTGCTACAGCTTTCAGTAGCCTTCAACTTGATATCCAAACTATGCTTCTGTTTCTCTCTGAGATTTATATTATGTAAGATAGAAACCTATCTTTCAGGAACTCTCAGAACATTGCAAACAAGTTCTACTTTTAAAATTCTGTCTCAAGAGAGGAGAGAGGGATTGAGGTGATGGCCTTCTGAATGCACTGCACTGTGAAGGGGAGAGGATGGGACAAAGAGTTAGCAAAATACCACAAAATTTTCTATGTTAAGTGTATAACTTTTGAGTCTTTCCTTGATTGCTGTAGATATTTGACTCATTTCTAGAGATCCAACAAAACTATTTCTAATCAGTCTATATTTGTCTACTTGGTTCTGCAGGGGAGTGATAGCTTGGAGCTTTCTAGTCTGCCATCTTGCTTGACATCACTTTCTTTAGAGACATCAGGTAATCTGAAAAGAAACTTTAGGACTGAATCCCAATGAAGCCTCGTTTTAAAGAGAAATCAAGAAAGAATCCATGAAGATGAGACAAAAGGCAAACAGGGAACCAGAAGTGAATGGTAGCCTAGAAACCAAGAGGGTTTTGAATTTGGTTAATAATGTTAAAGTCTATGAAGATGTCAAATAAGATAGTAACTAAGACAAGATAATTGAACTTTGAATGATAGAATGATGGTGTAGAAGCAGTATTGCATGTGGCAACAGAGTTCACCTGAACAGAGAAACTGTATGGAATAATAACTCTGGGTTTCAAAACAGTGAAAATTGAATGATAGTTCACCAAAGAACTTAGCAAAGGGCTGAAACATGCAGGCTTTATGAAATCATATTTGAAGAGTTGAACAGAAGGAAAATATTCCTGCAAAATGTTATCTTCTAGCTGGTTTTCCTCATTTCTTAAAATATGTATCTTCTAGCCATGTTTCTGTCACCTTTTATTTACTGTTGCAGTTTCAAGTGATGCTTTTATGGCTAAGAAATTGAAGGCCAGAATCTCCCCCTTTATCATCATATGAATTCTATTTAACTAGCTTTGTTTTTTAAGTTTCCTTTTATATTCAATCTTCCATCTTAAGGATATTAGAGATTTCTGCCTTGAAAATACATTTTCATGTTTTTATCTAAGTCCAAATTTGTAAACTCATGTTTACGTACTTTATCAGTCAGATTTAAAAGAATCAAGCACAGAAATGGTTCTAAGAAGATCAAGACGTTGGGTCTGACTATAGAAGGAGCCAGTTAATGTCCTGATCCAAAACCAGAGAGTGCACTTACCTTATAACCCAGGCCTATCACCCCCTCAATATGGTTTTGGCCGTTAAAGAATAAAGGACAGAATGTGTAAAAGCTAGTGGGCATGCTCATTCCTAGTTGGAAAGATAATTCAGATATGTGCAATATTTAACTCAAAGAGGATCAATATATTCTTTCACTTACTTATTCACTCGCTCTTCCCATGCACATTTACTGAACATCCACACCATGCAAGACACTGTAGATAATCTAAACACTGTCCAAGCCCCTCAGAGGCTTGCAGTTTAATATAGATACATAAATCCTGTTACTGAAAAAGGTACAACACCCCAGGTAGGTAAAAGAAGAAGTGAGCAACACTACAATTACAAGCTGACAACAGACTCAAGAGTTTCTTGGAAGTCATGCCAGATGCTCATTCCATTATAGGAGAGTTGATCATGGTCATCCCTCTTGGAGAGAATCTACTCTGTGTTTACTTCTTTAACAAGGATGTGGTTTTGTGGCAGCATTCACATTACAACATGGTTTGATATACATCAGGAAACAGATGTACAGTGTAATCAGTCAATGTCTACAGGGTGTCTGGTAAGATCCTTTTTAATTATAAATCATAGAAAGAGTGTACAGTTTAGACAAGACCAATGTGAGTCATGCTGTTTATACAATAAACTTTAGGCAACATGATGAACACAGACACTGCTCTGCTTCCTTTTCTTGGCAATCAGTATCTCAAAGGCTAGACAGGCTAGCCATGGGCATTACTGCCAGTCATGAGACCACCAGATCTTAGCTTGTAAAACAAAAATGTTATTGGTGTCACCGGGCTGAGAGGAAAAATGATTAAGCAAAATGCAAAGTGAACATTTCAGCATAGATTTAGCCCTAGTGATAGCTGATTCTGATTCGTGGAGGTAGAATGGGATGAACATGGTACTTACAAAATCAAGCCTTAGGATCAGAGTCTGGTCTGGGTGTTACTCTGTGATGGTCTAATGTTAGTAGAACTATTCATCTACCCATCCACTAATCCATTCAATGTTTGTTAAGCATTGTCTGTGACCCTGACCTTGCGTAGCTTTTGGATGTTAAGAGATTTTAAAAATCACCTCTAGAGTCCTACATTCCAATGGAGAAGATGTATAAGTAAGCAGATGGTTATACTGTGGGGTGGTAAGAGCTAAAATGTGATAAATATGACGAGGTTTGGGAACAAATGGAAGAGGCACTTAACTAAGGAGAAAAGGTCAAGGGATGATTTCTCTAGGAAGTTGTGGTTGGTTAAATTTTAGAGGATGCAAAGAATTGGCTAACTCAAGATTAAGAAAGGGAAACACTGAAGGGTGGCTTTTTGTCTAATACTGACCTCTCTGATATTGGTACTGCTGGTAACCAGATTCCTGTCATAAGCTAAGACCTGTAATGGCCTATTTTGGGTTAAAAGCTTCCCCTGAGCAGGAAACCAGAACATACTGAGATGCTTTCTCAAGTACAAAAAGAACTCTAACTTGTAATAATTAGACCTTGACAGCAGAACAGCACTCCTCATATAACCCTTAGGCAGTTTCTCTCTCAGCTGTAGAAACTTGCAGTGTATCAAAAGGAAGTCTAGTTAGAGCTTACACATCTGTTCTAAACAAGCCCTCTTCTCACACTCGAATAACTATTATGTCCAGTTTGGATCACAGGTAATAATATTGTATATTATTAGTATAAATAGCAGTCATTTATAATGGCAGCAATAGGAAACTAATACATATTCCAACCATTAACAGGTAACTCAAAGGGATTATAGCCCAATAAAATAATACCAGATTTCCACTAATGACCTGGTCAGTTTCCCCTCCTCCCAACTCCACATGTGTCCTCTCTGTCTTCATGCTGAACTGGTGGGCCAAGGCCCAGGGAATGTGAGATGGAGAGAAAGCAGGCAACATTTGTACCACCACTCTTCCAATTGACACCGCTTGCATGTATAGGTGTGTGGGGGTAAGGAGTGGTGGGTAAGTGGGTGAGATTGCAAAAAAGGGCAAATTTCAGCAATATCTATTGGAAATATAAATCTTTCTTTGTGAGTAAATTGTTGGGTTTGGACTGTCAATCTTATTTGTTTCACAGATACAGAAAAAAAGAGTAGGAATAAAATCTACATGTTAACTGGTTATGTTTAGGTTATGTGTAATTTTAACTATTGTATTTTTCTGGATTTCCAAATATTTCTATTGTTATATCCTGTTATTTTAAAAAAAGTATATTTATTAAGGGATTTCAATTATTGTTCCTTCTAAGAGTTTGTACATTTTGTAAAGTCTACATTTTTTGCCATTTAAAAAAAATTCCAAAGTATCTACTGAAAAACTTTCATATTTGAAAATCTGAGGAAAATTAGCATTCATGTTTTTTATAACACTAAACTTTGTACATATAAATTACTATAGTGATGTTATTGTGATATTTATTTGTGATCCTTAAAAAAATTTTTTTTTTATTAATTTTTTGGGCCGAGCTGTTCTTCATTCTTGCACGGGTTTTTCTAAGTTGCAGCGAGTATGGTCTACTTTTTAGTTCCAGTTCGTGGGCTTCTCATTATGGTGGCATCTCTTGTTGTGGATCACAGGCTGTAGGGCATTCAGGCTTCAGTATTTGTGGCATTTGGGCTCAGAAGTTGAAGTTCCAAGTCCTAGAGCAAGGTTCCACATCAGTGGCGAATGCACTTACTTTGCTCCACAGAATGTGGGATCTTCCCAGATCAGGCATGGAACTGGTGTCTGCTGGATTGGCAGACAGATTTTTTAAATACTGAGCCACCAGGGAAGTCCTATTTTGACTCTTGATTTTAATTTGTCCTCGATTGCCAAAAAAAGTGTAACTGTCAGTGAAATTAGTGTTTTTCTAAGTATGACAAGATATAAGAATCAGGGCTCCTAAAGTCTTCTCCAGAAATTATCTATCTCTTGGCCTGCTCTGTCAGAATTCCAGATCACAAAAGGCCTCAATCCTGATGTCCACCCAGGCTCCTTTCAGGAGGCGTTGAAGGTGAGCAGCTGCAGTGGCCATAATTTAATCTTTATAGAGGTACATGGCAAGTGCCTATTTTCAGGTAGCATAGATCCTTCAGATTCATATATTTGACTATGGTTTAGAGGCTTTTCATAACCATTTAGTTGTTTGGTGCTAGGAATGCTCATTCTTGGGTTTGGGGAAGATTTTCATTGACAGGCTAATTAAATGGACTGTTCCTGAACCTTTCCATGAAGGAATATCCAAAATTCTCTGGACCCCCTGTCTTTATTAAACTCTTATGGTCCAGAAAGTATTCCATCTTGTTGCTTCTTCCCATATCTACAGTTACACCAGTATCATCATTGATCTCATATGGAATTACATATCATGTAAAGACCAGTAAGAGAATTATTGAAATTAGGGGTCAAAGCAGGAATAAGAAGCAAGTTCTGTTGCATAACCATTTTGTTTGTGGACAATAGAGGGTCAGTGAGTGGGTGTTCTTGTCCAATGGAATGAGGCCATCTGCATTCAGTTCTTAATAGAAGTTGTTGAGGAGTGACAACTTTAATGTTATTAGACTAAGAAAATCCTCCTTGTTAGAATAATAAGCATGCATCCTAATGTAGACTTGACACTGTCAGGCGACTTGTACCCCGGAACTCAGGTACCTATGCTTATTGAAGTAGGTTTTAACCATTAATGGGGTATTGGTCATTACACAAGTGTTTTCTCTCTTTATTAATATATGGTTATAACAATTTCATTGTCTAAAATAGGAGTTACAAGAGGAGATCTTTAGAGATAAGGTTGTTGTCACTAGCTGCTAAGACCCATTGTTTGAGAATGGCTGTTAGCATGTCAAATCCAACAGAAGTCAGAAAACTAAATTTCTTTTCTGACAAGAAGGACATGTCAGATCATACCCCTATTGTCACTGAAGTTATTCCCTTGGATGTCTGAACCACAGCTACTCTTTTGTGACTCTTTCCTAAGAAAATTTTATTAATGTTTTTGGCTGAGCTGTTCTTCATTCCTGCACTGGTTTTTCTCTAGTTGCAGTGAGTGGGGGCTACTTTCCAGTTCCAGTGTGAGATTCTCATTGTGGTGACTTCTTTTGGTGTATAGCACAGATTGTAGGACATTCAGGCCTCAGTATTTGTGGCATTTTGGCTCAGAAATTGAAGCTCTGAGCCCTCGAACACAGGTTCCACACAACAGTTGTGGTGAACGGTTTACCGTACTCCAGGGAATGTGGGATCTTCAAAGACAGGCAAAGAACTCATATCTCCTGCATTGATAGGCTGATTCTTTTACAACTGAGCCACCAGGGAAGGCCTATTTTGATTTTTTAAAAAAAATTTTCCCCTTCATAACCAAAGGAAGTGTCACTGTCAAAGAAATTAGTGTTTCTCTAGGTGTGAGAAGGTGCAAGAATCAGGGCTCCTAAAGTCTTTTCCAGAAATCATCTATCTCTTGGCCTGTTCAGTCAGAATTCAAGATCACAGAATGCCTCACTTGTGATGTCCAGCCACTACTCCTTTCAGGGGTTGTTGAAGGTAAAAGCTGCAGTGGCCATGACTTAATCTTTGTAGAGGTACATGGCAAGTACCAATTTTCCGTCGGCACAACCACTTCAGGATCATATATGGACTATGGTTTGAAGATTTTCATGATTATTTTTTACCTTGGTGCTGGGAATGCTCATTTCAGGACTTGGGGAAGATTTTCAATGACAGATAACTCAATGGGCTGTTCCTGGACATTTCCATAAAACAGTATTGAAAATTCTCTGGACTCCCTGTCTTTATTAAACTCTTGTGTTCCAGAGAAGTATTCCATCTTGTTGCATCTTCCCCTATATAGAGTTACAGTGTTCTCATCGTTGATCACATGCAGAACTACATAACTTGTACTGATCAGTAAGAGAATTATTGTAGTTAGGGGTCAAAGCAGTAATAAAAGGCAAGTAACGTTGCAATACAATTTTGACTGTAGACAATAAAAGGTCAGTGCATGGGTGTTCCTATCATATGGAATGAGGCCATCTGGACTCAATTATTAATAGAAGTTGTTGAGTGACGTCTTGAATATTAATAGACCAGGGAGATCATACTTGTTAGCAAAATAAGCATGTATCTTAATGTAGAGTGGACAGTGTCAGACATTTGTACCCCAATACTCAAAGTCTAGTGTTATTCAAGTAGGTTTAACCATTAATGGGGCTATTGCCCAAGGGATTTTTCGGTTCCTTAATATATGGTTATAGAAATTTCACAGTCTAAACATACAAAAGTTTCAAGAGGAGACCTTTAAAAATAAGGTTGTTATCACCAGGTGCTAGCAACCATTGTGTTGAGAATGGCTGTTATCATCTCAAATCTTCCAGAGCTCAGAAAGCTGAAATTCTTCACAATACAAGAGTTTGTCAGAATAACACCCCTATTCTCACGTAGTTATTTCCTTGGTTGTCTGATCCACAGTGACTCTATTATGGCTCTTTTCTAAGAAAATATTATTAATTTTTGGGGGGTGGGCTGATCTGTTCTTCATTCCTGCACTGTTTTTTCTCTAGTTATAGTCAGTGGGGGCTACTTTCTAGTTCCAGTGTGTGGGTTTCATTGTAGTGGCTTCTCTTGTTGTGGAGCACAGGCTGTAGTGTGTTGAGGCCTTAGTATTTGTGGCATTTGGGGTCAGACATTGAAGCTCCGAGCCTTAGGGCACGGGCTCAACATTTGTGGTGAATGGGCTTATTTTGCTCCAGGGAATGTGAGATCTTCCCAGATCAGGCAATGATTCCTATCTCCTAAATTGACAGACAGATTCTTTTACAACTGAATCACCAGGGAAGTTCTCTTTTGTCTTTTGATTGTAATTTCTCCCTTCATAGCCAAATAAATGTCACTGTCAATGAAATTAGTGTTTCTCTAGCTATGAGAAGATGCAAGAATCAGGACTCAAAGTCTTCTCCAGAAATTATCTATCTCTTGGCCTGCTCTGTCAGAATTCCACATCACAGAGTGGCTCACTCCTGATGTCCACCCAGAACTCCTTTCAGGGGGTGTTGAAAGTGAGCAGTTCCAGTGGCCATGATTTAATCTTTATGTAGAGGTATGTGGCAAGTGCCAATTTTCAACTGGCGCAGCCCCTTCAGGGTCATATATTTGACTATGGTTTGGAGAATTTTAATGACCATTTTAGTCATTTCATGCTGGGAATGCTCACTCCAGGGTTTGGGGGATAGTTTCATTGACAGGTCACTCCATGGTCTGTTCCAGAACCTTTCCATAAACAGTATCCAAAATCCTCCAGACTGCCTGTTTATATTGAACTCTTGTGGTTCAGGGAAATATTCTTTCTTGTTGCTTGTTACCCTATCTAGAGTCACACCATTATCATCATTTATCACATACAGAATGACATATCTTGTAACCATCAAGAGATTTATTGTAACTAGGGGTCAGAGCAGGAATGAGAAGCAAGTTATGTTGTGTGACAGTTTTGATTGTGGTCAGTGTGTGGGTTTTCTGTCCAATGGAATGAGGCCATCTGGACTCAATTATCAACAGAAGTAGTTGAGGATTGACAAGTTGAATATTATGAGACTAGGGAGATAATGCTTGTTAGTAAAATAAGCATGTATTTTAAATACACATGCTTGAAACTATCCAGTGACTTGTACCCTGGTACTCAGAAGTCTAACTTTATCCAAGTAGATTTTGACAATTTTGTGTTATTGGCAGACAAGAATTTTTGTTTTTATTAACATATGGTTATAGCAATTTTATTGTCCCAACAGATCCCAACAGATCCAAACAGAGACCTTTAAAAATAAAACTGTTGTCACTAGTTGCCTACAGCCATTGTGTTGAGAATGCCTGTTAGCATATCAAATATGACAGAGCTCAGAAATCTGAAATTCTTAACAACACAAGGACTTGTAGAGCTCACACCCCTATTGTCATCTAGATAATTCCTTGGATGTCTGAACCTGAGCTACTCTACTATGACTCTTAGAAAACTTTATTTATTTTTTGTGCTATACTGTTCTTTATTCTTGCATGGGTTTTTCCACTAGTTGCAGCAGGTGGGGGCTAATTTCTTAGTTCCAGTGCATGGACTTCTCCTTGTGGTGGCTTCTCTTGATGTGGAGTACAGGCCATAGGGCATTCAGGCTTCAGTATTTGTGGCATTTGGCCTCAGAAGTTGAAGCTTTGAGCCCTAGATCATAGGCTCCACAGTTGTGGTGAACATGCTTAGTTTGCTCCGTGGAATGTGGGATCATCCCTGACCAAGCATGGAACTGGTGTCTCTTGGATTGGCAGACAGATACTTTAAATACTGAGCTGCCAGTTAAGGCATATTTTGGCTCTTAATATGAATTAACCCTTCATTGCCAAAAAAGTGTTACTGTCAATGAAAACATTCATAGTGTTTCTCCAGGAATGAGAAGATGGAAGATTCAGGACTCATAAAGACTTCTCTAGGAATTGTCTATGTCTTGACCTGCTCTGTCAGGATTCTAGATCACAGAGTGCCTCAATCTGATGCCCAATCAGAACTCCTTTCAGGGGGTGTTGAAGGTGAGTAGTTGCAGCGACCAGAATTTAATCTTTGTAGAGGCACATGACAAGTGCCAACTTTCAGTCATCACAGCCCCTTTTGGGGCATATGTTTGACTACAATTTGGAGGCTTTTCATGACCGTTCAGTTGTTCGGTGCTGGGAATGCTCATTCTTGGGTTTGGGGAAGATTTTCAATGACAGATCACTCAATGGGCTGTTCCTGGACCTTTCCATAAAAGAGTATCCAAAATACTCTGGATGACCTGTCTTTATTAAACTCTTCTTGTCCAGGGAAATATGCCATCTTATTGCTCCTTCCCATATCTAGAGTTACACTGTTATCGCCATCTATCACATACAGAACTACATAAGTTGCAATGATCAGCAAGAGAATTATTGTGACCAGGAGTCAAAGAAGGAATAAGAAGCAAGTTACATTGCATAACAGTTTTGATTGTGGACAGTAGAGGGTCAGTGCTCGTTGTTCCTGTCCAATGGAATTAGGCCGTCTGGAGTCCATTCTTAATAGAGTTTGTTGAGGACTGACAACTTGAATATTAATAGACCAGGGAAATCCTCCTTGTTAGAAAACTAAGCGTGCATCCTAATGTAGACTTGATACTGTCAGGTGACTTGCACCTTGGTACTCAGGTGTCTAGGCTTACCAAAGGAGATTTTCACCATGAAAGGGGTACTTGACATTACACAAGTATTTTCTGCCTTTATTAATAGTTCAATAGTTCAGGTCAGCCGCTCAGTCATGTTTGACTCTTTGCAACCCCATGAACTGCAGCATACCAGGCCTCCCTGTCCATCACCAACTGCCGGAGTCTACCCAAACCTATGTCCATTGAGTCAGTGATGCCATCCAACCATCTCATCCTCTGTCGTCCCCTTCTCCTCCTGCCTTCAATCTTTCCCAGCCTCAGGGTCTTTTCAAATGAGTCAGATCTTCGACTCAGGTGGCCAAAGTATTGGAGTTTCAGCTTCAACATCAGTCCTTCCAAATCTGATGTGCTCTGGGTGTTCCAGAACACCCAGGACTGATTTCCTTTAGGATGGACTGGTTGGATCTCCTTGCAGTCCAAGGGACTCTCAAGAGTCCTCTCCAAAACCACAGTTCAAAAGCATCAATTCTTTCGTGCTCAGCTTTCTTCACAGTCTAACTCTCACATCCATACATGACTACTTGGAAAACCATAGCCTTGACGAGATGGACTTTTGTTGGCAAAGTAATGTCTCTGCTTTTTAATATGCTGTCTAGGTTGGTCATAACTTTCCTTCCAAGGAGTAAGTGTCTTTTAATTTCATGGCTGCAATCACCATCTACAGTGATTTGGTTATAGCTATTTCAGGTTTCCCTGGTGACTCAGCGGGAAAGAATCCACCTGCAATGCCGGAGATGTAGGAGACTCAGGTTAGATCCCTAGGTGGGGAAGATTCCTGGAAGGAGGGAATGACATACCACTCCAGCATTCTTGCCTGGAGAATTCCATGCACGGAGGAATCTGTTGGGCTACAGTCCATGGGGTCACAAATAGTCAGACACAACTGAATCGACTGAGCTTGCACGTATAGCAATTTCACTGTCTAAACATATAAGAGTTCCAAGAGGAGACCTTTAAAAATAAGGTTGTTGTCACCAGCCATTGTATTGATATCATTCTCAAATCTGTTATCATCTCAAGTTTGACAGAGCTCAGAAAGCTGAAATTCTTTACAATATAAGGACTTGTCAGAGATCACACCCCTGTTGTCACCTAGTTATATCCTTGAATGCCTGATCCACAGTGACTCTATTATGACTCTTTTCTAAGAAAATTTTATTAATTTTTCTGGGATGAGTGCTCTTCACTCCTGCACTGTTTTTTTTTTTTTCCTCCAGTTACAGCCAGTTACTTCCTAGTTCCTATGCACCAGCTTAATTATGGTGGTTCCTCTTGTTGCTGAGCACAGGCTGTAGAGTGTTGAGGCCTCAGTATTTGTGGCATTTGGTGTCAGACGTTGACGCTCCAAGCTCTAGAGCACAGATTTCACAATTGTGGTGAATGGGCTTATTTTGCTCCAGGGAATGTGGGATCTTCCCAGATCAAGCAAGAACTCTTATCACACTGGCAAGTAGAATATTTTGCTACTGAGCCAGCAGGGAAGACGTATTTGACTTTTGATTATAGTTTTCCCCTTCATAGCCAAAAGAAGTGTCACTGTCAAGGAAATCAGTGTTTCTCTAGCTATGAGAAAATGTAAGAATCAGGGCTCATAAAGTCTTCTCCAAAAATTATGTATCTCTTGCCTGCTGTATCAGAATTCCAGATCACAGTGACTCATCCAGAGGTCCACCCAGAACTCCTTTCAGGGGTGTTGAAGCAGTTGCAGTGGCTATGACCTAATCTTTACAGAGGTACATGGAAAGTGCCAATGTTTAGGTGGCACAGACACTTCAGGGTCATATATTTGACTATGATTTGGAAGATTTTCATTACCATTTAGTCATTCGGTGCAGGGCATGCTCATTCCAGGGTTTGGGGAACATTTTCATTGACAGTTCACTCAATGGGCTGTTCCAGGACCTTTCCGTAAACAGTAACCAGAAATCTCTGTACTACCTATCTTGATTGAACTCTCATGGTTTAGGGAAGTATTCATTCTTATCTCTTCTTCCTCTATCTAGAGTGACACCATTATCATCATTGATCACATACAGAATGACATAACCTGCAATGATCACTAAGAGAATGATTGTAGCCTGGGTAAAATGAGGAATGAGAAGCAAAAATGTTGCAAAATGATTTTGATTGTGGACCATATATGGTCAGGGCATGGGTGTTCCTATTCAATGTAATGAAGCCATCTGGACTCAGTTATTAATAGAAGTAGTTGAGGATTGACAAGTTGAAAATTAATAGACCAGGAAGATCATACATTCAGTAAAATAAAATAAGCATGTATACTAATGTAGACTTGACGATCTCAAGTGACTTGTATACTGGTATTCAGAGTCTAGCTTAATCCAAGTAAGTTTCAATAATTTTGTGCTATTGATACTTACAGAAGCGTTTTCTCACTTTATTAACATATGGTTATGGCCATTTCATTGTCCAAACATGTAACAGTTCCCAGAGGAGACCTTTAAAATCAGGTTGATGCCACTCGGTACCTGAAGGCATTGTGTTGAGAGTGCCTTCTAGGATCTCAAATCTGACATAGCTCAGAAAACTGCAATTCTTCACAATAAAAGGACTTGTCAGAGATCACATCCCTATTGTCACCTAGATATTTCCTTTGATATCTGCCCCTGAGCTACTCTACTATGAGGTTTTTCTTCATTCCTACACAGGTTTGTCACTAGCTGCAGCAAGTGGGGGCTAATTTCTAGTTCCAGTTCACGGACTTCTCATTGTGGTCATTTCTCTTGTTGGAGAGCACAGGCTGTAGGAAGTTCAGGCTTCAGGCTTTGTGGCATTTGGGCTCAGAAGGTGAAGCTTTGAGCCCTAGATCATAGGCTCTACAGTTATGGTGAACACACTTAGTTTGCTCTGCGGAACGTAGACAGGTATGGAACTGGTATCTCCTGGATTGGCAGACAGATTTTTAAAATATTGAGCGACCAGTGAAAACATACTTTGACTCTTAATTTGGGGGAATATTTTCACAGACAGGTCACTCAATAGGCTGTCTCTCGACCTTTCCTTAAACAATTTCCTAAATTCTCTGTACTACCTGTGTTTGTTGAACTCTTGTGGTTCGGGGAGGTATTCTTTCTTGTTGATTTTTGCCCTATCTAGACTTGTACCATTATCATCATTGATCACATACAGAACTACATAACATACTATGATCAGTCAGAGAATTATTGTGTTCGGGGTCAAAGCAGGAATAAGAAGCATGCTACGTTGCATAATAGTTTTGCTTGTGGACGATACTGGATCAGTGCCTAGGTGTTCCTGTCAGTGGAATTGCCATCTGGACTCAGTTATTAATAGAAATAGTTGAGAAGTGACATCTTGAGTATTAATGGATGGGTGGGGGTGGGGCAGTCATACTTGTTATACAAAGAAGCATGTATCCTAATCTATACTTGAGAGTTTCAGGCAAGTTGTACTGCGGTACTCAGAAGTCTAGGTTTATGCAAGTAGGTTTTAACAATTTGGTGCCATTGATAATTACAGAAGCATTTTCTCACTTTATTAACATAAGGTTATGGGCATTTCATTGTCCAAACATAACAGTTCCAAAAGGAGACCTTTGAAAATGAGGTTGATGCCACGGTGCCTTCAGTCATTGTGTTGAGAGTGCCTTTTAGGATCTCAAATATGACACAGCTCAGAAAACTGCAATTCTTCTCAATGTAAGGACTTGTCAGAGATCACATCCTTATTGTCACCTAGATATTTCCTTTGATCTGCCCCTGAGCTACTCTACTATGAGTCTTTTCTTCATTCCTACACAGGTTTGCCACTAATTGCAGCAAGTTGGAGCTAATTTCTAGATCCTGTTAACAGACTTCTCACCTTCTTGGTAGTCAGTTCTCTTGTTGCAGAACACAGGCTATAGGAATTTAGGCTTCAGGATTTGTGGCATTTGGGCTCAGAAGCTGAAACTTTGAGCCCTAGATCATAGGCTCCACAGTTATGGTGAACACACTTAGTTTGCTCCGCGGAATGTGGGATCATTCCTGACCAGGTATGGAACTGGTGTCTCCTGGACTGGCAGACAGATTTTTAAAATATTGAGCGACCAGTGAAGACAAATTTTGACTCTTAATATGAATTTTCCTTCATTGCCAAAAAATGTGTCACTGTGAATGAAATAAATGTTTCTCTAGGTATGAGAAGATGGAAGATTCAGGGCTCATAAAGAGTTCTCTGGGAATTGTCTATGTCTTGGCCTGCTCTGTCAAAATTCCAGATCACAGAGTGCCTCCATCCTGACATCCATCCAGAGCCTCTTTTAGGGGGTTGTTGAAGGTGGGAAGTGCCCTGGTCATGATTTAATCTTTGGGGAATATTTTCACAGAGAGGTCACTCAATAGGCTGTCCCTGGACCTTTCCATAAACAATTTCCTAAATTCTCTGTACTACCTGTCTTTCTTGAACTCTTGTGGTTCGGGGAAGTATTCTTTCCTGTTGATTCTTGCCCTATCTGGACTTGTACCATTATCGTCATTGATCACATACAGAACCACATAACGTACTATGATCGGTCTTATTTTGAGTCGGGGTCCAAGCAGGAATAAGAAGCACGCTATGTTGCATAACATTTTTGCTTGTGGATGATACTGGGTCAGTGCCTAGGTGCACCTGTCCAGTGGAATAGGGCACCAGGACTCAGTTATTAATAGAAATAGCCGAGAAGTGACATCTTGAATATTAATGGACTGGGTTGGAGTGGGGCGGTCATACTTGTTAGACAAAGAAGAATGTATCCTAATCTATACTTGGCAGTTTCAGGCAAGTTGTACTGCGGTACTCAGAAGTCTAGGTTTATGCAAGTAGGTTTTAACAATTTGGTGCTCTTGATAATTACAGAAGTGTTTTCTCAGTTTATTAACATATGGTTATGGGCATTTCATTGTCCAAACATATAACAGTTCCAAAAGGAGACCTTTTAAAATGAGGTTGATGCCACTTGGTGCCCGCAGTCATTGTGTTGAGAGTGCCTTTTAGGATCTCACATGTGACACAGCTCAGAAAACTGCAATTCTTCTCAATACAAGGACTTGTCAGAGATCACATCCCTATTGTCACCTAGATATTTCCTTTGATATCTGCCCCTGAGCTACTCTACTATGAGTCTTTTCTTCATTCCTACACAGGTTTGTCACTAGCTTCAGTAAGTGGGGGCTAATTTCTAGTTCCAGTTCACGGACTTCTCATTGTGGTCATTTCTCTTGTTGGAGAGCACAGGGTGTAGGAAGTTCAGGCTTCAGGCTTTGTGGCATTTGGGCTCAGAAGGTGAAGCTTTGAGCCCTAGATCATAG
This sequence comes from Muntiacus reevesi, assembly GCF_963930625.1. Classification (NCBI taxonomy): domain Eukaryota; kingdom Metazoa; phylum Chordata; class Mammalia; order Artiodactyla; family Cervidae; genus Muntiacus; species Muntiacus reevesi. Next base: position 86,962,301 of record NC_089253.1, on the reverse strand, counting down.
ACTCCACTGTTATGGTGAATGCACTTAGTTTGCTCTGCGGAACGTGGGATCATTCCTGACCAGGTATGGAACTGGTGTTTCCTGGACTGGCAGACAGATTTTTAAAATATTGAAGCCACCAGTGAAGACATATTTTGGCCCTTAATATGAATTTTCCCTCCATTGCCAAAAAAAGTGTCACTGTGAATGAAATTAATGTTCCTCTAGATATGAGAAGATGGAAGATTCAGGGCTCATAAAGAGTTCTCTGGGAATTGTCTATGTCTTGGCCTGCTCTGTCAAAATTCAGATCACAGAGTGCCTCCATCCTGACATCCATCCAGAGCCTCCTTTAGGGGGTTGTTGCAGGTGGGAAATGCCCTGCCATGATTTAATCTTTGGGGAATATTTTCACAGACAGGTCACTTATTAGGCTGTCCCTGGACCTTTCCATAAACAATTTCCTAAATTCTTTGTGCTACCTGTCTTTGTTGAACTCTTGTGGTTCAACAGGGAGATATGCTTTCTTGTTGATTCTTGCCCTATCTAGACTTGTACCATTATTGTAATTGATCACATAGAGAACTACATAACTTAGTATGATCAGTCAGAGAATTATTGTGACTCAGGCTTAAAGTAGGAATAAGAGACAAGTTACGTTGTATAACATTTTTGATATTGGATAATAAATGTTCAGTGCCTAGGTGTTCCTGTCCAGTGGAATAGGCCATCTGGACTCAGTTATTAATAGACAAAGTAAGATGTGACATTTTGAATATTAATAGACCAAGTGGGTCGTACTTGTTATAAAAATAAGAATGTATTCTAATCTACACTTGAGAGTTTTAGGAAACTTGTATTCCAGAACTCAGAAATCTAGGTTTATCCAAGTAGGTTTGAACAATTTGGTGATATTGATAATTATAGAAGTGTTTCATGTCTTTATTGACATATGGTTATAACAATTTTATGGTCTAAACATATAAGATTTTCAAGAGAAGACCTTTAAAATAAGATTGTTGTCACCAGGTGCTAGCAGCCATTGTGTTGAGAATGAATATTATCATCTCAAATCTGACAGAGCTCAGAAAACTAATTCTTCACAATACAAGAGCTTGTCAGAGATGACACCTCTCTTATGACCTAGATATTTCCTTGGATATCTGATCCACAGCTACTCTATTAAGACTCTTTTAAGGAAGTTTTTATTAATGTTTTTGGGTTGAGCTGTTCTTCATTCCCGCACAGGTTTTTATCTAGTTGCATGAGGAGGGGGCTGCTTTCTATTTCCAATGTGTGGACTTCCTTGTGATGGCTTCTCTTGTTGCTGAGCAGAGGCTGTAAGGTGTTGAGGCCTCGGTATTTATGGCATTTGGGGTTAGACTCTCAAGTTCCGAGCATTAAAGCACATGCTTCATATATATGGCAAACAGGCTTATTTTGCTCCAGGGGATAGGGATCTTTGGAGATCAGGCAAAAAATTCATATTTCCTACATTGGCAGGTGGAAACTTTTACTACTGAGCCACCACGGAAGGCCTGTTTTGATTTTTGATTATAACTTTCCCCTTCATAGCCCAAAGAAGTGTCACTGTCAAGTAAATCAGTGTTTCTCTAACTATCAGAAAATGCAAGAATCAGAGCTCAGAAAGTCATCTGCAGAAATTATCTGTGTCTTGGTCTGCTCTGTTAGAATTCCAGATAACAGCTTGAGTCACTCCTGATGTCCACCCAGAACTCCTTTCAGGAGTTGTTGAAGGTAAGCTGCTGAAGGTAAGCTGCTGAAGTGACCATGATTTAATCTTTGTAGAGGTACAAGACAAGTTCAATTTTCAGTCAGCACAGCCACTTCAGGGTCATGTATTTGACTATGGTTTGGAGGATTTTCATGACCATTTGGTCATTCTGTTCTGGGAATGCTCATTCCAGGGTCTGGGGAATGTTTTCATTGACAGATCACTCAATGGACTGTTCCTGGACCTTTCCATAAAACAGTATCCAAAATTATCTGGACTGCTTGTCTTAAGCTCTTGCTGTCCAGTGAAGTATTTCATGTTGTTTCTTTTCCCCATATATAGAGTTACACTGTTACCTTCATTGATCTCATACAGAACTACACAAAATGCAAAGATCAATAAGAGAATTACTGTTATTAAGGAGTCAAAACAGGAATAAGAAGCAAGTGACATTGAATAACATTTTGATTGTGGATAATAGAGGGTCAGTGCATGGGTGTTCCTATCCAATGCAGTAAGGCCATCTGGATTCAGTTACTAATAGAATTTGTTGCTGCAGTATCAACCTGAATACTAAAAGCCAAGGGTAATCATCCTTATTAGAAAAATAAGCTTGTATCTTAATGTCAACATGTCACTGCCAGGCAACTTGTACCCCAAAACACAGCTGTCTAGGCTTATCTAAGTTTGTGTTCCCCATATTGTGGCTATAGGTCATTACACAAATGTTTTCTCTGTTTATTAACATAAATTTTAATTTTATTGTCTAGTCTATAAGAGTTAGGAGAGCTTTAAAAATAAGGTTGTAGTCACCAGATGCTAGCAGCCATTATTTTTCTTTAATTAATTTATTTTTTATTGAAGGATAATTTCTTTACAGAATTTTGCTGTTTTCTGTCAAACCTCAGCATAAATCAGCCATAAGTATACATATATCCCCTCTTGAAACTCCCTCCCATCTCCCTCCCCATGCCACCCCTCTAGGTTGATATAGAGCCTCTGTTTGAGTTTTCTGAGCCATACAGCAAATACCCATTGGCTATCTATTTTACATATGCTAATGTAAGTTTCCATGTTACTCTTTCCATACATCTCACCCTCTCCTCCCCTCTTCCCATGTCCGTAAGTCTTTTCTCTATGTCTGCTTCTCCATTGTTGCCCTATAAGTAAATTCTTCAGTACCATTTTTCTAGATTCTGTATATATATGTTATGTGTTAGAATACAGTATTTATCTTTCTCCTTCTGACTCACTTCACTCTGTATAATAGGTTCTAGGTTCATTCACCTCATTAGAACTGACTCAAATGCATTCATTTTTATGGCTGAGTAATATTCCATTATGTATATATATCACAACTTCTTTATCCATTCATCTGTCTATGGACATCTAGGTTGCTTCCATGTTCTAGCTACTGTAAATAGTGCTGCAGTGAGCAATGGTATACATGTGTCTCTTTCAATTTTGGTTTCCTCAGGGTATATGCCTAGGAGTGGGATTGCTGGGTCATATGGTGGTTTTATTCCTAGTTTTTTAAGGAATCTCCATAGCATCTTCCATAGTGACTGTATCAATTTACATTCCCACTAACAGTGCAAGAGGGTTCCCTTTTCTCCACACCCTCTGCACAATTTATTGTTTGTAGAATTTTTGATGATGGCCATTCTGACCAGTGTGAAGTGATATCTCATTGTAGTTTTGATTTGCATTTCTCTAATAATGAGTGATGTTGAGCTACTTTTCATGTGTTTGTTAGTCATCTGTAGGTCTTCTGTGGAGAAATGTCTACATAGGTCTTTTTCCCAATTTTTGATTGGGTTGTTTGTTTTTCTGGTATTGACTTGTATGAGCTGCTTGTATATTTTGTCAGTTGTTTCATTTGCTATTATTTTCTCCCATTGTGAGGGCTGTCTTTTCACCTTGCTTATAGTTTCCTTTGCTGTGCAAAAGCTTTTAAGTTTAACCAGGTCCCACTTGTTTACTTTTGTATTTATTTCCATTACTCTAGGAGGTGGGTCATGGAGGATCTTGCTTTCATATATGTCATGGAGTGTTCTGCCTATGTTTTCCTCTAAGAGTTTTATAGTTTCTGGTCTTACATTAGGTCTTTAATCCATTTTGAGTTTATCTTTGTGTATGGTGTTAGGAAGTGTTCTAATTTCATACTTTTACATGTCGCTGTCCAGTTTTCCCAGTTCCATTTATTGAAGAGGTTGTCTTTGCCCCATTGTATATTCTTGCCCCCTTTGTCAAAAATAAGGTACCTATAGGTGCAAGGGTTTATTTCTGGGCTTTCTATTTTGTTCCATTGGTCTATATTTCTGTTGTTGTGCCAGTACCATACTGTCTTGATGACTGTAGCTTTGTAGTATAATCTGAAGTCAGGAAGGTTGACTCCCCCAACTCCATTCTTCTCTCTCAAGGCTGATTTGGCTATTCAAGGTCTTTTGTATTTCCATATAAATTGTAAAACTTTTTGTTCTAGTTCTGTGGAAAATGCCATTGGTAATTTGATAGGGATTACATTAAATCTGTAGATTGTATTTGGTAGTATAGTCATTTTCACAATATTGATTCCTCTTACCCTGGAACGTGGACTATCTCTCCATCTGCTTATGTCATCTTTGATTTCTTTCATTAGTGTCTTGTAATTTTCTGTGTATAGTTCTTCTGTCTCCTTAGGTAAGTTTATTACTAGATATTTATTTCTTTTTGTTGCAATGGTGAATGGGATTGATTCCTTAATTGCTCTTCCTGATTTTTCATTGTTAGTATATAGAAATACAAGTGATTTCTTTGTATTGACTTTGTATCCTGCAACTTTGCTAAATTCACTGATTAGCTCTAGTAACTTTCTGATACTCTCTTTAGAGTTTTCTACATACAGTATCATGTCATCTGCAGAGAGTGAGAGCTTTAATTCTTCTTTTCCCATCTGGATTCCTTTTATTTCTTTTTCTTCTCTGATTTCTGTAGCTAGGACTTGCAGAACTATGTTGACTAACGGTGGTGAAAATGGACACCTTTGTCATGTTCCTGATTTTAGGGGGAATGCTTTCAGTTTTTCACCATTGAGAATAACGTTTGCTGTAGGCTTATCATATATGGTCATTACTATGTTGAGGTAGGTTCCTTATGTGCCCATTTTTGAAGAGCTTTAATCATAAATGGGTGCTGAATTTTGTAAAGTCTTTTTCTGCATCTATTGGGATGATCATATGGTTTTTATCTTTCAATTTGTTAATATGGTATATCACATTGTTTGTTTTCCATATATTGAAGAATCCTTGCATCCCTGGAATAAGCCCAACTTGATCAAGGTGTTTGAGCTTTTTGATATGTTGCTGAATTCTGTTTGCTGAAATTTTGTTGAGGATTTTTGCATCTATGTTCATCAGTGATATTGGCCTACAGTTTTCTTTTTGTGTGTTGTCTTTGTCTGGTTTTGGTATCAGGGTGATGGTGGCCTTGTAGAATGTGTTTGGAAGTGTTCCTTCCTCTGCAATTTTTTGAAAGAGTTTAAGAAGGATAGGCATTAGCTCTTCACTACATGTTTGATAGAATTCTCCTGTGAAGCCATCTGGTCCTGGGCTTTTGTTTTCTGGGAGATTTTTGATCATAGTTTCAATTTCAGTGCTTGTAATTGGGTTGTTCATAATTTCTGTTTTTCTTCCTGTTCAGTCTTGGAAGATTCCACTTTTCTAAGAATTTGTCCATTTCTTCCAGGTTATCCATTTTGTAACTATATGGTTGTTCATAATAGTCTCTTATAATCTTTTGTATTTCTGCATTGTCTGTTGTAACCTCTCCTTTTTCATTTCTAATTTTGTTGATTTGATTCTTCTCTCTTTTTTTCTTGAGTCTGGCTAAGGGTTTGTCAATTTTGTTTATCTTCTCAAAGAATCAGCTTTTAGCTTTGTTAATATTTACTATTGTTTCTTTTTCATTTATTTCTGCTCTGATCTTTATAATTTCTTTCCTTCTACTAATTTTGGGGTTTGTTGTTGTTGTTGTTGTTCTTCTTCTTCTTTTTGTGGCTGTTTTAGGTGTAAAGTAAGGTTGTCTATTCGAGTTTTCTTGTTTCTTGATATACACATATATACAACCCTGTATTGTAATGCTTTTATTACAGTTATAGGATTATATTGCTATAAACTTCCCTCTTAGAACTGCTTTTGCTGCTTCCCATTGCTTTTGAGTTGTCATGTTTTCGTTGTCATTTGTTTCTAGAAATTTTTTATTTCCCTTTTGATTTCTTCAGTAACCTGTTGATTATTTAGAAATCTGTTGTTTAATCTCCACATGTTTGTGTTTCCTACAATGTTTTTCCTGTAATTGATATCTAGTCTCATAGCGTTGTGGTCAGAGAAGGTGCTTGATATGGTTTCAATTTTCTTAAATGTACTGAGGTTTGATTTGTGACCCAAGATGTGGTCTATCCCAGAGAATGTTCCCTGTGCACTTGAGAAGAAGGTGTATTCTTCTGCATTTGGATGGAATGTCCTAAAGATATCAATGAGATCCATCTCATCTAATGTATCATTTAAGAGTTGTGTTTCCTTATTAATTTTCTGTTTTGATGATCTGTCCAACAGTGTGAGTGGGGTGTTAAAGTTTCCTCCTATTATTGCGTTATTGTCAATTTCTCCTTTTATGTCTGTTAGTGTCTATCTTATGTATTGAGGTGCTCCTATGTTGGGTGCATAGATATTTACAATTGTTATGTCTTCTCTTGGATTGATCCCTTGATCATTATGCAGTGTCCTTCCTTATCTCTTGTAGTCTTTATTTTAAGGTCTATTTTGTCTGATATAAGGATTGCTACTCCAGCTTTCGTTTCCCATTTGCATGGAATATATTTTCCCATCCTCTCACTTTCAGTCTATATGTGTCTTGAGATCTAAAGTGGGTTCCTTGTAGACAGTATATATATAGGTCTCATTTTTGTATCCATTCAGTCAGTCTGTGTCTTTTGGTTTGGTTACATTTAAAGTAATTATTGAGACATCAGTTCCTATTGCCATTTTCTAATTGTTTGGGATTGATTTTGTAGATCCTTTTTCTTTTGTTGTATTTCTTGACTATGTGAGTCCGTTTAACATTTGTTGTAAAGCTGGTTTGGTGGTACTGAATTCTCTCAACTTTTGCTTGTCTGAAAAGATTTTTATTTCTCCATCAATTTTGTATGAGATCTTTGCCAGGTACAGTAATCTTGGTTGTAGATTTTTTTCCTTTCAGTACTTTAAATATATCCTGCCATTCTCTTCTGGTCTGCAGAGTTTCTGCTGAAAGATCAGCTGTTAAGCTTATGGGGTTTCCCTTGTATGTTACTTGTTGCTTCTCCCTTGCTTTTAATATTCTTTCTTTGTGTTTAGTCTTTGTTAGTTTGATTAGTATGTGTCTTGGTGTGTTCCTCCTTGGATTTATCCTATATGGGACTCTTTGTGCCTCTTGGATTTGATTGGCTATTTCCCTTTCCATGTTGGGGAAATTTTTAACTATAATCTCTTCAAAGTTTTCTCATACCTTTTCTTTTTCTCTTCTTCTTCTGGGACCCCTGTAATTCGAATGTTTGTGCATTTGAAATGGTCCCAGAAGTCTCTGACACTGTTCTCAGCTCTTTTCATTCTTTTTACTTTATTCTGCTCTTCAGAAATTATTTCCACCATTTTATCTTCCAGCTCACTGATTGATTCTTCTGCTTCAGATATTCTGCTGTTGATTCCTTCTAGAGTATTTTTAATTTCAGTAATTGTGTTGTTTGTCTCTGAATGTTTATTCTTTACTTCTTCTGGGTCTTTGTTAATTGATTCTTGCATCTTCTCCATTTTACTTTCAAGGTTTCTGATCATCTTTACTATCATTATTCTGATTTCTTTTTCGGGTAGTTTTCCTATTTCTTCTTCATTTATTTGGACTTCTGTGTTTCTAGTTTGTTCCTTCATTTGTGTAGTATTTTTCTGCCTTTGATTTTTTTTAAGTTATTGTGTTTGAGGTCTTGTTTTCCCAGGCTTCAAGGAAACTTGAATTGTTTTCTTGAGGAAGGTTGAATTCTTTATTCCTTTTGGTTTCTGCCCTCCTCAGGTTGGTCCAGTGGTTGGTGAACTTCATATAGGGTGAGATTTGTGCTGGGTTATGTTTATTTGTTTTTCCTCTGATGGGCAAGACTAAGTGAGGTCTTACTCTTATCTGCTGATGATTGGGTTTGCAGTTTTGTTTGGTTTTGTTGTTTAGATGAGATGTCCTGCACAGGGTACTACTGGTGGTTGGGTGATGCTGGGTCTTGTATTTCAGTGGTTTCCTTTGTGTGAGTTCTCACTACTTGATACTCCCTAGGGTTAGTTCTCTGGTAGTCTAGGGTCTTGGAGTCAGTGCTCTCACTCCAAATGCTCAGTTTTTGATCTCTGGTCAGGAATGAAGATCCCACAAGTGTTTTGTTCTGGCATTAAGGGAGAGTAAAACAAATATCCAAAAACAAGAAACCAAAGATGAACCCCAAACAAGTGGCAGTTACAAAGTCAGGCAAGTAATAATTAAAATAATGGAATGTACACACATTCATATACATCCATGAGCAAAGTGAAAACAGTCCAACAAAAATAAAGTGGAGTAGATTGATCCAGCGAACAAAGGAATTCAAAAATTATTTTTACCAGTTAAGAACAAAACTAACGTAAGCACAAACTGGAAACTAAAGCTAAAGCAAGGTGCCAAGTGGAGAATAAAGCAAAGAAAATGAAACTAACAAATATGTTGAGAGGAAAGGAAAGAAAAAAATGAAAGAATGATATGCAAAGTTAAGTAGAGGTAGATGGAGAAGATTTATATACATTAAAGATTAATTTCAAGGGGAAAAGAGCAGTAGGAAAGGCAAATGAAGTAATAAATGTAGAAAAAATATAACAGGTTTTAAAAAATTAAAATTGTAAAAAAAAGAGAAGAAAAAAAAAGAAGAAAGAAAAAAGGGAAAAAGAAGGAAAACTCCACAGAACTGCAAAAGCCCAATGTAGAGGCAGTGGTTTATAACAACAATAGAAAGTGTGACTGAATATACACATATACATATACACCCATAAGCAAAATCAAAACAGTCCAACAAAAATTAAGTACAGTAGATTGACCCAGCAAAGAAAGGAAACTACAAAGTATATCTACCAGAACAAAACTAATTATAGCTCAAACTGGAAAACAAAACTAAAGCAAGTTTCTAATTGGGGAATAAAGCAATGAAAAGAAAACTAACAAATATGTTGAGAGGAAAGAAAAGAAAGAATAGATATGCGAAGTTAAATAGAGGTAGATAAAGAAGATTTATATACATTAAAGATTAACTGCAAGGGGAAAAGAACAATAGGAAAAGTAAACAAAGGAATAAATGTAGAAAAATAATGATATGTTTAAAAAATTAAAAACTAAAATTAAAAAAATAGAAAAGAAAAAAAAGTGGAAAGCTCAACAGAACTGCAAAAGCCCAACATAGAGCCAGAGGTTTATGACAACAATAAAAATTGTGACTGAAGAAAAAGAACCAAAAAAAAAAAAAAAAGCTGAAAATGTTAATTGGATTTCTTAGTGCCCATAACATCAGCAACTACTACAGAGGGGGGAAAAAGGGGGGGAAAAGAGAAAAAAATCCAAAAGAATCTACAGAACAAGTCAAAAAATAAGAATAATAAATGTTTTTCTTGAGTCTCTGCCGTCAGAGTCCTTTCCTGCACTGGGAATCACAGTCCACCTTACCTCCCTAGGATGCTCTCCAAAACTGTACTGATCTCTGGACCTGCTGTGGGGGCTGCTCAGATTCTAATCTGGTCCTACTCCTCTGTGTTCTTGCCTCCAGTGTCCACAGCTATCAGAGCTTTTATGGGAGCTCTCAAAGTCCTCTTATATATTCCATAGACACAGAGTCTGCCTAGTTGATCATGTGGATTTAATTCTCAGCTTGTACAGCTTGTGGGAAGGTTTTGGGTCTTCTTCCTTAGCCACAGTGCCCCTGGGTTTCAATTGTGGTTTTATTTCCACCTCTACACATAGGTTGTCCACTGGGGTTTAGCTCCTAAGGCTGCCCTAGAGGGCTTGGGTTTGCCCCTGTGAGGGTCAGGTGTGGCAGTGGTGCAACTGCTTGGATCACAGGGGTTCTCACAGCACCAGGTACTCATGGGGGTTGGTGGCTAGGGTAGCAGGAAATAGACTGTTCTAGAAGGGTATGAAAGTTATGACCAACCTAGATAGCATATTTAAAACCAGAGACATTACTTTGCCAACAAAGGTCCATCTAGTCAAGGCTATGATTTTTCCAGTGGTCAAGTATGGATGTGAGATTTGGATGGTGAAGAAAGTTGAGCGCCAAAGAATTGATGCTTTTGAACTGTGGTGTTGGCGAAGACTCTTGAGAGTCCCTTGGACTGCAAGGAGATCCAACCAGTCCATCCTAAAGGAGATCAGTCCCGGGTGTTCATTGAAAGGACTGATGTTGAAGCTGAAACTTTGGCCACCTCATGTGAAGAGCTGACTCATTGGAGAAGACCCTGATGCTGGGAGGGACTGGGGGCAGGAGGATAAGGGGACGACAGAGGATGAGATGGCTGGATGGCATCACCAATTCGATGCACATAGGTTTGGGTAGACTCCAGGAGTTGGTGATGGACAGAGAGGCCTGGCGTGCTGCGATTCACGGGGTCGCAAAGTTGGACACGACTGAGCGACTGAACTGAACTGAACTGAGAAGGGTATGGCAACCAGTGTTGGTCAATACAGTCCAGTATTCTTGCCTGGAGAACTCCCTCTCTGACAGAGAAGCCTTGCAGGCCACAGTCTACTGGGTGGCAAAGACTCAGATAGAGCGACCCTGTGCACATAAACACAAGCTTTTTTTTTTTTTTTTTTTTTTTTGCCTGTGGCAGCTCTGCCCCAGTGAAAGTTGAGCGTGAAGTTGATGCAGCTGCTTGACTTGTGGGGACCCTGGTAGCATCAAGTGTGCAGGGACACAGACTGCCTCCTCGGCAGGACTTATGACCCTGTCACAGTCTTTTTCTGAGCCTCTCATAGCTGGCAATTAGAAGGCCTCTTTGGCTAGTCTTTCTCGGTAGCCCTGCTCATTCAGACACTTAGAGGGATCCCTTGCCTGGGGTCCTCCTCTGTTGTTCAGTGCGACAGGCACATAGGAGGGCCCCCGACTGGGGTCCTACTCTGTATATCAGCGCACCAGGCACTTAAAGGAGCACCCTGGGTGGGATCCTACTCTGTAGTTCAACGTGTCAGGGGTTTAATGGGCCAGCCTGTCTATTGTTCAGCTGCCCATGCTGGCGTGTGGAGAGAGGCTATGGTGATGGCTCCACCCCCTATGCATGACTCAGCAGTGTTGACTTGCTTCCATAGCTGCCTGGCTTTCTTCCTCAGGCATTTCCCACCACGATCTCCTCCCTCATATCCCCTCGATTAGTCTCTCTTCAGTCAACAGCGGCCCTCGCACTGGGATTGTTCCGCAATCCCTAAACTCCAGCTCCCAGTCACTGCCCCTTCCAGGAGACCCAGTTCTTGCCTGCGTATGTATGACTGTGACAAGGACCATCTGATTCTCATTCCTTTAGGCTGCCACCTACCAGCTGTTTCTCTATCAGCCTTAAATGTTTCTCCTCTGACTCAGACAATTGCCCAACTGTGGGGATCGAATCCCTGCTTTAGTTCCCTCACCCTCTGAGGGTCGGTCCAGTCCTACTAATAGTCCTGTTTAACCCCCTAGATCCTTCATCCTACCGAGTTTTGCGTGGTTCTATATGCTCTTTTCCACTGGTCAGGTCCTCGTGTCCACTCTCAGCTGGTGTTCTGCATGCACTTCTGTGTCTGAAGGTGTATTGCTGATGTATCAGTGGAGAGAGATGTACTCCACGTCCACCTACTCCTCCGCCATCTTGTTCTCTTCCATGACCATTGTTTTGAGAATGGATTTTGCCATCCCAAATCTATAGAACTCAGAAAACTGAAGTTCTTTTTTTAAAAATTAATTTATTTTAATTGGGGGATAATTACTTTACAATATTGTGATCGTTTTTGCCATACATTGACATGAATCAGCCACTGGTGCAATGTGTCCCCCCATTGTGAATCCCCCTTCCACTGCCCTTCCCACCCCATCTCTCTGGGTTCTCCCAGAGCACTGGCTTTGAGTGCCCTGCTTCATGCATCGAACTTGCACTGATCATCTATTTTACATATGGTAATATACATGTTTAAATGCTATTCTGTCGAATAATCCCACCCTTGCCTTCTCCCACAGAGTCCAAAAGTCTTCTTTTCATCCGTGTGTCTTTTGCAGCTTTGTGTATAACGTCATCATTACCTTCTTTCTAAATTCCATATATATGTGTTAATATACAGTATTTGTGTTTTTCTTTCTGACTTATTTCACTTTGTATAATAGGCTCCAGTTTCATCCACCTCATTACAACTGACTCAAATGTATTCGTTTTTATAGCTGAGTAATATTCTATTGTGTGTATGTAACACAACTTATCCATCTGTCTGCCAATGGACATCTAGGTTGCTTCCAGATCCTAGCTATTGTAAACAGTGCTGCAATGAACACTGGGGTACATGTATCTATTTCAATTCTGGTGTATTAAAAGATCTTCTGGGGTGTATGCCCAGTAGTGGGGTTGCTGGGTCATATGGCAGTTCTATTCTCAGTTTTTTAAGGAATCTTCACACTGTTCTCCATAGTGGCTGTACCAGTTACATTCCCACCAGCAGTGTAAGAGAGTTTCCTTTTCTCCACACCCTCTCCAGCATTTATTGCTTGTAGACTTTTTGATGATGGCCATTCTGATGGTGTGAGGTGATACCTCATTGTGGTTCTGATTTGCATTTCTGTAATAATGAGTGATGTTGAGCATCTTTTCATGTGTTTATTAGCCATCTGTATGTCTTCTTTGGACAAATATCTGTTTAATTCTTTTGCCCACTTTGTGATTGGGTTGTTCAGTTTTCTAGTATTGAGCTGCATGAGTTGTTTGTATATTTTTGAGGTTAATTCTTTGTCAGTTGTTTCATTTACTATTATTTTCTCCCATTCTGAAGGCTGCCTTTTCACTTTGTTTATAGTTTCCCTCATTGTGCAAAAGCTTTTCAGTTTAATTAGGTCCCATTTGTTTATTTTGTTTTTATTTCCATTTCTCTGGGAGGTGAGTCATGAGTATCTTGCTGTGATTTATGTCAGAGAGTGTTCTGCCCATAGTTACCTCTAAGAGTTTTATAGCTTCTGGTCTTACATTTGGATCTTTAATCCATTTAGAGTTTATTTTGTGTATGGTGTTAGAAAGTGTTCTAGTTTCATTCTTTAGAAGTGGTTAACCAGCTTCCCCAACACCACTTGTTAAAAAACTGAAGTTCTTAACAATATGAGGACTTGTCAGAGATCAGTTCAGTTCAGTCGCTCAGTCATGTCCACCTCTTTGCGACCCCATGAACCGCAGTACGCCAGGCCTCCTACTCCAGGTAGACTCCTGGAGTCTACCCAAACCCATGTCCATCGAGTTGGTGATGCCATCCAGCCATCTCATCCTCTATCGTCCCCTTCTCCTCCTGCCCCCAATCCCTCCCAGCATCAGGGTCTTTTCCAGTGAGTCAACTCTTCACATGAGGTGGCCAAAGTATTGGAGTTTCAGCTTCAACATCAGTCCTTTCAATGAACACCCAGGGCTGATCTCCTTTAAGATGGACTTGTTGTATCTCCTTGCAGTCCAAGGGACTCTCAAGAGTCTTCTCCAACACCACAGTTCAAAAGCATCAATTCTTTGGTGCTCAGCTTTCTTTATGGTCCAACTCTCACATCTGTACATGACCACTGGAAAAACCATAGCCTTGACTAGATGGACGTTTGTTGGCAAAATAATGTCTTTGCTTTTTAATATGCTGTCTAGGTTGGTCATAACTTTCCTTCCAGGTAGTAAGCATCTTTTAATTTCATGGCTGCAATCACCATCTGCAGTGGTTATGGAGCCCAGAAATATAAAGTCAGCCACTGTTTCCCCATCTATTTGCATGAGTGATGGGACCGGATGCCATGATCTTAGTTTTCTGAATGTTGAGCTTTAAGCCAACATTTTCACTCTCCTCTTTCACTTTCATCAAGAGGTTCTCTAGTTCTTATTCACTTTCTGCCATAAGTATGGTGTCATCTGCATATCTGAAGTTATTGTTATTTCTCCCGGCAATCTTGATTCCAGCCTGTGCTTCCTCCAGCCCAGCTTTCTCATGATGTACTCTGCATATAAGTTAAATAATCAGGGTGACAATATACAGCCTTGGTGTACTCCTTTTCATATTTGGAACCAGTCTGTTGTCCCATGTCCAGTTCTAACTGTTGCTTCCTGACCTGCATACCGGTTTCTCAAGAGGCAGATCAGGTGGTCTGCCATCTCTTTCAGTCCCCCCCACCCCTGCCCCACAGTTTATTGTGATCCACACAGTCAAAGGCTTTGGTGTAGTCAATAAAGCAGAAATAGATGTTTTTCTGGAATTCTCTTGCTTTTTTGATGACCCAGCGGATCTCAGGTTGGCAAGATCTCAGGTTCCTCTGCCTTTTCTAAATCCAGCCTGAACATCTGGAAGTTCATGGTTCATGTATTGCTGAAGCCTGGCTTGGAGAATTTTAAGCATCACTTTACTAGCGTTTGAGATGAGTGCAATTGTGCGGTAGTTTGAGCGTTCTTTGGCATTGCCTTTCTTGGGATTGGAATGAAAACTGATATTTTCCAGTCCTGTGGCCACTGCTGCATTTTCCAAGTTTGTGGGCATATTGAGTGCAGCACTTTCACAGCATCATCCTTCAGGATTTGAAATAGCTCAACTGCAATTCCATCACCTCCACTAGCTTTGTTCATAGTGATGATTCCTAGGGCCCACTTGACTTCACATTCCAGGATGTCTGATTCTAGGTGAGTGATCAAACCATCGTGATTATCTGGGTCGTGAAAATCTTTTTTATATAGTTCCTCTGTGTTTTCTTGCCACCTCTTCTTATATCTTCTGCTTCTGTTAGGTCCATACCATTTCTGTCCTTTATTGAGCCCATCTTTGCATGAAATGTTCCCTTGGTATCTCTAATTTTCTTGCAGAGATTTCTAGTCTTTCCCATTCTATTGTTTTCCTCTATTTCTTTGCATTGATCGCTGAGGAAGGCTTTCTTATCTTTCCTTGCTATTCTTTGGGATTCTGTATTCAAATGGGTATATCTTTCCTTTTCTCCTTTGCTTTTCACTTCCCTTCTTTTCACAGCTATTTGTAAGGCATCCTCAGACAGCCATTTTGCTTTTTTGCATTTCTTTTTCTTGGGGATGGTCTTGATTCCTGTCTCCTATACAGTGTCATGAACCTCCATCCATAGTTCATCAGGCACTCTGTCTATCAGATCTAGTCCCTTAAACCTATTTCTCACTTCCACCGTATAGTCATGAACCTCCGTCCATAGTTCATCAGGCACTCTATCAGATCTAGTCCCGTAAATCTATTTCTTACTTCCACTGTATAATCATAAGGGATTTGATTAGGTCATACCTGAATGGTCTAGTGGTTTTCCCTACTTTCTTCAGTTTAAGTCTGAATTTGGCAATAAGGAGTTCATGATCTGAGCCACAGTCAGCTCCCGGTCTTGTTCTTGCTGACTGTATAGAACTTCTCCATCTTTGGCTGCAAAGAATATAATCAATCTGATTTTGGTGTCGACCATCTGGTGATGTCCATGTGTAGAGTCTTCTCTTGTGTTGTTGGAGGAGGGTGTTTGCTATGACCAGTGCGTTCTCTTGACAGAACTCTATTAGCTTTGCCCTGCTTCATTTTGTACTCCAAGGCCAAATTTGCCTGTTACTCCAGGTATTTCTTGACTTCCTACTTTTACATTCCAGTCCCCTACAATGAGAAGGACATCTTTTTTGGGTGTTAGTTCTAGAAGGTCTTGTAGGTCTTCATAGAACCATTCAACTTCAGCCTCTTCAGCATTACTGGTTGGGGCATAGACTTGGATTATCGTGATATTGAATTGCTTGCCTTGGAAATGAACAGAGATCATTCTGTCGTTTTTGAGATTGCACACACAATAGGGGTGTCTCAGAGATCACACCCCTATTATCACCTAGTTATTTCTGTAGATGTCCGAACCACAGCTACTGTATTTTGACTCTTCTTTGAAAAAATTTTTATTAATTTATTTTGGTTGAGCTGCTCTTCATTCCTGCATATTTTTTTCTCTATTTGCAGCCAGTGTGAGCTGTTTTCTAGCTCCAGTATGTGGGATTCTCATTGTGGTGGTTCCTCTTGTTGTGGAACAGATGCTGTAGGGCACTCAAGCTTCAGTATTTAAGGGACTTGGGTTCAGCAGTGCAAGCTCCAAGCCCTAGTACCCAGGCTCAACAGTTGTGGCGACCCTGCTTAGTTTGCTCCACAGAATGTGAGATCTTCCCAGATCAGGCACGGATCCTATGTCTCCTGCATTGGCAGGCAGATTCTTTAACCACTGGGCCATCTGGGAAGGCCTATTTTGACTCTTGAGTGTAATTTTCCCTTCATAGCCAAAAGAAGTGTTGCTTCAACAAAATTAGTGTTTCTCTATGTATGAGAAGAGGCAAGAATCAGGGCTCAGAAAGTCTTCACCTGAGATTGTCTATCTCTTGGCCTGCTCTGTCAGAATTCTAGATCACAGAGTTCTTCACTCCTTGGTATCCACCCTGAACCCCTCTCAGTGGGTGCTGAAGGTGAGCAACTGCAGTGGACATGATTTCATCTTTGTAGAGGTAGATGGCAGTTGCCATTTTTCAGTTCACAGAGCCCCTGCAGGGTCACTTATTTGGCTATGGTTTGAAGGCTTTTCATGACCATTTTGTCCTTCAGTTCTGGGAATACTCATTCCCAGGTTGGGGCAAGAATTCCATTGACAGGTAACTCATGGGATGTTCTTGGACCTTACCATGAAACTGTATTCAAAATCCTCTGGACCATCCATCTTTATTAAACTCAAGTCCAGAGAAGTAGTCCATCTTGCTGCCTCTTCTCTACAGTCACACTGGTACCATGATTGATCTCACACAGAACTACATATCATACTACAAAGATCAGTAAGAGAGTTACTGTAACTAGGGCTCAAAGCAGAATAAGAACAAAGTTACATTGGATAATAATTTTGATTATAGAGGGTTAGTGTGTGAGTGTTCCTGTCCAATGGAATGAGGCCATCTGAACTCAGTTATTGATTGAAGCAGTTGCCAAGTGACTACTTGAATGTTAATAGACAAGGGAGATCAGATTTGTTAGAAAAATAAGCATGTATCCTAATGTAGACTTGACACTCTCAGGAATCTCATACCCTGTACTAAATTGTCTTGGCTTATCCAAGTAGGTCTTAACTAGTAATGTGCCTATTTGTCATTATACAAGTGTTTTTTCTTTATTTACATATGGTTTTAGCAATTTCATCATCTAAATATATAATCCTTGGAAGAGGAGACCCTTAAAAATAAAGTTGTTTTCACCAGGCACTAGCATTCATTGTTTTGTGAGTCGCTTCAGCATGTCATATCTGACAGAGCTCAGAAAGCTGAAATTGTTAACAATACAAGGAGTAGTCAGAGCTCACATTACTATTGTCAACCTAGTTATTTCCTTGGATGTCAGAACCGCAGCTACTCTATTATGACTCTTTTCTTAAATTTTATTAATTTTTTTCTTGGCTGAACTGTTCATTCCTCCTCCATGAGCTTTTCTCTAGTTGCAGCGAGTGGGGGCTACTTTCTAGTTCCAGTGCCCAGGCTTGTCATTGAGGTGGCTTCTTTCATTGTGGAGCACAGACTCTAGGGCATTCAGGCTTCAGTATTTGTGGCATTTGGCCTCAGAAGTTGAAGTTCCGAGCCATTGAGCACAGGCTCAACAGTTGTGGTGAATGGGCTTATTTTGTTCCAGGGAATGCGGGATCTTCCCGGATCAGACAAAGAACGAGTGTCTCCTACATTGGCAAGTGGATTATTTTACTACTGAGCCACCAGGGAAGGCCTATTTTGACTCTTGATTATAATTTTCCTATAGTAAAATCAAGTGTCAGTGTCAATGAAATTAGTGTTTTTCAAGGTGTGAGAAGATGCAAGAATTAGGGGTCATAATGTCTTCTTGTCTACCTATCTGAAGGCATGCTCTGTCTGATTTTCAGGGCACAGAGAGCTTCATTCCTGACGTCCAATCTGAACTCATTTCAGGCAATGTTGAAAGTGAGCAGCTGCACTGGTCATGATTAAATGTTTATAGAGGTAAATAGCAAGTGCCAATTTTCAGCTGGCAGAGGCCCTTCAGGGTCATCAACTTGCCATAGTTTTGGAGCTTCTCATGTCCATTTTTCCATCAGTGTGGGGAACGTTCATTGCCATAGATGTGATGAAGATTTTTGTTGACAGGCTACATAATGTGCTGTTACTAGATCTGGCCATAAAACAATAGCCAAAATTCTCTGGACTACATGCCTTTATTAATATCTTGTGGTCCAGGGAAGTATTACATCTTGTTTCTTCTTCCCATATCTAGAGTTACACTGTGACTCTCATTGATCTCATATGGAACTATATATCACCCAAAGAGCAGTAAAAGATTTATTATAACTGGGGTCAAAGCAGGAGTAAGAACATATCAAACATAATATTATGTTTGATATCTAGTTTTATTGTGGTCCAAATAGGGTCAGTACTTGTGTTATTCTGGATAAAGGAAGGGAGCCTTTTGGCCTCAGTCAGAAGTAGTTGGCAAAGAGACAACCTGAATATTAATAGACAGGGTAGGTCTTAGTCCTTCTTACAAAACTACGCATGTATACTAATATAGACTTAACACTTTCTGAAGATTTGTACCCAGAAACTCAATTCTCTAGGCTTATCCAAGTAGTTTATAACCTTTAATTTGGCTATTGGTCATTACACAAGTGTTTTCTCTCTTTATTATCATATGATTTAAAGCAATTTCATTGTCTAAACTTACAACAGTTACAAGAGACCTTTAAATGTAAGGTTGTAGTCACCAGGTGCTTGGAGCCTTTGTTTTGAGAATGGCTGTTGGCATCTCAAACTGACACATATTAGAGATTTCAATTTCTTTACAAGGAATTTTCTGAAATCACACCCTACTGTCACCTAGTTATTTCCTTGGGTGTCTGAACCACAGCTACTCTATTTTCACTCTTGATTATAATTTTCCCCTTCATAGCCAAAACAAGTGTCACTGTTAATGATGTTAGGGTTTCTCTAGGTATGAGAAAATGCAAGAATCAGGGCTCATAAAGTCTTATTCTGAAAGTGTCTACGTACCTGAAGCCCTGCTCTATCAGATTTCCAGAGTACAGAGTGCTTCATTCTTGATGTCTAACCTGAACGCCTATCAGAATGTGTGGATAGTGTGCAGTTGCAGTAGCCACGATTTAATCTTTGTAAAGGTACATGGCAAGTGCTAATTTTCAGTTGGTGGGAGCCCTTCAGGGTCAGAACTTTGGCCACGGTTTCAGGGTTTTTCATGACCCTATTTTCCTTGGTGCTTGGAATACTCATTCTCAGGTGTGGTGAAGCTTTTTGTTGACAGGTCACTCAATGTGCTGTTACTGGACCTGGTCATAAAACAGTATCCAGAATTCTCTGGACTACCTGTCTTTATTAAATTCTTGTACTTCAGGGAAGTATTTCATTTTTGCTTCTTTCCATATCTAGAGTTGCACCATTATCATCACTGATCTCATACAGAAGTATATATCATGCAAAGATCAGTATGAGAATTACTGTAACTAGATGCTGAAGCAGGAATAAGAACCAAGTTTGTTGGATGACAATTTTGATGTGACAATATAGGGTCAGTTGCTGAGTTATCCTGTTCAGTGGAATGAGTCCATCTTGACTCAGTTATTAATAGAAGTAGTTACTGTAGTGACAACCTGAATACAAATAGACAAGGGAGATCACCCTTGTTAGAAAAATAAGCATGTATCCTAATGTAGACTTGATACCCTCGGGTGACCTGTACCCCAGTACTCAATTGTCTTGGCTCATCATGTAGGTTTTACTCATTAACGTGGCTATTGGTTGTTATACAAGGGTTTTATCTCTTTATTAACTTACGGTTTTAGCAATTTCGTTGTCTAAACATATAAGAGTTATAAGAAAAGTGAAAGTGAAAGTCACTCAGACGTGTCAGACTCTTTGTGACTCCATGGATATATAGTCCATGGAATTCTCCAGGCCAGAATACTGGAGTGGGTAGCCCTTCCCTTCTCCAGGGGATCTTTCCAACCCACGGATCAAACCCAGGTCTCCCACATTGCAGGTGAATTCTTTACCAGTTGAGCCACAGGAAAGTCCAAGAATACTGGAGTGGGTAGTCTATCCTTGTTCCAGCAGATCTTCCCGACCCAGGAATCGAACTGGTGTCTCCTGTGTTGCAGGTGGATTCTTTACCAACTGAGCGGAGTTATAAGAGACCTTTAAAAATAGATTCTTGTCACCAGGTGCTATGAGCCATTGTTTTGAGAATGGCCTTTGGTATCCCAAATCTGACAGAGGTCAGAAAACTGAAGTTCTTAACAATACAAGGACTTGGCAGAGATCACACCTCTATTGGATGTCTGAACCACAGCTACTCTATTTTGATTTAAAAAAAAAAATTATTTTGTCTTTGGTGTTCTTCATTCCTGCACGGGTTTTTCTCTAGTTGCACTGAGTGGGGGCCACTTTCTAGCTCTGGGACACAGGCTCTTCATTGTCGTGGCTTCTCTTGTTGCAGAGCACAGGCTGTAGGGTGTTCAGGCCTCAGTATTTTTGGTTTTTAGGTTCAGTAGTTGAAGCTCCAAGCCCTAGAGCACAAGTTCAACAGTTGTGCTGAATGGGCTTATTTGACTTATTTTGCTGTACGCTTCTTTATGAGATCTTCCTGACCCAGGGATCAAACCTGTGTCTCCAGCATCTCTGTCATGGCGGAGGGATTCTTTACCACTGAGCCACTAGGGAAGCCATAGGGGGTTAATCTTTGTGGAAGTAGAATGAGCTTTATCTACATATGTGATAAACTTCATTGATCATTTTGAAATAATACCTATTTACCTTACCAAAATAGAGAATTTTAACAACAAATATAAATCACTTAAAGGCAAAGAAATTTGCATAGTCTGTTATTAAAAGCAGCCTTCCAAAAAAAACTGTGTTCTCTTAACAAAGAGAACTAAATTTCCTTCTGGTTTCAATAAACTTGGCCTGAAGGTTTATATAACTGTAATTGATCTTGTGGCTTCCCAAGTAGCACAGTGGTAAATAATCTGCATGGCAGTGCAAGAGATGCAGCAGACTTAGATTAGATCCCTGTGTTAGGAAGATCCCCTGGAGGAGGAAATGTCAACCCACTCCAGTATTCTTGCCTGGAAATTCAATGGACAGAGAAGCCTGGCAGTCTAAGGTTCATGGGGTTGCAGAGAGTCGGACATAACCAAGTATACACACACAGAGTTGGTTATATAGGCTCTTTGCTTGAGGAAACTTTTATAAGGAGTCTCAAATTGAACTTTTAAAAGACCTCTTAGGTCTGGAAAAACCACACCAAGGGCTTTTAATAGATTTTGCTTTTCAGATCTAGGTTAATTCCTCTCTTTTTAAGGTCCCCAAATTACCTTGAAATTTTATGTACTTGTAAGTGAGATAGCCTTCCTAATTTACCTGATAAGCTGTTGGGAACCTAAGCATTCCCCGTCTCTAGAAAGAGCAGAGAGGAAAAGAGAAATGTTTCAATTTTGCTTACAAATACATAATTTGCCAAATTACTATATAGTTACTTTGAGGGGAAGGTTTCCGTTACACTCAGAAAACACAAATTTAAATCAGTAATTTTTCAGATGTTGGTGTTTTTCAGTCATAGTCACTCTTTGTGATCCCATGGACTGCAGCACACCAGGCTTCCCTCTCCCTCACCATTTCCCAGAGTTTGCCCAAGTTCAAGTCCATTGAATTGGTGATGCCAATCAACCATCTCCTCCTCTGTCGTCCGCTTCTCCTCCTGCCTTCAATCTTTCCCAGCATCAGGGTCTTTTCAAATGAGTCAGTTCTTCGCATCAGGTGGCCAAAGTATTGGAGTTTCAGCTTCAACATCAGTCCTTTCCAATGAATATTCAGGACTGATTTCCTTTAGGATGAACTGGTTGGATCTCCTTGCTGTCCAAGGGACTCTCAACAGTCTTCTCCAACATCACAGTTGAAAAGCATCAATTCTTCAGTGCTCAGCTTTCTTTATAGTCCAACTCTCACATCCATACATGACCACTGGAAAGATCATATGTCCTTAACTATATGGACCTTTGTCAGCAAAGTGATGTCTTTGGTTTTTTTTAACACACTGTCTAGTTTTGTTATAGCTTTCCTGCCAAAAAGTTATCATCTTCTAATTTCATGACTGCAGTCACCATCTGCTGTGATCTTAGAGCCCAAGAAGAGGAAATATGTCATTGCTTCCACCTTTTCCCCTGCTATTTGCCATGAAGTGATGGGACTGGATGCTGTGATTTTAGTTTTCTTAATATTGAGTTTTAAGTCAGCTTTTTCACTCTCCTCCTTTACCCTCATTAAGAGGTTCTTCAGTTTCTCTTTGCTTTCTGCCATTAGAGTGGTATCATCTGCATATCTGAGGTTGTTGATATTTTTCCCAGAAATCTTGTTCTTCCAGTCTAGCATTTTGCATTATGAGCTCTACATTTAAAACAAACAGGGTGACAATAAAGAGCCTTGTACTCCTTTCTCAATCCTGAACCAGTCAGTTGTTCCATACTGTGTTCTAACTGTTGCTTTTTGACCTGCCCATGGGTTTCTCAGGAGACAGGTAAGATGGTCTGTTATTCTCATTTCTCTAAGAGTTTTCTACAGTTTGTTATGATCCACACAGTCAAAGGCTTTAGTGTAGTCAATGAAACAGAGGTAGATGTTTTTCTGGAGTTCCCTTGCTTTCTCTGTGATGCAGCAAATGTTGGCAATTCTGGTTCCTCTGGCCTTCTCTAAACCCAGCTTGAGCATCTGGAAGTTCTTGGTTCAAGTAATGTTGAAGCCTATCATGAAGGATTTTGTATATAACCTTACTAGTGTGGGAGATGAGTGCAATTGTCTGGTGGTTTGAATGTTCTTTAGTACTGCCCTTCTTGGGAATTGGAATGAAGATTGACCTTTTCTAGTCTTGTGGCCACTGGTTGATTTTCCAAATTTGCTGACATACTGAGTATAGCACTTCAGTAGTATCATTTTTTAGGATTTTAAATAGTTCTGCTGGAATTCCATCACTCTACTAACTTTATTGGCAGCCGTGCTTCCTAAGGCCCACTTGACTTCATACTCCAGAATGTCTGGTTCTAGGTGAGTGACCACACAATCATGGTTGTCTGGGTCATTAAGATCTTTTTTGTACAGTTCTTCTGTATTCTTGCAGAAACCATAAAATGATAACCTTATTTATCAGTTCATTTGATCCTTTTGTTTATATCTTATGAAATCATCAGGTTTTCTACTAGAATTCTCTGATATCTTACCCAGTTCAGCATTACAGTCTGAAGGCCAGATACTTGTATTTATCTAAAAGTCCTTCTTTAAATCTTCTTGAAGAGGAAGCATTTTTCAAAGGCATTAAAGTGAAACCATGAGTGTTCTATAATGACAAAAAGTTTCAGGCATGTTCAAAATCTGATTACAATGCAATTGACAAAGTAACTTGGTTATTTCTGTGACATAAAATAATACACTTGCAGATAATAACTAGAATTATGATCAAGATTTTAGCAGGACATACCAGAATGCTAGGAGTCCACATAATTTTTAGAGAATTTATTTTAGTAATAATATTTACCATGTGATATAACCCAAGAAGATTTATTGCTCATTTGATACTTCCCATGTAATTTACATGGTTTATTGTGATTCACACAAAGGCTTTAGTGTAGTCAATGAAGCAGAAGTAGATGTGTTTTTTGGACTTGCCTTGCTTTTTCTATGAACCAACAAATGTTGGCAATTTTGTCTTTGGTTCCTCTGCTGTTTCTAAATCCAGCTTGTACATCTGGAAGTTCTTGGTTCATGTACTGCTGAAGCCTAACTTAAAGAATTTTGAGCATAATCTTGCTAGCATGTGAGTTGAATGCAATTGTATGGTAGTCTCTAATATTCTTTGGCATTTAATTTCTTTGTGGTTAGATTGAAAACCGACCTTTTCCAGTCCTGTTGTCATTGATGAGTTTTCCAAATTTCCTGGCATATTGAATGCAGCACTTTCACCACATCACCTTTTGGGATTTGAAATAGCTCAACTGGAATTCCATCACCTTCCCTAGTTTTGTTTGTGTTAATGCTCCCTGAGGCCCACTTAACTTCATATTGCAGGATACCTAACTCTAGGCGAGTGGTCATACCATTGTGGTTATCTGGGTCATTAAGATCATTTTATAGTTCTTCTGTGCATTCTTTCCATCTCTTCTGCTTCTGTTAGGCCTTTGCCATTTCTGTCGTTTATTGTGGCCATCTTTGCATGAAATATTCCCTTGGCATCTCCAATTTTCTGGAATAGATCTCTAGTCTTTCCCATTCTATCATTTTCTCTGTTTCTTTGCTTTGTTTTCCTTGCTGTTCTCTGGAACTCTGCATTCAGTTGGGTATATCTTTCCCTTTCTCTTTTGCCTTTCTCTTCTCTTCTTTTCTCAGCTATTTGTAAGGCTGCCTCAGACAACAACTTTGCCTTCTTGTATTTCTTTTTCTTGGGGATGCTTTTGGTCACCACCCCCTGTAAAATGTTATAAAACTCTGTCCATAGTTCTTCAGACACTCTGTCTCCCAGATCTAATCCCTTGAATCTATTTGTCACCTCCATGTGTAAACATAAGGGTTTTGATTTAGGTTATACCTGAAAGACCTATTGGTTTTCCCTACTGTCTTCAATTTAAATCTGAATTTTACAATAAGGAGTTGATGATTTGAGCTATAGTCAGCTCCAGGTCTTGTTTTTGCTGACTGTATAGAGTATCTCCATCTTTGGCTGCAAAGAATATAATCAATCTGATTTTAATATTGATCATCTGGTGATGTACATGTGTCAAGTTGCCTCTTGCGTTGTTGGAAGAGAGTGTTTGCTATGACCAGTGATTGCGAAGGTAGGGAAGCCTGGTGTGCTGCAGTTGACGGGATCTCAAAGAGTCAGACATGACTTAGTGACTGAAGAACAATAGCAACATGTAATTTAACCTGCCAATCTATTGAATTTAATATTTCCCTTTGTGATATTTCAGGGACCCTCTGAAGCATCCCAAAGTTAGCTAAATGTCAAAGAAGCTTCATTATGATTTGACTTGAGAAGTTTTATCATAAAAATAACTAAAAGGGTTTAGAACACTCAGTCAGATAGGATCACAGGTCACTATGAGACAGTTATCCACTGAGGTAAAGGTAACAATATAAGATTTAAAAGGCAAATACAGAACAGATCTCTTAAAAGGTAAAGAACTTAAAATCTGTTATCAAAGGCAGTTCAATATTTTAAAAAATCTTGTCCTCTTAATGGAGATAAAAGCCCAAATTCAAGTTTTGTACCACTTTATTTTTCAAAATTTATTTTCTCAATTAAACTTATTCTAAACTTTGCCTATCCTGGCCATGCACAAAACTCTTACAGTCCTTTTCTACAAACATTTTTATCACTTTCTGTACTTTATTTTACCATCTGAAAAATCACCCCATAAAAAACAGCCAACTGGAAGTCATTTACTACCTTTTCCCTTAATAGATCCCATTTCTCATGCTTTCTTCACTGAAAACACACATCCTACTTTCCTTAAGCAATCATGAGCTGCCCTTTATTAGCACTCTATATAATAAATTAGTAAACATAAATCCAAATAAAAATTTTTTTAAAAAATGTACTTCTTACAGAAAATAGTGTAGCACCAACCACATTTATTAATACGTTTTTGTTTCTTTGTAAAAGGAAGCCAGTGTCCAGTAATTAATGTTTCAGTATCTTATTTTATTTAGCAATGGTCTCATTTTTCAATAAACTTCCTTCATGTAACTTTATTTAGCACAGCTCTAAATTTTAAGTTGTCAAATACTTGAAGAGATTATTCTTAAGTAGATGTTCCTAGACATTCCTAAAACTTATTCCCGAAAAGTTCACATAAAGCTCTTATTCGTATTTTTTTTCCTTAAAATTTCTTCATATCAAGAACACTGATCAAAACCAGAGACAGGGAAAAATAATCTTGAACAAGAGAAGAAAGGGAGGTAAATTGAGAACAGATGAAACTGCAGAGGTGTTTGTTGGTGGGACCTAGGCAAGAAACTGCTTCTTTTTTCTGACTGAAGTAGGAGGTGGAATCCTCGGCCAAAAAAGCAAAAGGATTGCAGAGCGAAGAAGAACTTCAAGAAATTCAGATATGTGAAGTTGATTTCCATGGAAACCCCGTCATCCTCTGATGACAGTTGTGACAGCTTGCTTCTGATAATTTTGCAAACACAAGGCTGCAGGCGGACCGTGAGGGCTGTTGGACCCGCAGTCAGGGCACACGGTCTGGACCCCTCCGTGTGGCCATGAAGTTTCCCACACGACGCACCAGGGGAACAGCCAGCAAAAGAACCGTGCCCCCTGAGCCCCCGGAGAATTCTGTGACCGATTCCAATTCTGACTCGGAAGATGAAAGTGGCATGAATTTCTTGGAGAAAAGGGCTTTAAATATAAAGCAAAACAAAGCAATGCTTGCAAAACTAATGTCAGAATTAGAAAGCTTCCCTGGCTCCTTCCCCGGGAGGCGTTCCCTGCCGGGCCCCAGTTCACGTCCAAAGACAGCCAGGAGGCGCACGTTTCCAGGTGTCGCCTGCAGGAGAAACCCTGAGCGGAGAGCTCGTCCGCTCACCAGGTCCAGGTCCCGGGTCCTTGGGTCACTCAGGGCCCTGCCCACAGAGGAGGAGGAGGAGGAAGAGGACAGGTACATGTTGGTGAGGAAGAGGAAGCCCATGGTCGGCTACATGAATGAAGATGACATGCCCCGAAGTCGTCGCCCCGGACCCATGACCCTTCCTCATGTGGTTCGCCCGGTGGATGAAATCACAGAAGAAGAGTTGGAGAACATCTGCAACAACTCCCGAGAGATCTATAACCGTTCACTGGGGTCAACTTGTCATCAGTGCCACCAGAAAACTCTCGATACCAAGACAAACTGCAGAAACCCAGAGTGCTGGGGCGTTCGAGGCCAATTCTGTGGTCCCTGCCTTCGAAACCGTTATGGAGAAGAAGTCAGGGATGCTCTGCTAGACCCAAACTGGCACTGCCCACCATGTCGCGGGATCTGCAACTGCAGCTTCTGTCGGCAGCGAGATGGGCGGTGTGCGACTGGGGTGCTCGTGTACTTAGCCAAGTACCACGGCTTTGGGAACGTGCATGCTTACTTGAAAAGTCTAAAACAGGAGTTTGAAATGCAAGGATAATAATTGGAAGATCCGCTACCTGCTTTCCACTTCGCAACTCTTCCTTGTTAAAGTTTTCAGTTTTGTCATGTGATTGAAACCCGGGTTAAGAATTCTGAGGCTCAGTCTGCCTTATAGGCAAATCAAGTTGTTGTCATTAAATGCGCACGTGTGTCTGGGCATCCCAGAAGTGTAGTGCCAGCTGTCCTCTGCCCTCCTGCAGTGCCTCCTTTGCTTTTCTGCCCACCCTCGCCCCGTGCTGTCCTCTTACTTCCAGTGATTCTCCATCATTTAGATTCGGAATCCTTTTTAAACAACAGTTTCATGAAAGCATGTTGGATTTAATTGGCGTTGAAATAGCCCTGGAATCCACACATAAAACCAAGCACTTAGAAAAACAGTGGTAGTATTAACTACCTCTACCCAGTTTCAGAGACTATCCCTGTAACTTGCTTACTTGTAAACATTGGGTCTGATATAGTGTTTGTTAACATTTTTAGCAGAATCAAGGCACAAAAGTCGTAAGACCATGTGGAAAAATTAGGTGATTGTTGGCAAGTGGAGTATATGACTTTGGAGGCTTCTGAGGAGAATATTTCGTGTATTTTGCTTGTGATTCAAGCTGTCACAGTCGAGACTTAGTTGCTGCTGATTTCCTCTGCCACGTACATCTGGCCCACTGGTCACAATATGAAGGTTCGAGGATAGTACTAAGCTTGAAATCATTGTAGAAAAGCCATCCTAGGAAATTGAGATGGGGAGGCTTCAGGAGTAGGCCAATCTTTGAATTCATGGAATCAAACCTCAGGATAATTGAATTTGCCAAGTTTACTTCAGCTCATAACATAAGGTGTTTCAAATAAATTCTTGGTTATTTTGCATGGAAAATTGATAGTTAAACTCAGCTACAATCCTTTGCGGTTTTTGCTTTCTTGAAGAAATTACAAGCCAGGCATAGAGGGTTCATGTTCAGGCTTGAAGCACTTTTATAACTGAGAAGTGCCTTTTTTGGAGGAGGGTGACTTTTAACACTTTGCGAACTTGCCTTCTCTGCCAGTTTAGTTTCTGGGCAGAGTCGTGTGTTGTCTCTCCCTTGCCCTGTTTTGGCATGAATCAAATCTCTCTCTAGAGGTAGAGTCAAAGTGTGTGTGTGTTCATCTTGCTTTGCATCTGCAGTCTGTAGCTGTGCCAGTTCAGTTCAGTATTTGGTGCATAATTGGACCTTGAATCAATAAATGTAAATAGAGCTTTTGATCTGTTATGCTTTTATACAAAGTTTTTTTTTATTTTAATAATAAAACATTTAGTTTAAAAAAAATTTCTTCATATCAAGTTACTTTCCCTTGCTGACAAATTTGTAACAGATGAAACAAGATTTTATTTAGCATATATTAAACCTTGGCATAATAAGATGTGTTATAATTAAGGTTGGTGATTCTAAGGTATGTCTATACTAATTAGATTAACAAACTTACACAGTCATATCAGGCATTAATTTAATATTCAGTATTTCTCAGATCACATGAACCTGAAATTTATTTAGGTTAGTTTCTCTTGTATTTAGAATTTGTTGATTTGTAAGCACTTATATTTCTTTAAGCCAGTTAAACAGAGCTCCTTTACAAATTAACTGCTTAAACCTGCTCCTTTGTGTCTCAAGGAAGCCTGGGAGATTTCAACTTTTCTACAAAGAGGAGGCAGGGGACACAAATAGGCCTTTACATTATACTAGGTGGTGTCAGCGCCGAGCGCAGGAGGAACAGGGTTATGCTTGGTTTCAACTTCAGATTCAAAAGTGTCCAAATTTTCTGCCATTTTCATTGCGTGTGAACAAGCAACTAAATAAGTACTTAAGAATTTTGGCTATTTTATTATGTGGTGGGAAATGAATAGAACTATAGTGTGTGTGTGTGTCTGTGTGTGTCTATGTGTGTGTGTCTGTGTGTGATGGTGGGTGGATTGTGTACAGAAACACACATGAAACTGTGTAACAGAAAAAATAAGTCATAAAGTATGGAGTGGCAAAGGCATGAAAGCTTACCAAGTATGTCACATTTTTATATACGGTTTTAGAGTTTGGAATGCACTTTACAAATTTTTTTAACAGATGAACTAATGCCCAAAGAGGTCCCGCCCCCCACCCCCCCCCACATGTTCTATGTCACATATGGTAGTTAAGTGAAAAGAATCAAACCCAGAATCTGGAAGCCTTGATGGCTTGGCTGAGCTTTTTGTCTCACCAAGGTGCTCCCCAGAAGCTTTTTCCTACCTCAAAATGTTGCAGAGCAGCGTTGCAAAATGTTGCATAAGCTGCCAAGTTCTTGCCTCCCCCTGTCCACTAGCTTTAAGTCATTGTATGAGACTGAGGTAAACAAAGGCAGGCTGGACTTGGAAAGACAGGAACCATTTCTCCTTTCCTTAGCTCATTCATTTCAGAAGTCCATTCCATGTTAGTTTTCTTGTCCCTTCATTCACTTGCAAACCACAAGCTTCATGTGTTCAAATAAATACAATTTTGATGATGAATTTACATATTTCCCACTCTGAACCTAAAAAGTGTCATTCACCTTGGTTGACTTTGAATCAGTATGGTCAAGTCATTATTATAGGCTGATCAAACTCCTACTTAAAAGACAGAAGGTGCTCAATCAAAGGCAGCTGTTCTTGATGCTGTGCTTGCTGTTAACATTGTTACTACCAGGAGAATATGCACACAAATCTTTGTGTTTTCAGCATATTCATGAATGATTCTAATAATTGTTGAAATTATCTGCCACCTTTACCACAATTACTGTCCTATCTATCTTCTCTTTAAGCCTTCTGGTACTTCTATTTTCTACATCGAAACTCAACTATCCCATCCTTGGGTTCCCACAACTTGACTTGGCTCTAAATTTCTCTTTTAATTAATACTCTATCTGACTCTATTATTACTCTCATCCTTCAGTTAATACAAGGGATAAAATTAAAAATAAATGTATGCTATATATATATGTGTGTGTGTGTGTGTGTGTATTTGTATTGAAGTATAAAGGGCTTCTTTTTCTCTTTTTGCTAAGAAAAATTGCTTAAGGAAATTTTTGGCTGGAAATAGTGTGGAAATAGCAAGTGCTATTTTTATCCTAATTTAAAATTTGATTTCAACTCCAGCTCCATCTGGAAACCTGAGTCATTTTGAGACTAAGAAGGAATAAAATAAAGAATTTGAAACTGAAGACAAAGCAAAAAATTGTGCCTGTTTGAAAAAGATAAAACGATTCAGTAAGAGCTTTTTCTTCAAAAGATATATTAGTAGATATCATATTCAGAAATGAAGAATCCTTAATGTTGTAAATTGTTTCTCACTGTAAAATCCTTCCACTACTAAAGCCAAGTTCAGGTACTTATTGATGCATCAAGACAGAATGAAAAAAATAGGTTTTAGAATTAGATTTGGATTTGAATTTTAGTAGTTTTGTGACTGTTTTGGTTTTGATTGGTCTTGTTCTTTATAATTTTCTTTTTTTATGGTTTATATTAGAAAACGACACTTGAGCAGCTGGTTCATGACATAATTTAGGAATTCATGAGATTAGGGACCAGGAGAGGATGTAAGAGGCTGTGTACGTGTTGGGTGGAGAACATCCCTACTTTCAGCCAAAGAGATTTCCCTGAGGCTTGCTGGGTGATGAAAGACCTGAAATAACTTAAGCCTTATCTTTCCAAATGCTTATAGC
Source organism: Muntiacus reevesi (assembly GCF_963930625.1). Taxonomy (NCBI): domain Eukaryota; kingdom Metazoa; phylum Chordata; class Mammalia; order Artiodactyla; family Cervidae; genus Muntiacus; species Muntiacus reevesi. Next base: position 86,931,393 of record NC_089253.1, on the reverse strand, counting down.
TAACTCTTTGGGGATGTTTACTCTTTATTTAGCAAATGGAAACTGCTTGCTACCTCAGCTGGCACAATTTCATCAAACAGCATTCCACAGCATTGTCTGTGATTCAGGTTTTTTTCCATTGGTTTATCAGCCTGAGCTTTCCTCTTTATAGTGGGACATCCCACTGTATTCAGTCAGGGCTGGAGTCATCAAACCAGATAGACGAGTTTGTTGGCCTGAGCAACTCCAGATGCCTTGGAAATTCTCACTTAGGAGATTGGGGAAGTTACATAAAGTCATTCCCTGAAAAAGCAGTAAGTGAAACTTGTTTTGAAATTGAAACATGTTTTCCACAGAGACTCAAATGTTAAAAAACCAGCAATTACCAGACAATGAATTTTTTAAGATCAGAGGTCTTATCATATTCTTTCTGATTTCTCCATTGCCAAGTAAAGTGCCTGAAACGCTGTCAAACTACACAGACACACATGCACACAAAATATATATTTATACATTGTACTATATAGCATACATAATATATATGTATACATCATGCTATATATAAATATAGCAAATTATCAGTATATAACAGTAAATTAACACAAATTTACTTAGCTTAGGGGAATGGGATATTATGAGGTCTTTTCATCTGGTAATGTGTCTTTAGATGTACCAGCCTAGTCATTGCCTCCTTTATAAACTTGCCCTTAACCTGAGTGAGGTCAGGTGTTTGGTTCTTATCCTCCTACATACTTCTCCCCATGTTGCTTTGTATATTGTCTCTTTCTCTAGCTACCTGTGAAAAGCAAACCAAACCAAAAAGCAGCAAGAAATTTGAAGATAAGGACTGGCCCTTTTCTATCAGTACTTAAGTTCTTAACATACTTGGTACATAGAAGGCAGTCAATAATGTTTTCTAAATGAATGAGGAGGATAACATCCTTTTGCTGTATTTTGGATTCATTTCATATATAAAAGTCAAACCCTGCCTTTACTCATGTAGGTTCTCAGTGCCAAAACCAACAAACCAAGCCTTGAGCCAGAGAATCTAAATTGGATGGTGTAAGACCAGTATTAAGAATGGGAAACCGGAAGAGGAAGTGTCCCATTAATTTCTGTATGAATATGTTACAGTTGGGTGCTGAGTGCAGTGAATGTGCTGACTGTTTTTCACTGGTGGAGTGTGTATGTGGTAGCTTGTCAAATGAAGAAAATAAGTTGAATTGTAAAGGGGAAAATACCTCCCCACTCCCTCCTCTGCCAGGGCTGCCCAAGAAATCCAGGAGATTTGGTGATGCTTAGTCTCAGGAATATTAAGACCCTCTTATTTCAATTAGTTTGATAGGTGAAATATAGTTCTCTGGTGATTCATTTGATACTGGGAAAGGTAGGCTTTAATACCAAATCCCTTTCATTATGGCTTCTGGGGTGGTGTTTAATGGTTTTAAATAGGAAGTATCATGCCATACTGCATAATGGAAAATTTATTTTGGTCTAGTTTCCAAGCAGGAAATAATCCTTTCCATCAAAATGTGTTTAAGATGCTTCACTTATGGCCAGAACACTAACACAATACTGGTTAGGCTAGAGAGAACTGCCCCCCGCCCCTCACACACACGCACACGAGACAACAAACCACTCACCTAAAGGACTCAGGCTAGACAGGGACCTACTACCTGACACATCCTTTCTCAAAGAATAGCGCTTAGGGAGAAAACTAGCACAGGAAGGCTTCCATGGAAATTGGTCAGTAGACTTGTTGCTTAAAGGCTGTACTTGAGTCAGTAAAACATAGACAAACAATGAAGAATTTGGTAAGGACTCCAAAAAAATGGACATGCAAAAACAGCACAGAACAAGACAATATGGGGTATAGAAGAGGGTCCCCAAGTCATGGAAGAAAAACATAGTTTTAATTCAAATTGTTTCCTAGGCCACCCTGGTTAGAGTTGTTATTAGTTCCTTAGAGAGTATGATCTGGAGATTGATATGTATCTTGTAGAATTTATTGTACATATAATATGTAAATATGTTTGTATATGTAAACATGTATTTCTATATATACATATGTATTTATTTATGTGTAGTGTTGTTGTTATTGAGTTGCTCAGTTGTGTCCTACTCTTTGTGACCTCATGGATTGCAGCATGCCCAGCTCCCATGTCTTTCACCATCTCCCAAAGTTTGCTCAGATTCATGTCCATTGAGTCGGTGATACCATCCAATCATCTCAACCTCTGCCACCCCTTTCTTCTTTTGCCTTCAATCTTTCCCAGCATCAAGGTCTTCTGTACAGAATTCTTTACAGAGTAGACATTTACCAGTCTTAACAGAGACTTGTTGCCTTCATAAAATTCCAAGTTTAAAACCATATTTATGTATCATGTCTGTTTATTTTCTATCATATATCATCTATGTGGAGAAGGAAATGGCAACTCACTCCAGTATTCTTGCCTGGGACATCCCATGGACAGAAGAGCCTAGTGGACAACAGTTCATGGGATTGCAAAAGAATAGGACACAATTTAGCAACTAAATAACGAGTCAGTCATCTATTTATGTAGTATCTTCAAGTCAACTGGGCCTTATTTGTCACAACAGTGAATACTCTGAAATCCACAGTAGACAAAATCAGTTGTGCAGTTGTGAATTCTGGCACATGGAATATTTCTGACTAAATATGCTACACCATACATTACCAGAAGCATAAAGCCATGGTAAATAGAGTACTGGCTTCCCTAGTGGCTCAAATGGTAAAGAATTCACCTGCAATGTGGCAGACCTGGGTTCAATCCCTGGGTGGGGAAGATCCCCTGGAGGAGGACATGGCAACCCACCCCAGTATTCTTGCCTGGAGAATCCCCATAGACAGAGGAGCCTGGGCTCCAGTCCAGGGGGTAGGTGGGCTACAGTCCATGGGGTTGCAAAGAATCAGACATGAATGAGCTGCTAAGCATGGCTTGGTGTATAGAGGGCATGTGGTAGGGAGTGCAGAACTCAGCAATATAGGATTTTGGAGAAATCTGATGTCTATATAATACTCTCTCACAGATTTCAATATGCATCCCACTCAGTTTACACAGCAACTGCTGGACAAATTTCAGCATCAGGAGAGGAATAAAGTGTTTTGGAGTCCAACACCTGGGGATTCAATCCTTGTTCTACCAGTGTGGGCAAATGATTCATGCTCTCGAATGTCAGTTTCATTATTTGTATATGTGGTGACGTTAACACAGGGTCGCTTGATATTCTAATGTAACTGTGCACAGAGAGGGCACATCCTAGGTGCCCAATTCATTTTAGTGTGATTCAGTCAATGACTGAACCATAGCCAAGTTTCTATGTATCTAATTCATTCTGAATTAAAAAGAACCATGAATATAAAGTTGCTTAATCAACTTTAATTTGTATGCTGTTTCTATTCTGAAAAATATAGAAAAATTTTTTTACTTGTTCTTCTGAAATTCCTCATTTTTCAGCTCTTGAATCAGACTACCAGATCCATTCAAAAGTTTGGTCTTTTGTCACTTGTTCACATTTTAAAATTTCTAACATTTATGTTATGCTTATACCTCAACTTTTACCACTCTCTCAAGAAAGAATTCCCTCCTTTCTCTGGTCAAACAATAATTTCCAACCTGTCTTCTCAACTATTTTAGCTCCTTTAGATCTTTGCTTGCTGACACTCTGTCTTTTAGCATTCATTTGGGTTTCTGCCCCCTATATGTACGGTTTAAATCCAGTTGGGCAGCAAATTACTTGACAGCTGTGCTTTTTTTTTAATACCTCTCAAAGCTCTTAGCACAGTAGTTGGCTGAGAGTAAATATTCAACATAGATCTGCTAATTGAACTTAATTAAAAAAATTCATTCCAAGTATCTGAGCTAGTGACAGGCCATAAATACAGAAGCTTCATGTGTTCAGTGTTCATTTTCTTCTTGTAGGATCCTGAGGTGTCGATTCTGAGAATTTGTAGCAAAAAGGTACCAATGCTGACTCATTAGAGTTTTGAAAGTCTTCCCTACTGCCACTTGTCCTAACCTGAAAGTTCTTCATTTTGGAAACTGTTTCGTGGAAAGAAGTCCTGGAATGTATTCTTTTATTTATTTATTTTTTTTGGAAGGAACAAACTGGATTATACTTTATTTCTGTCACTGTTTTGTTCTGTGACCTTGTGTACGTCTCTTTCTTTCTCGGGGCCTCATTTTCTCCTCTGTGGAATTAGTTGACTGAACTACCTATACTGGGTAGTTCTTTCTATCTCTCTTCTTTTAATAGGTCTCTTGCTCTTTTCTTGGTTCAAAGTTTAATTTCTTTATTTAAAAAATGCATTGAAATATAGTTGATTTACAGTGTTGTCTTTAATCACATTAAATCACAATTGAATCACAATTGAATCACAATAAAGTGATTCAATTACACACATATATACAAATATTTATATTCCATTGTTTTTACATTTTCTTCCATTATAGTTTATTACAAGGTATTGAGCATAGTTCCTAGTGCTTGGAATATATTCTTCTTGAGATAAGCATGTCATATTTTAAAAATTTGTTCAGAAGGTTGAAATAGGATATTTGAGAGTCTAATCTTGGTTAAGGGCAGAAGGAGCTGGATTATATTTGAAACAGTTCCTCATTTAAGGAAATATTTACTGAATTGAGTAAGCAGAGGCAATTCCAACTAAAATTTGGAGAGGAATCAGGAGAAGGAACAAATCAGAGAAGCAGAAAGGAAATAGTCTGCCTTTTCAGTAGTCAGTTTTAAATTCTGTGCTGATGTTTATGCCTTTCAGACATGATAAAGAGAAGAGTTGCATCAACTTCTTCTAGAGTCAGTTTATCATTCGTCTCTGAATCACAGCATCCAGGACAGAGCTACAAAACATTGCAGTATTGAAAAATTATTCCCATGTGACTCCGTGACTCTCTTCTTCAGAGATATCTGGGCCAACTTAAATTTGATAACTCCGTGAAAAATATTGCTGCAATTAGTGTGGTACTAAAAAAAAAAGGGTTACAAGACAGTATTTCTAGGCCCAGATCCCAACTCCACTGGCACCCAGTCATTAATGGTGTGATACATCTCTCAAAGTTTTTTTCTTTTTAAATTTATTTAGTTTTTGGTTGTGCTGGGTCTTTGTTGCTAAACGCGGGATTTCTTGAGTTGTGGTGACCAGGGGCTACTCTTTATGGTACAGTTTTCTCATTGCAGTGGTTTCTCTTGTTGTGGAGCTGGGCTCTGGGCAGGCAGGCTTCAGTAGTTGCTGCTCCCAGGCTCTACGGTGTGGAGCACAGTAGCCGCAGCACAGAGGCTTTAGCTGCTCTGCAGCATGTGGAATCTTCCCAGACCAGGGATTAAACCCATATACCCTGAATTGGCAGGTGGGTTCTTATCCACCATATGTGCTAGTCGCTCAGTTGTGTCCTTCTCTTTGCAACTCCGTGGGCTGTAGGCTGCTAGGCTCCTCCATTCATGTGATCTTCCAAGCAAGAATACTAGAGTGGGTTGTCATTTCCTTCTCCCTTATCCACTGTACCGCCAGGGAAGTCCTCAAGTTCTCTTATCCTTAGCATCCTCTTTCAGAAATGAGGATGTTCAATAGGCTTTTCCCCTAATTTAAAAACAAAACAAAACAAAACTTTGATTCTTAGAAATTCTTTCTTCAAAATATTTTTTACCTACTTTTATTTGAAAGAACATCAGATGAATTACACCTTATGGTAAATATTTTAAAAATCATTCTTTTCTAGGGTTTCATAATTGATTCAGTCTTGACAACATCTCTCAGAAGGGTGAAGAGAGAAGCACTTATGGAACACTTCTTAGCCAAAACTTTACATCTCTTTCATTCTCAGAAAAGCCTTATGAAGTGGACATTTTCTCCATTTTACCATGAAGGAAATGAAGAATATGCTGATGGCCACTGAGCAGATAAGAGCTTCCTCTCTCAGGTCTGTCTGGTTTAAAACCCCTTGTTCTTTCTAGCACATAATCCTGACGTTATGTGTGTGTGGGGGGGAGGTGAGGGGAGAAGGCAGGTATTCCATTTAACAGATGGAAAGACTGAGTACAGAGAACCAGGAGACTTCCTCAATTTTGCAATAAATCAGTATTTTTGATTCCAGGATGAAAGTTTCAGGTTTTTGGAATAGAGTGTAAGCTCAGATTGGAGGACAGTGTGCAAGAAAATATATTTTTATGATAATTTGATTTCTATTTCATGCCAGCATTGAATTTTGTTTCAAAATGGTGAGGTATAAAAGAATTAAGCTTGAGGTATTGACATTTAAAAAATTAAATTCTAGTAATACACTTGGTGTTTTCTAGAGATTATCTTTGAATGAACACATTTTATGCCCTAGAAATCCATGAAACTATTTTTTTCAAACCATGCATCCCAGCCTCCCTAATCTACTGCCTCACACATATACATTTGGAGTATAATAGGGCTTAATCTTGAACTTTATTTTTTCCTTTCAAAAAGTAATTATCTGGAAATAATTTGTAATACTGCCCAGTTCCGTAGTTGTTCTTGCTTTAGGAAATAATATTTTCCCCTTTTAACTTCCCTCGTTTTCTTCTTTTAATCCTCTGTGTTTGTATTGGCTTTTAGCCCTGTGCATTGGGCCTAGTGCCAAGTGAGAGTCAGCACTTAGCCTGGAAGAATCATTTTCCAACACACCGCATCAGGAGGAAAACCCCGCCTCTTACACCCACTACTAATTAGCATACTATTCTACAAAACTGACTCCCTGCACCATGGGCTCATCACTTGTGAATTTCTGCTTTCCACAGCTCTCATTCCTGCAGAGAATGAGTTTGAGCCACATGGAGAATATGCCTTTAGGCCACTCAAGTCCTCAAGGAGCACAGAGACCGTCCTGGAAGCAGTGGCTCCTCTACTCTACAGTCATTGTTTTGCTATTACTTTGCTCCTTCAGTGCACTAATCTTTACTTTTCTTCCACTCAAGGTAAGGAGACAGCAGAATCTAAGGTTACAATTTATTGTACTCCTCTTTTCTTTTGTTAAATCTAGTTGTTAGCATTGTCACTCAATATTGTTAGAGCTTTGAAGAAAGAGACATGTAAGGTAAGTAATAGATGGTGTAGTCTATCTTTCAGAAATGCACTGAACTGGGAGTAAGAAGATGCGAATTCTGGGTTTAGGTCTCTCAATAACTAGCTGTATGCATTTGAAAGACATCTAATCTTTCTGGTTCTCAGTTTCTTCATCTGAAAAATGGTGGTAGGGAAATGGATTTGTTCATCATCATGTCCCTTCTAGCTATAAAATACAGTGATTAATAATTTATCTAAGGGTGGTATAGAACATAAAGGGAGTCAAGAGGTGGGCAATGACTTAGGTCTACATTGATCAGGGAAGGCTTCATGGAGGGAGGAGGAAGTACTTTCTTTTTTGGGAAGCCCCTGATGCTTATCAGGAATTTCCCACTGAGCTCCACTCCAAATTTTGGGTCTAGTGAAGGGAATGGAGATTCATTAGATTCTTAGTAGAAGTTTTTTCTGACTATTGTTTACACAGTGCTGATCAGAAGAAAATAAATGCCTTATTTAATTTAGGATTTAGCCAATTCCTGGGTACATCTGAAACCAGTGACTGCAGAAAAATTTTTCTAAGGGACAGGTTGACCAGTTAAGATTTCAAAGACATGGTTCTACCACTAAAGATATTTGAAAGCAATTGAGAGAAAAAGAGACACAGATGTACAGAACAGACTTTTGGACTCTGGGAGAAGGCGAGTGTGGGATGTTCTGAGAGAACAGCATTGAAATAAGTATACTATCAAGGGTGAAACAGATCACCTGCCCAGGTTGGATGCATGAGACAAGTGCTCAGGGCTGGTGCACTGGGAAGACCCAGAGGGATGGGATGGAGAGGGAGGCGGGAGGGGGGATCAGGATGGGGAACACATGTAAATCCATGGCTGATTCATGTCAATGTATGGCAAAAACCACTACAATATTGTAAAGTAATTAGCCTCCAACTAATAAAAATAAATGGAAAAAAAAAAAAGAAAGAAAACAATTGAGAAAAGACACAGAAGGAAACAGTACAGAGAAGATGCTGATGTTAACCTAGGGCAAGCAGAGCTTTGGCCAAGGTTTTATACAGTAGCCCATTAGTTTGTATTTTATAACTGTACACAATGGTGTACGAGAGAGGAATTTGTGACCACATCCCCCACTGTTTCAAGGAATGTTCCAAGGAGACCTCTGAACTCTCTGGACAGTGAAACTTTGAGCAGGAAGAAAAAAAAGTTGTTAGGAATTCTTTGTTTCAATTTCTGAAGAAAGGGAAGGGTGAGAATAGCAACAACTTAAATTTGGAAGTGCCTTTTCCTTCTCAAAACCACTGCACATCCTATTAGCCTGATGACATTGAAAGACATAGGGTAGGTTTCCTTTGTCATCAGTTCCTGCATGTGACTGGGGACTCGGTGCCTGGGAGAGAAGAGAAGTGCCTTTCTCAGAGGCACACAGCTGCTCTTGCAAAGGGAAGGAGGAGGTCTCACACCCCCAGAGGCATTTAGGACACCTCTTGCCAACGTTGAACTTGATGAATCCCCTGTGTCTGAGCTCTTATTTCTGGGATTCCCTCTCCTAGACAACTTGCAGCTACCCAATGAAAGGTTCTGCCTCTAAAGAAACAGCCCAGAGTTTGTTCCAAATTTGGGGAATTTTGAAAAGTTTTCAGGATATTGTCCTGACAGGGTGCCATGGAGGCTTTGTTCCCATGGGAAAAGTCAATGACTGGCTGATGGTATAATATTAGCTCCCATGTTCCACTTTCCTGCACTTCTCTTTCCCTATTGGCCACAGATTAGTATTTTTGGAAAAGAAGACCGAATGACTGTGGGTGATGAGTCATTATGAGGTAGCCACTTCCACCTCCTTATAATGCTCCATGACCTTGGAGTTTACATTGTTTTAGTCTCCACTCTGGTTATTGTATACAAAATCCCACTTTCCAGCCTCTCTAGGCACTAATTCAAAAAGTGTTAGACAGGAAGACTCAGATCTTTTTAGACCAACAGAAATTTCCAAATTTCCATGGGAGGATTCTTTTTTTCTTTCTTCCCTTTCTTTCAGAAGACATCTCACTGAAAGAATCAGTTATGAGCCCAAGGAGATGGTTTCCCCCCCAACATGAAAATAACTTCACAGAAATTATCTCTTAAGAAACCAAACGTTCACCAGTCCAGGTTCGATTCATGAGACAGGGTGCTCAGGGCTGGTGCACTGGGATGACCCTTAGGGATGGCATGGGGAGGGAGGTGGGAGGTGGGGTTCAGGATGGGGAACACAAGTACACCCATGGCTGATTCATGTCAATGTATGGCAAAAACCACTACAATATTGTCAAGTAATTAGCCTCCAATTAAAATAAATAAATTAATTTAAAAAAATAAAAAATACCTTCACAGCAAAAAAAAAAAAAAAAGAAACCAAATATTCAGGAGAGTCCCCTGCTTCAGTGAAACAAAGGATACTTTCAAAAGGGGAAGTTTTGTGTGTACTCAAAAGCAGAGTAGATTCTATTTCCAAATGATGATTTGATTAGATTTGGTTTGGAGAAATAAAGTTTACTTATTAACCCAATTACATAAATCTGAGCTTAAATCAAAATGGGGTTACAAGAGCCAATGATCCTTCTAAGCAAAAATGAATTAACTAAACAGGACTCATATACTGCTTTATAGGTGGATATTTACTCCTTCCAAACATCACCAGGATTAGAAATACAAACTGCTCTGGAGCGGTAGGGGTGAGACTTTTGACTCAGATAGGCTGTTTGGATCTCAGCCTGGCCTTTTTTCAGCTGCGTGACCTTGGGCTAGTTACATAATCCTCCTACTTCTCATTTCCTCTTCTGCAAATGAACATGTTATCTCAGAGTTGTAGTAAGAATTAAGAGACAGTACAATCCTGACCCATAATAGGCATTTAGTAGATAGTAGTGATTCATATTTATATCATTAATGACTTTACAGTGAAGATAAAGACTTAACAAAATGGGTATTCCTTGCTTATCTATTCTACTGCCTCAACCAAAGAGTGTGTCTCACTGCCAAATAGAGGATTTTAGTGATCAGACAGATTTTCACTTGTGACAATAATGACATAATATCACGATGGTGGTTTCTGTAGTTCTAAATGGACATTACAGCAGCCCACAATGTAACTTGTGACAATAATGACATAATATCACAATGGTGGTTTCTGTAGTTCTAAATGGACATTACAGCAGCCCACAATGCAGTATCCAAGATTTGGCAATTAATTTGTGTGTGGCCTTAGGTTTCTTCGCACACTCTTTAGACATGAGAGTAGACAACACAGATGTTATCAATGGCACATTTTTGGGCATGATTTTATATTTAGATTGCTACTCAATTGCTTCATGTGTTGATATGTGTCTTTCTAGAAAGGCGATAAACTTTTTAAGAAGCAATGATGATAGGTGACATTAGTTTCTCTTGCTTACAATGCTAGTATAATGTATAGGTACATAAAGTTTTGTTTCATTCTTCATTATAATCAACATCATTATCAAAACACTAATACTTAATGAGCAGGACAAGACAGAATATCTGGGCAAAATCCTTTATGAGACTTAACTCATTTAAACCCATAAACAACCTAAGTGGACTAGGTACTGCTATTTTCCCCATTTTATAAATGAGAAAATTGAAATTAAGGGAGTTCCTATCACATGGGTTAAACAAAATGATATTTCAGCATGTCTTCTAAGAAACTCTATCAACAAAATATTATTGACTACAATTCCAATATGTATGCTAACTGCTAAGTCTTATACAGGTTCTAATATTTCGTATATTAAAAAGATACACAATATAAACATTTCTAAAACAATTGAAATAGTATTATAGTAATTTGATAAATGTTTATTTTCTTAATCTTAGTTTAACACTTTTTAATACAAGAAATTGAAAGTTATAGTCTAAGTTAATTTACCTTGATTTATGGTCTTGAATGTCATAACTGAAAAATCACCTCATGAAGAAATATAGATCAAAATGGAAGACTGCATCTTTGAGTATGCATACCGTTATGACACTAAATTTTAAGTCCATCATTCAATAGTGCAAAGTTCCTTTTTAAATAACGTAAAAGTCCTTCACTCCATTCATCATTCTTTTTCCTTCCTTAGACAACTTAAATTCCATAGTTCATAATTAAAATCCTTGCCAAGGTGGCCTTTCCTTCTGAGTCTCCTTTGTGGGTTCTTTATTATTCCCTGACCCCTACACACTGCAATATCCCAATACTCTTTCCTATCTATAATCACTGATTTGATGCTCTTATACAGACTCATATCTTAACTCACCATGCAGAAGCTGAAGACTCCTAAATTAATTTTTTTTTTTTTTTAAGAACTCCTTAAATTCCATCCTTATAGATCCAATTGCCTTCATGACACTCCTACCTGGGTATCTAATACTCATCACAAACCTGACATGTCCAAAAAATGAGCTCATGATTCTTTTCCCCCAATTTACTCCTCTTAAATCTTGCTCATTTCAGTCATTAACAGTGTTATCTTTCTAATTGCTCAGGCCCAGATTTTGGTGTCATCGTTGTCTCCTTTTCTCATCTATGTCCATGTCAGGAACTCCTGTTCACTCAATTTCCAATCACTTACCACCATCTGCACAGCTAGTACCTTGGTCAGAGGCACCATGCTTTCTTGCCTAGATGCTTACACTGATCTCTTACCTTGTCTCACTGCTTTTTCTCTTGCCACTCTTTAATGTATTCCTAGCATAGCAGCCAGAGAAATCCTATAAAAAAATTGGCATCCTGTTTAAGTTCAAAAGTCTCTTAAGCAGTTTGCTGCAAGGAAACCAATGAACCTTGGCCCCCCCGCCCCAAATGTTTGTGGATATACCTTATCTTACTACTAAGTATCTTAAAGCCTTTAGTATTAAAATATCTGTATTTATAAAATCAACCACACTGATAGCTTCCTGTGGCATGTAATTTGTGTTGCAAGATTTTGAAACAGATCTTCTCAGGGTTATCTCAGTTACTATTGTGATGCATGATTATCACTCTGAAACATTAATAAATATTTTTATAGCTTAATTTTTTATTTAAAATAAATATAAATGGGAATTGTTAGTTTCTTTTCACATGCCAGTGGATCATCTTATGCAGTCACTGGGGTGCAGAGACATATAGAAAATTTCTATAGCCCAAGAGGAGGAGCATCCAAGATCAAATAGTTGTCCTGTAGGTGGAGATTAGGTGGGTAGAAGGAGTTAACTTCTTCCTAGAAGACCCAAGCTGTGTAGTGAAGACCTAGCTGTGTAATGAAAGGTAGAGGAAGGAGCCATTCATCTGTAAAGGAAAGCAGAGAGATCCAAAACAGGGTGGAGGGAGGGATTTTTTATTTTTTTAATGTGGTTAGGGCAGAGAAGTCTGCTTCAGGAATCCGAGCCTCTAAATAATCAAGAAAACTGTGACACTGTCACCATCCTGACCAATTCCTCTTCTTCCCCTACAGACTGCCCAGGGACCCTGTGTAGCGAAGTTTGGTGAGTAACCTGTCTCACAGAGGATGAGATGGTTGGATGGCATCACCGACTCAATGGACATGAGTTTGAGGAAATTCTGGGAGTTGGTGATGGACATGGAGGCCTCGCATGCTGCAGTCCGTGGGGTTGCATAGGGTCAGATACGACTGAGCGACTGACTGAACTGAACTGTCTTATAGGCCTCCTTTTTACTTTTCTTACTATTTGCTGCAAAAGGCAAGCTCCAGTGCTAAGAAAGGATGCATTCTATTTTAGTTATCCTACAGCTACTGTTTTTAACTGCTAATCATGTATTGTAGTTGTCTAGGAGCTGAGGCTTCAGCTCTGTTTTTAATTGTTTTAATAAACACAAGTTTCAGATTTCTACAACTTTTCCCTGGGACAGACTCAGAGACCTTCTCACATTTCCCATATTGCTAGTGTCCACTAGAGTGAGTGTAGGGGCAATTTTTGTTTACAAGTGTAAAGATGAGAAATGAGAGGGGAGTGGTCCCTTCTCTGCTCCTTTTACCTCTCCTCTTAGCTCCTGAGTCACTTTCCTTTATAGTGACCTGGTACTTGCTTAGAAGACACAGTAAAGTTTACAGTTGAGCCTTTGGGTAGTTTTTTAGTATACACACAAAATTAAAAATGAATACATTTGGGGTTGTTTACTGGTTTAAGATCAAACACCCATTTTCCGCTGAGAGCAGACCACTTCTAGAGTCAACTTTAATTCCTGTTTTACTGCACAGCACAGCAAGGTTTCCTTGACTTGTGAGAATAGGGAATCTCATTTTACTTGTCTCTGCCTTTTTGATTTGTTGTTTTTCTAGTAAATGGAGTTAAATTCCTCATGTTATGTTTGAAATACCTTCTTGTTGTGGTAAAAGTTGAGAAATTCAACTTTAAAGTTGAGAACCCCCATCACAGATTTAAATATGAAAACCAGTGATACTTCTTCCTGGTGACTTGCCTATTACCTATTACGTGGTCAAGCAGGGAGAAATTTACTGGGCTCTGGATTTAGTGGAGAAACAGGGAGACTTTGCTTTCTGCTTTAATGATCTCTCCTTCATTCTCCTTCAAGCCTTCTATCAGTTATTTATACATAAAGAAGAATTTAAGCCAATGTGTTATCTCTTTTAGTATATTTTTTTTTATCAAGGTTTCTTTCTAATTATTTGACAAAGGCTTTGCCCCCATTACAAAAATTATATATAACGTTAGAGAACACGCCAGATAAGTATTGCACATTCTGGGATTCTGAAATTACATCTTTGTATAAAAACAATGAACATTAGGAAAATATGTAAATTCCATAAATACCAAAGTCTTGATCCTTTTCACCTCCCCTGTGATAGCAATAACCTAAGGATACTTCTATTTAAACAGTCAAATAATTTCCACACATTAACTCATTAGTTTACCAGTAGCTATTTGGTGAAGATTTGGATAATGGTATCTCAAGTGAATCTTGAATGACACGTACCCATAAGCTGAAGTGCCATTATTTAGACACAATACACCTAATTCAGCATATACTGGGTAGTAGGAACTCCTTTTGGTGCTGAAGATACAGCTATGGACAAAATAAAGGAGTATTTGATTTCCCTGGTGGCTCAGATGGTAAAGCATCTGCCTACAAGGCAGGAGACCTGGGTTCAATCCCTGGGTGGGGAAAATCCTCTGGAGAAGGAAATGGCAACCCACTTCAGTACTCTTGCCTGGAAAATCCCATGGATGGAGGAGCCTGCTAGGCTACAGTCCATGGGGTCGCAAAGAGTTGGACACAACTGAGCAACCTCACTTTTCCTTTTTCCTCAAATATGTTATACTCAAGTAGGTATAAGATTGATAATACATGAATAACTTAATTTATAATAGGCTAGATGGTGACAACTTCTATGAAGAAAACTAAAACAAGATAGAGTGACAAGAAAGCACTATTTTAAACAGATTGATGAGCAGGCCTCATTGATAAAGTGATACATAGTATATAGTATTGATACAGAAAAACATGAATATGCATTCCTGGACTGCCAACTCTGGTCATCACCATCCTAGTGTGTCATTCCTTTCTTCTTCTTTTTACTTCACAGATATCGATTGACAACTGATACAGTGCCACCTAAAACTTAACCCATTTCCCTATTCCAAACTTATTTTCTTAGAGCCCTCCAAGCAAGAGAGAAACTTAGGCAATTTCTTCAAAGATAGGGAGTGGGTTTGGAGAGAACTAGTATAAACCCTTCCTATAAATAGAAAAGAACTATAATCATGAATGATGAAATAATTAAATAACTATGCTTTGCTATTTTTTCTCCCGCCCACCCCATTCCCCACCTCCCCATTCCCCACCCCCGCCCCCACCCTTATAAATATCTTGTAGGACCATTACCTTCAAAATGGCAAATGCCCTCTCCTGAGCCTTCTTGTGTGAATAAGACAGCTGACTGGAGGCTGAAGATACTTCAGAATGGTTTATATTTAATTTATGGCCAAGTGGCTCCCAATACAGCCTACAAGGGACGAGCTCCTTTTGAGGTGCAGCTGCGTAAGAATGAAGACCCCATACAAGCTCTAACCAACAACTCTACGATCCAGAATGTAGGAGGGGCTTACGAATTCCACGCTGGAGATGTCATAGACTTGATATTCAATGCTGAGCATCAGATTCTGAAAAATAAGACATACTGGGGGATCTTTCTACTTGCAAATTCCCATTTCATCTCCTAGAGACTTGATTCAGTCTCCTCGTCTTCTTCAGCACTTGCAGAGACATCAGTGCATAGGCTGGACAAGGAAGATTTTCAGTCTCTACAGTTCATCTGAGTATATAAATCAACAGAAACAGAACTCCTTGCATGTGAATTTTCTTTTCTCATGCCTGTCTGAATGAGACTCAGAAGAAGGACAAAAGACATTTGGTAACCCTTGATGTTAGATTAGCAAAGACAGTTTTATTAGTTCATGAAATGAATATGGGTGGCTAGAGGACAGAATCTTCTCCAAGTGTCTTTGTCTAACCCTTGAATCTCTGGGTAGAAAAATGAAGTCTTGTCTTGTGTGCAGAAAAGATCCAGGGCAGTAGCCTTCCCTTGTTCTCATATTCTTGGACTGTGGATTGCTTGACTTCATTCTTCCCATATTCCTATCTTCTGAGACCCTTCTAATAAAAAGTAGTCAGACTTGGAGGGTGGCCACTGCTATGGCAGCAATACCCCACTTTACATCTGATGGTATGAGGGGACAGAGACACCTCTGGAGAACTATTGGGACAGAGACACAGGTGGCATTAGAATGGGATGCACTTTATTTGGGAATTTTTCTTAATTTAATCACACTCAGGATGCTTGGTGCTTTATAAAAACAGCTGGTCAAAAGGGTCATTCTGAACCTTTACATAGGGCTTCATGAGAACTTGTTTGTCTATGTGCCTAAACATGGCTGATGGTAAAGAAAGATTAATCATTACTAATCATAAGATTTAACCATAGAAATTGATATTACCAGTACTGTATTTTTTCATGTCATGATTCTGGCTGGCTAGGCAGTTTACAAAGTACTTTCATATATCACATGGCAACTCTAGAAAGTTAACAGGGCAGATATTTTGGCACAATTTTAACATTGAGAATATGGAGGCAGGTGGACCATAGGTAACTTGCTTCACCCCACAGAACGAGTGATTAACAAGGGGCCTTGGGTTTCCCACTGTATCACACTATTTTAGCTTTAGGGTTGGTGTTTCTGCTCTCATGTTGGATGTCTATGAAGTTTAGCAGATTAGATCTTCAAGGGGTATATATTCCCTTGGCAGATAGAGGGAAGCTACACCAGTGCCTTCCTTTCTCAACACTTCTTTTCCTTTCCTTACCTGGAATCGGGAGCGTGGGCTGTTGCTCAGGACTGACTTCAACCAAACTCCCTTCCTCACTTTGTAAAGCCTGTCTTGGTCAAATGTATTAAGTTCCAAAAATAATGAATAGCATTAACTCAATGATGGTCTGCTAAAGTTTTGGACTCTACAAAATTAACTAGCTGCTTACGGGTTCTTGTTGAAAGGTATGTAATATGATTACATGATAACCCAGTTTAATATATTTATGGATATTTGTAAAAAGCTACAGTATGTTAATAATATCACCATATAAAGCTAATTTAAAAATATTTGTATTGTCTGCTTAGGAACAAACTAAGCCTGAGGCCAAGGTGCTTCTTAGTATTTTTTTTTTTTAATGAAATCTGTTGAGTACTTGTTGGGCCAAAGACTTGGATGCCTGGTTCCTCTTGCATCTGTATATTTTCTCAGGAAATTAAAGTTATATGACATATATTTATGGAAACTTGCTGGTGTTAATCATTGTTGAGTTATAAGCAGTAGTGTGCTGGAGTGGGCCAGCACTAGCTCATAAGAAAGTGAAGTTGCTCAGTCGTGTCCAACTCTTTGTGACCCTATGGACTGTAGCCCACCAGGCTCCTCTGTCCATGGGATTTTCCAGGCAAGAATACTGGAGTGGGTTGTCATTTCCTTCTCCAGAGGATCTTCCTGATCCAGGGATCTGACTCAGGTGTCCCGCATTGCAGGCAGACTTTACCATCTGAGCCAGTAGGGAATCCCTGTTCTTAAGAACTGATTGGTATATTTTCAAAACTTGCACATTCTGGCTATGAAATATAGTCATCCTTGAAATTGGCTATGGTGGGACTATTTATACCATGGGAATTGGCAATCAGGGCTTTTCTTTTTGGAAAGTCTATTCACCAGCACACCATTGCTTATAAAACTCTCCTTCTCAATAAAGCCTCTCGGTTCCTGACTTATTCTTGGAACAATCAGGGTAGGCAAGGGAGAAAGTGAAATTCTCATACTGCTTAGCAAGAGCCCCACCCATTAGTTATTTCTCAGGGCAAGCAGAGGTCTCCACAGTTGCAACCAAAAGCTACCAACAGATGACCTTTAAATTTCCCTAGTGTTGTAATTTCAGGCTTGCTTTTCAATGTATACTCTGTTTCCTTGTTTCTTCAAATAGTTAAATTTTATACCAATAATAAAGTATATGTTGGTAAGTAGACTATAACTGATATATCTGTGGGTTCTCAGGCTAGTGTTTGTGGTCTAAAGAATGTAAGTATACATCAAAGATATTGTTGCCCATATGAAACACTAATTTTTTTTTAAGTTTTCTACTTGAGATAGTTTGATTTACTGTATTACTTTCAGGTGAACAACATAGTGATTCAAAATTTTTATATAGTCCACTGAAAGATATTATATTGGCTAAATCCCCTGTGCTGTACAATGTATCCTGGTAGCTTTGTACTGTTAATCCAGTACTTCTGTCTTGCCCTTCCTTCCCTTTTCTTACTGGTAACCACTAGTTTGTTTTTCATATTTGCGAGTCTATTCCTGTTTATTCATTTGCTTTTTTTTTAGATTTTATATATAAATGATAACATACAGTATTTGTCTTTCTGACTTATTTCACTAAGGATCATGGTCTATGTTATTTCAAATGGCGTTATTTAATTCTTTTTGACATCTGAGTAATATTTCACTATATATAATCCACAGCTTTATCCATTTATCCATTGGTGGACATTTGAGTCACTTCCATGGCTTGGCTGTTGTAAATAATGCTGCTATGAACATTGAAATGATACATGCACTCCAAATTAGTGTTTTTGATTCTTTGGATGTATACCTAGGAGAGGGATTGCTGGATCATACTATAGTTCTATGTTTAGGTTTTTGAGGAACCCCATACTGTTCACCATAGTGGCTTTACCAATTTACATTCCCACCAACAGTGTAGGAAGGTTCTTTTTCTCCACATCCTTGCCAATGTTTGTTATTTGTGGTCTTTCGATGATAGCTATTTTTATCACTTCCTGTTTATAAATTTTATCATAATCTCTCCTCCTGACTCTGACCTCATTTACATCCTTGATCTGCCTAAAGTGTCTAAGAGGAGTGGCGCAAGGAGCTTACCTTCATTCTTTTTATAAATTCTGCATATTTGCAGTGACAATTGTCTCACTTTGATATTCAAGTACCAACCATATTACCATCCAGTTATACTCTCGTGTGTCTAAAAGAGATCTAGGAGAACTTTAATAAAACACAGAAATACAAAAAAGTCCCAAACTTCATCACAAAGAGCAATAAAAACTGAATAAAAAGGCACATGATGAGGAAAATCACTGTTCAGAGAAATTAGACTTAAGAAAACTGTTAGAAATGAACATAAAACATTTTAAAATTTCTTGATAGTCAAGAAAAATTAGAGAAACATGATGGGAATAGTTCAACCTTTTTAGAAAAAACAAACAAACAAAAAAAAACAATGCTGGGCTCTAAGCAGACTCTATCTACAGATCTAAAACAAATGCTAAAGATAGTAAAATGCAGACTCCCTTCCAGTCATTTTACCTTAATCTGATTTCTGTTAGCAGTTAACAACTATAAGGAGTTCAACACGCTTTGGATGAGCTATTACTCTGAAATACAGTAGTATTAGTGAATCCCATTACATTGCTTGGAGAAGCAGGCTTGAGGGTTTATGGGACCTGCTTCAAGGAATTCAGGAAGTATTGGACAATAGAAAAATGAAAATTCAACAAATAGGGCCCGTTAGATTAAACCAGCCTTCTCATTGCTTCAGTTGCACGT
This sequence comes from Muntiacus reevesi, assembly GCF_963930625.1. Classification (NCBI taxonomy): domain Eukaryota; kingdom Metazoa; phylum Chordata; class Mammalia; order Artiodactyla; family Cervidae; genus Muntiacus; species Muntiacus reevesi. The sequence continues at coordinate 86,912,171 of NC_089253.1, read as the reverse complement.
GGAAATCTCAGATTTCAGCATCCAGGGTTATTGTTTCTACCCAGCTTTGGTATTGTCCAGGGATATCGGACATGGCTTAGCAACTGAACAACCACCACCATGCACAGGGGGTGGTGGGTGGTGGTGGAACAGAGATGTTGTTCACACAGGGCCTCAACACAGAGTCGGACTGTGGTGTACTGGTGAGTTTGTGTCTTAGAATGGAAATCTTCCCTACCTGCTTTTGGACTGTCCCTCTTAGCCAATGGGCTGGTCTCTGAGAGGAATCCAGTGACTAGAGTCCACGGTCTGCCATGGTGCCTGGGCCATAGTTCTTACTGTCTGCTGAATGAACAAATGAATCACAAATTTGAATGTTGGTGTGAATTTAGCATTATCGTGTGTACTTTGGATGACAGACTCCAGTGGGCAAAGCCTTTAGGTTCCCTTTATTTACTGTCTCCCATTTCATCACCTACTATTCTTAAATGCTGTCCTTCGCTATCAACCTGTTCTTAGGAACATTGTTAAAGTAATTAAGGAAAAGAACCTTGTTAATTAACTTACACTAAGGGTGAAGGGTCAATAAGGTACCTGTCTCACATCACCAGAACTGAAAAAACTCTTATTTGATTTAATGATTGCTGGGCAGATGCACCAAAAGCAGCTATCTTTATACTATTAAGACAAAACAATTTGTTCAGTGAGCAATAGCAGAATTTTTCAAAGTGAGGTCTATAAACTTTACATCAGATTTATCCAGTAAGCTTAAAAAAATCCCTCATCCCCATTCATATTCCACTGAATACGTGTTTCTAGGAATGAGACCTAGGAATCAAATTTTTAACTAGCTTTGATCCATAGGTTTTTCTTAGGTACATTATCATTTAAGAACCACTGCTTTATGACATACAACTTTGCATCTCAGCTGAATGTTTCTCCAAGTATTTAAAGACAGTCAAAGCTTCTAAACAAATACAATTTAAAAAGTAAAACCAAAAAACCCCCCAAGTTTTGTTGTCCATGAGGCTTACCATAATCCATGTCTCATCACAAAAATCACCTGAACTTCTATCCTCTGAATCTGAGAAAAGGTCAAGATCTTTACTTTTTATAACCTAGTGACAACTTTGCTAATTGAATGCCGGCAATCTATAGCATATGAGCTTTGCCACAATCAATATTACATTATCTACCTGTATGCTGTCAGCTTTCAAATATTTATCTCTAGCACAAGTTGTTCTCCTTTATTTCAGACTTGTAAATTCACTTGTCTACTTGACAGTTTCACATTGTGGGTATAATATTTCAAATTAAAGTTTACCAAAAAGAATCTTTACTTTCAAAGAGAATCTTTACTTTCAAAGAGAATCTGACTTCTTTACTGCTATGGCGCTTGTCTGTGGACCAAGATTATTTCACTAGCTTCACATACTTTTTTCAAAATCCCAGTTTTGCCATTTACCAATTACTTGGATCTTGGACAAATTACTGTCCTTTCTGAGACTCAGTTTCTTGTTTGCTTACTGTCATTTATCCAATGTGTCATATATAGTTGGAGTTTAATATTTGCTGAATCAAAAATAAATTTACGTTTACAATATTAGTTAATATATGAAATGTTCGTGATACATAGTGATACTAGAAGGGTGGCTGCCATTGATTTTAAGAGCTAGATTTATTCCTAAAATTTTAACCTGTTTATCTAACATCTATCTTATTCTCTTTCCTTTCCAAAAAGGTAAACCCTAAGATAAAAGCATTTTCTTCATTCAATGCTATATCTCTAGCACTTAGCACCTAAAACTGTTCTTGGAACATTAAAAGAACTCAAAAAATATTGAAATGAATGAACAAAAAAGATGGTACATAGTTCTTGGTTAGAATGATTAGCAAGATAAAAGATAGATATGTTGCAAACAACCTCTCAAAATAGACTAATATTCATTCTTAAAAACTTAAGTAAAATAAGCCATGCAAAATTCTAAGTACATATATAACAAGTGCTCCATGAATGTTGGCTACTATCACATACCACTATCATGAAAGTCATTTCATTATCCTATTTCCCTAAGAAACAATATCCTAGAGCACACTGGCTTCCTTTACCATAGTAATGCTTTCGCCACATTGTTTTTTTTTTTTTTTTTTTTTTTGTATTTGTTTCTCTTTTATTTTTTTCCATTTATTTTTATTAGTTGGAGGCTAATTACTTTACAATATTGTAGTGGTTTTTGCCATACATTGACATGAATCAGCCATTGATTTACATGTATTCCCCATCCCGATCCCCCCTCCCACCTCCCTCTCCACCTGATCCCTCTGGGTCTTCCCAGTGCACCAGCCCTGAGCACTTGTCTCATGCATCCAACCTGGGCTGGTGATCTGTTTCACCCTTGATAGTATACTTGTTTCAACGCTATTCTCTCAGAACATCCCACCCTCGCCTTCTCCCACAGAGTCCAAAAGTCTATTCTGTACATCTGTGTCTCTTTTTCTGTTTTGCATATAGGGTTATCATTACCATCTTTCTAAATTCCATATATATGCATTAGTATACTGTATTGGTCTTTATTTTCTGGTTTACTTCACTCTGTATAATGGGCTCCAGTTTCATCCATCTCATTAGAACTGATTCAAATGAATTCTTTTTAATGGCTGACTAATATTCCATTGTGTATATGTACCACAGCTTCCTTATCCATTCGTCTGCTGATGGACATCTAGGTTGTTTCCATGTCCTGGCAATTATAAACAGTGCTGCGATGAACATTGGGGTGCACGTGTCTCTTTCAGATCTGGTTTCCTCAGTGTGTATGCCCAGAAGTGGGATTGCTGGGTCATATGACAGTTCTATTTCCAGTTTTTTAAGAAATCTCTACACTGTTCTCCATAGCGGTTGTACTAGTTTGCATTCCCACCAGCAGTGTAAGAGGGTTCCCTTTTCTCCACACTCTCTCCAGCATTTATTGCTTGTAGACTTTTGGATAGCAGTCATCCTGGCTGGCGTGTAATGGTACCTCATTGTGTTCACCACATTCTTAAAGGTAAGCTTGTGCTTTGGCTTTTATTAAATATATGTATTAGAAAAAGTAATGTATATCTTCTCCAAAAACGACTCTTTAGTTCAGTCGTGTCCAACTCTTTGCGACCCCATGAACTGCAGCATGCCAGGCCTCCCTGTCCATCACAAGACCCAGGGTTTACTCAAACTCATGTCCATTGAGTTGGCATTGCAATCCAACCATCTCATCCTCTGTTGTCCCCTTCTCCTCCCACCTTAAATCTTTCTCAGTATCAGGGTCTTTTTAAATAGGTCAGTTTGCATCACATGGCAAAAGTATTGGAGTTCCAACTTCAACATCAGACCTTCCAATAAATCTTCAGGACTGATTTCCTTTAAGATATACTGGTTGGAATTCCTTGCAGTCCAAGGTACTTTCAAAAGTCTTCTCCAACACCACAGATTTCAAAAGCATCAATTCTTTGGCACTCAGCTTTCTTTATAGTCCAACTCTCACATCCATACATGACTACTGGAAAAACCATAGCTTTGATTAAATGTACCTTGTTGGCAAAGTAATGTCTCTGCTTTTTAATATGCTGTCTAGGTTGGTCATAACTTTTCTTCCAAGGAGTAAGTGTCTTTTAATTTCATGGCTGCAGTCACCATCTGCAGTGACTTTGGAGCTTTCCCCCCCGCCCCCAAAAAATAGTCTGCAACTGTTTCCCCATCTATTTGCCATGAAGTGATGGAACTGGATGCCATGATCTTAGTTTTCTGAATGTTGGGTTTTAAGCCGACTTTTTCACTCTCCTCTTTCACTTTTATCAAGAGGCTCTTTAGTTCTTCTTCACTTTCTGCCATAAATGTGGTGTCATCTGCCTATCTGAGGTTATTGATACTTCTCCCGGCAATCTTGATTCCAGCTTGTGCTTTCTCCAGCCCAGCATTTCTCATGATGTACTCTGCATATAAGTTAAATAAGCAGGGTGACAATATACAGCCTTGCCGTACTCCTTTTCCTATTTGGAACCAGTCTGTTGTCCCATGTCCAGTTCTAACTGTTGCTTCCTGACCTGCATACCGGTTTCTCAAGAGGCAGGTCAGGTGGTCTGGTATTCCCATCTCTTTCAGAATTTTCCACAGTTTGTTGTGATCCACACAGTCACAGGATTTTACATAGTCAATAAAGCAAAAATAGGTGTTTTTCTGAAACTCTCTTGCTTTTTTGATGATCCAACAGATGTTGGCAATTTGACTTCTGTTTCCTCTGTCTTTTCTAAATCCAGTTTTAACATCTGGAAGTTCATGGTTCATATACTGTTGAAGCCTGGCTTGGAGAATTTTGAGCATTACTTTCCTAGTGTGTGAAATGAGTACAGTTGTGTGGTAGTTTGAGCATTATTTGGCATTGCCATTCTTTGGGATTGGAATGAAAACTGACCTTTTCCAGTCCTGTGACCACTGCTGCGTTTCCCAGATTTGTTGGCATATCGAGTGCAGCACTTTCACAGCAGCATCTTTTAGGATTTGAAATAGTTCAACTGGAATTCACCATTTCACTAACTTTTTTCATAGTGATGCTTCCTAAGGCCCACTTGACTCTGCCTTTCAGGATATCTGGCTCTAGGTGAGTGATCACGCCATCGTGGTTACCTGGGCCATGAAGGTCTTTTCTGTGTGGTTCTTCGGTGTATTTTTGTCACCTCTTCTTAATATCTTCTGCTTCTGTTAGGTCCATACCATTTCTGTCCTTTATTGTGCTCATCTTTGCATGAAATGTTCCCTTGGTATATCTAATTTTCTTGAAGAAATCTCTAGTCTTTCCCATTCTATTGTTTTCCTCTATTTCTTTGCACTGATCACTGAGGAAGGCTTTCTTATCTCTCCTTGCTATTCTTTGGAACTTTGCATTCAAATGGGTATATCTTTCCTTTTCTCCTTTGCCTTTTGCTTCTCTTCTTTTCTCAGCTATTTGTAAGGTCTCCTCAGACAAACATTTGCTGCAAACATTTGCCTCTTTGCATTTCTTTTTTCTTGGAGATGGTCTTGATCACTGACTCCTGTATAATGTCACGAACCTCTGTCCATAGTTCATCAGGCACTCTGCCTATCAGATCTAACCCCTTGAATCTATTTGTCACTGCCACTGTATAATTGTAAGGGATTTGATTTTGTTCCTACCTGAATGGTCTAGTGGTTTTCCCTACTTCCATCAATTTAAGTCTGAATTTGGCAATAAGGAGTTCATGATCTGACCCACAGTCAGCTCCTGGTGTTGTTTTTGCTGCCTGTATAGAGCTTCTCCATCTTTGGCTACAAAGAATATAATCAATCTGATTTTGGTGTTGACCATATGGTAAAGTCCATGTGTAGAGCCTTTTCTTGTGTTGTTGGAAGAGGGTGTTTGCTATGACCAGCGCATTCTCTTGGCAAAACTCTATCAGCCTTTGTCCTGCTTCACTCTGTACTTCAAGACCAAACTTGCCTGTTACTCAGGTATCTCTTGATTTCCTACTTTTGCATTCCAGTCCCCTATAATGAAAAGGACACCTTTTTTTGTGTATTAGTTCTAGAAGGTCTTGTACGTCTTCATAGAACCATTCAACTTCAGCTTCTCCAGCATTACTGGTCAGATTGTAGACTTGGATTTCTGTGATATTGAATGGTTTGCCTTGAAAATGAACAGAGATCATTTTGTCATTTTTGAGATTGCATCCAAGTACTGCATTTTGGACTCTTCTATTGAATATCATGGCTAGTCCATTTCCTAAGGGATTCTTGCCCACAGCAGTAGATATAATAGTCATCTGTGTTAAATTCACCCATTCCAGTCCATTTTAGTTTGCTGATTCATAAAATGTCAATGCTCACTCTTGCTGTCTCTTGTTTGACCACTTCCAAATGGCCTTGATTCATGGACCTAACAATCCAGGTTCTTATGCAATATTGCTCTTTACAGTATTGGACTTTACTTCCATCACCAGTCACACCCACAACTGGGTGCTGTTTTTGCTTGGCTCTGTCTTTTCATTCTTTCTGGAGTTATTTCTCCACTATTCTCCCAGGGATATTGGGCACCTACCGACTCGGGGAGTTCATCTTTCAGTGTCCTATCTTTCTGCCTTTTCATATTCTTCATGGGGTTCTCAAGGCAAGAATACTGAAGTGGTTTGTCATTCCCTTCTCCAGTGGACCACATTTTGTCAGAACTCTTCACCATGACCCATCCATCTTGGGTGGCTCTACACGACATGGCTCATAGTTTCATTGAGTTAGACAAGCCTGTGATCTTAGATCTTCTCTATAAACATAGTCAAATGGAAAGTATACTTTATTTAAATACATCTTATTTAAATTACTAACATAATAGTGACTCAATTTGAATTATATGAACATTTATTTATTCATTCACTAATTCACTCATTTATTCCACTAATATACATCAAGGTTTTTTTAGGTACAAAATGCAATCAGGTGCTACCATCAATGTGAAGATTTATAAGATATTGTGATTTAAGAAACTACACCTAGTAAGAGATAGATGGATTCAAATCACAAATCTATAATTCTGAGGAGTTATAGAGCTAAAAGTTATCTTACACAAAGATAATCAATTCCCTATCTGTCATTTACAAATGGGGAAACTGAGACACAGTGAAGTTAAGAAGATATTCAGGAATTAGAATCTAGATTATCCAAATCCTAATCAAGTTTTTTTCCCCACTAGATCATCCAATACAATGAAACAAGTGCTATGAATAAGCATAAGGGAAAACACATTCTAGCCAAATGAGAGAAGGGGGAAATTTTTGAATTTTCATATGATGAAAGGGTAGAAGGTCTCTAAGCAAAGATGAAGTGTAAGTAAAGGCATGGTGTGTGGAAGAGAGCGTGTTTGAGCCCCTGCTCAGTGAAGGTGATAGATGGAGATATGAGATGGGAACTGACACAGAACACAAAGGAAACAAAATCCCAAACAGCTATAGTGTTAGTTCAAGGAATCTTTGCTTTACTATTTACAGGCTTTTTGTTTTTTATTTTAGAAGTTTATGGCTTGATGGGACCTTTTCAGAGACAGTAACTCAGGTACCATGGTGAAGGATGGGTTGAGAGGCAGAGCTAGACCACCTACAAGGCTACCGAGATAGCCCAGGTGAAGAGTGGTCTGTAAGCGGCAGCAGCATCAGAGGGGGAGGAGCTCAGACAAAGAAGCAATAGTAATAAAATAGGGATCTTGAATAGGAAGACAGGGTTGTAAAGATGATTTTGGTGTGAACTGAAACAACTATGTCAGTATATTAAACAGCTTTGTTTAGCAATAAATGGACAGAATTGTTTTCATTAATATAATCAAATGTGTCTTGAAATTTTGGCAGTTTAAATAACAAAGTGTTTCAAGCTTTCCAGCTAAAATCTGAAGCAAGAGAAGGATGCTCAATTAAGAGAAGGATGCTCTTCTAGTAAACATAATATCGGAAGTCCTAACCACAGCACTCAGACAAGAAATGTATGCAAATTAGAAGGGAAGAGGTAAAATTGTTATTACATGCAGATAATAAGATACTGTATATGGAAAACACTAAAGTCTCTGCACAAAAAGTATAGAACTAAAAATAACAAATTCAGCAAGATAACAGGACATAAGATTAGCATGCAGAAATCTTTGCATTTCTTTAAAGTAACAATAAGATATCAGAAAGGGAAAGTAAAACAAATCCCTTTTAAAATTATTTTTAAAAATCTAGGAATAAACCTGACCAAGGAGGTAAAAGACATGTACACTGAGAACTATAAAACACTGATAAAGATGACTCAAAGAAATGGAAAACTATCCCATATTCTTGGATTGAAAGAATTATTACTAGTCAAACAACCTACAGATTTAATGTGATCCCTATCAAATTACCCATGGCATTTTTCACAGAACCAGAACAAATAATCTAAAATTTACATGGAACCATATAAGACCCTTCCCTGATCTTCCCTGGTGCCTCAGATGGCAAAGAATCTGCCTGCAATGCAGAAGACCCAGGTTCAATCCCCGGGTCAGGAAGATCCTCTGAAGAAGGGAGTGGCAATCCACTTGAGTATTCTTGCCTGGAGAACCCCACGGACAGAGGAGCCTGGTGGGCTACAGTCCATGGGATTGCAGGTCAGACACAACTGAGTGAACAACACATAAAAGACCCAGAATTGCCAAAGCAATCCTGAAGAAAAAGAACAAAGCTGGAGGCATAACCATCCCAGACTTCAGACAATACTTCAAAACTACAGTAATCAAAACATCATGGTATTGGCACAAAAACTGACATATAGATCAGTGAAACAGAAGAGAGCTCAGAAATAAACCCATACACTTATGGGTTGGGAAGTGGTGTTGGGAAAGCTGGACAGCTACATGTAAACCAATGAAGTTGGAACACACCCTCACACCATACACAAAAATAAGCTCAAAATGGCTTTAAGACTTAAGTATAAGACATAACACTATAAAACTCCTAGAAGAGAAGATAGAGCATTCTCTGACATAAATCATAGCAATGTTTTCTTGGATCAATCTTCCAAGGAAATAGAAATAAAAGCAAAACTACATAAATGGGACCTAGTCAAATTTATAAGATTTGTGTAGCAAAGGAAGCCATAAACAAAATGAAAAGGCAAACTATGGTCTGGGAGAAAATGTTTGCAAACCATGTGAATGACAAGGACTTAATTTCCAAAATATACACACAGCTTATACAACTCAATAACAATTAAAAAAAAGTCATAAAGTGGGCAGAAGACCTAAATAGGCATTTTTCCAAAGAAGACATTTGTACAGCTAACAAGCACATGAAAATGTGCTCAGCATCACTAACTATTAGAGAAATGCAAATCAAAACTACAATGAGGTATCACCTCACACCAGTCAAAATGGCCATCTTTAAAAAGTCTACAAATAACAAATGTTGGAGAGGGTGTAGAGAAAAGAGAACCCTTCTATGCTGTTGTTGGGAATGTAAATTGGTATAGCCATTCTGAAAAACAGTATGGAGGTTCCTTAAAAAGCTAGGGTTGCCATTTGACTCAGCAATCCCTCTCCTGAGCATATAACTGGGAAAAACTCTAATTTGAAAAGCTACATGCACCAAATGTTCACTGCAGCAATATTTACAATGGCCAAAATATGAAAACAACTTAAACTTCCATCAACAGATGAAAGAATAAAGATGTGGTATATAAATACAATGGACTACTACTCATGCATAAAAAGGAAATAATGCTATTTGCAGAACCATATATGAACCTAGAGATTATCCTACTAAATGAACTAAGTCAGAAAGAGACACATACCAACTATCTCACTTATATGGGGAATCTAAAATATGATACAAATGGACTTATTTACAAAACAAATAGACTCACAGACATAGAAAACAAACTTACAGTTACCAAAGGGGAAAGAAGGGGAGGAATAAATTAGTAGTTTGGGATTAGTGGATACAAACTGAAATAAATAGATAGATAGATAGATAGATAGCTAGCTAGCTAAACAACAAGGTCCTACTGTATAGCAAAGGAAACTATATTCAATACCCTGTAATGAACTGTAATGGAAAAGAATATGAAAAAGGATATATAATCACTTTTCTATACATAAAGAACTAACACAAAGCTGTAAATCAGTTATGCTTCAATTAAAAAAATATTCTTAAAGTATTTCTTCAAAATCATTTAGTGAGGTCAAAAAATCAGCCTTCAAAAGGAGTTCAAGTATCTGCTTCACTGGAATCTCTTTGCCTTCCACAATCCCTAAACAATATAGTACTGGATATATATTTGTTATTTTAGTGTGTATATAAGTATGTATATACAGTTATTAAAGTATATGTATAGTATATACAGACACATTGTGTATTATAGTATTATATACATAGTATATATATGCTGTTACAGTATTTGTATAAGTATCTATTTTCTCTAATCTACTATAACCTCCTTGAAAATAGGAATATACTTATCTTGTTTCCCCAGCGTCTCACATAGTTCCCCCTCCCTGAGTATACCAAAGCTTTCTGTGTGTATACTCCTTTCCTGGTAATTGGTAAAGTCCTTTAATCAAAACTTAGTTGTGGACATGCCTAATCAGAACATCAATCAGTATCCCTGTCTGCATTTTCCCACCTTTTTTTTTTTTTTTCCTACAAGGATGGCAAAATTCCTTGGTAAAATCTGTGTCCTAGATCTACAAAGGTTCTTTCCCTTGTCAGCAAAAAACATATGCCAAAACAGGAAATGTGTGGTGGTCCTAAGTAACATGTTATCAGTGAACCCACCCTGGTCCCAAAAATATCACCATTTCTTTTTCAATGTTGAGTCTTTTAAGCATTCTATTTTGGAATCTTTGGTGTGACTGAGTTTGGTCTAGTTTGCAGAATTATAAAACAGCTTCTAATATTGAGAACTTACCATCTGCCAGGTATTCTTTCAACCATTTTCCCTGTAATGCTCACTACTATTTCTTTGAGTATATCCTCTTAGTCTCACATTTTATAGATGAGGAAACTGAAGAACAGAGATGCTCGATAACTTGGTTAAGGTCACACAATCTTAACCAAGGTAAAGAGTAAAGCCAGAATTCTCTTAGAAGTCTAAATTCACAGCTCTTCCTTCAAATAATCCACAACACTGTTTGTCATTGAATCTTTCCTCTTAAAACTGAAAAGATGCCTCAGTCTAAAAGGCATTCTTTCTGGGAATCTTCCTCTGGCCAGGCAGATACTGATTTTTTTGTTTATATTTCACCTGGGTTTTGTACTCACCTCTATTAATATAATTATTTTAGCATATTTTACATTTATTTTATTTTTTACATAAATAAAAATATATTTACTTTTACACTTTACATTTATTTGCATGCCTACTTTCTTACTGGACTGTCAACATCTCCATAAACGAGGTTATATCTCCTTAAATATGAAAGGTTCAACATTTGGTACAAATGTTCCATAAGAGGTCCTAAGAAACTCAGGTTTCTCCCATAAAATTCATCATGACACTTTTATCTCCCCAAAGTCAGGCTCTTATACTTTTCTTCTTAGTCTTCTTTAAAAAAACAAAACCCCAAAGTACAGTCTTTTTCTTGTTTCAGATTTTTTTTTTTTTCTTTTTCCCATATACTTTAGCTCACTCCAGGCTACTGCTTTCCTGACTCTATTCTGGGACATTTGGACCACTGTTTTAAAATTGTCTTGAAAGAAAAAAAAAGAGAATTCCCTGCTGGTTCAGTGGTTAGGATTAAGTGCTTTCACTGCCATGGGCCTGGGTTTGATCCCTTTTTGAGAACCTAAGATGCCACAGGTCTCATGGCATGGCCAAAAAAATGTTTAACTGTCTTGGTTATGTGCCTCATCTCTCATCTTTTATTTGTATGCTGTTAAGTCTGAGCCCATTGGAAAGACTATTTGTATAGTCACATATATCCATCTATATGCCCTTCTTTCTTTATTCATCTGATATGCTACTGCAGTGTCAAGAAAGTCTTTTTGATAGCTTCCTATCTTTCCCAATCCACTACCTGTCCTTCTTCCAATTGTACTCCATTACATTCCATCTAACTTTGTTTCAAGATTTTTGAAATCTGCCTTCTCCAAAATATACAGATTATGACCAGTGACTTCCTTCACTGGTGTGTGTGCTTAGACACTCAGTCATGTCTGAATCTTTGGAACCCCATGGACTGTTTTTCGCTAGCCTCTTCTGTGCATGGGGATTCTCCAGGCCAAGAATACTGGAGTGGGTTGCCCTGCCCTCCTCCAGGGGATCTTCCCAACCCAGAGACTGAACCCAGGTCTCCTGCATTGCAGGCAGATTCTTTACCATCTGAGCCACCAGGGAAGCCCCCCTTCATTGGTAATTTACATAATTATATCACATGCATTTTCATATCTATAAATTTATCATATGAAGGAACTGAAGTTGGAGGGACTTAATAAAATACTCAAGGTGAGATATCTTCTAAGCAGCAGGGAACTGCTGAAAATCAGGTCTATCTGATGCTAAACAGGCATGTACTCTTAATCCATTTTACACAGTATATGCTCATAAATTCTACATGAGGTGCCTCAGGCCTGAAAAGTCACACTAACATAAACCTGAGTGCAAGCTCACCCAAAGCCAGTCAGGCAGCACCCAGCAGAACTGAAATTAGAAACCAAGTTTCTGATTGCCTGTTTCGAGCTAGATAGAGAGAGCATACTGACTTGGTATTTTATGTATTTTGAAGAATTAGAAAGAATTTGAAGAGTGTGGATGGATATAGTACCACTAGATTCAAATGTTATCCTAGAAAAGGTTAGCCTTTCGTCCTTCACTCTCTGTCATTATTCACATGGAGTGGGAATGATTGGGATATCCCATAAAAGGCTTTGCGGATGTGATACTACAGTTTTAGTCAGCTGGCATATCAGTGGTTCCTTTTCCAGAGTCATTGTTAATGCATCCTCCTCCTCATTTTTCCGCTTCTGCTTTCATAATAAAAATAGAGGTTTATTAAAAAAATGAAAGTAAAGGAAACATTTGCCCAATTCTTGTTCAGGAATTTTCACTGAAGGCTAAAAATAACTCACGATTTATTAGGAAATTAAATTTATTCTACTGACTCCTTTTAGCTCTATTACCTTTGTCTTAAATTCTCCTTCTTCAGCTTTCTACCCCTTCAGTAATAGTCACCTAGGCTTTGCTGATACTCGGTTCTCTTAACACCTATCTGCTGTCTCACTCAAGATTAAATCTACATGGATGGACCTAGAGATTATCATGCTATGTGAAATCAGACAAAGACAAGTATCATATAATATCTCTTATATGTGGAATCTGAAAAAAATGATATAAATGAACTTATTTACAAAACAGACTCACAGACTTTGAAAACAAACTAAGGTTACCAAACAGGAAAGTGGGTAGAGGAGTGATGAATTAGAAGTCTGGGATTAACATATACACACTGCTATATATAAAGAAGATGACTAATAAGAACCTGCTATACTGCACAGGGAAATATACTCAATAGTAGTGGTCTACATGGGAAAAGAATCTAGAAAAAAGAATGGATGTATGTTTATGTATATCTGATTCACTTGGCTATACACCTGAAAATAACACAGCATTGTAAATCAACTATACTCCAATAAAAATTTTTTAAAAAGATAACCCACAGGGACCTACTATATAGCACAGGAAATGATACTCAATATCTTATAATAAACTATAATGAAAACATTATATATGTATATATACATTATTACCTATATTCTTATATGTATATACATATATATATATAACTGAATTACTTTGCTATACTTTGAAATATTAATACCCTCAGATAGGCATATGACACCACTCTAATGGCAGAAAATGAGGAGGAACTAAAGAGCCTCTTGATGAAAGTGAAAGAAGAGAGTGAAAAAGTTGGCTTAAAACTCAACATTCAAAAGATGAAGATTATGGCATCTGGTCCCATCATTTCATGGCAAATAGATGGGGAAACAATGGACACAGTGACTAACTATCTTCTTGGGCTCCAAAATCACTGCAGATGGTGATTGCAGCCATGAAATTAAAAGATGCTTGCTCCTTGGAAGAAAAACTATGACCAACCTAGATAGCATATTAAAAACCAGAGACATTGCTTTGCCAATAAAGGTCCATCTAGTTAAAGCTATGGTTTTCTCAGTAGTAATGTATGGATGTGAGAGTTGGACTATAAAGAAAGCTGAGTGCTGAAGAATTGATGATTTTGAACTGTGGTGTTGGAGAAGACTCTTGAGAGTCTCTTGGACTGCAAGGAGATCTAACCAGTAAATCCCAAAGGAAATCAGTCTTGAATATTCATTAGAAGGACTGATGCTGAAGCTGAAACTCTAATACTTTTGCCATCTGATGCAAAGAACTGACTCATTGGAAAAGACCTTGATGCTGGGAAAGATCGAAGGCAGGAGGAGAAGGGAACGACAGAGGATGAGATGGTTGGATGGCATCACTGACTCAATGGACGTGAGTTTGAGCAAGCTCTGGGAGTTTGTGATGGACAGGGAAGTCTGGCATGCTGCAGTCCATGGGGTCGCAAAGAGTTAGATATGACTGAACGACTGAACTGACTGAACTGACTTTGCTATGCACTTAAAACTAATACAACATTTTAAATCAGCTATACTTCAATAAAAAAATGTAAAAAATATAGTCTAATAGCTTTCTCATATGATGGTCCTTCCAATGTTTGAAGAGTATTAACAAGAACCACCAAGTCTTGTCTCCCTCAGTCAAACATCACGGTTGTTATGGATGAAAGAAGATGAAAGAAGAGAGGTCTAGGAGTCAATGACCTGACTCTGCCACTTAGTAACCGTACTACCTTGATCAAGGCACTTAATGCCACTCAATTTCAGCACTGCAATCTATTAAGACTGGTATAATAATATTTATCTCATAGGATGATTATAGGGAACAAAATCAGTATCATAGTGTGTGACAAAGACTTGCACATTGTAAATTTGTATGTAAATCTGATCATGGCTACCTATACTGACGCACAGTTGAGTTATCCTTACTCTGGAATATAGCACTTCAGAATTGGGGTTGATCTGTAAAAAGTAAAAAGATATAGTTTACTCTCAGTGAAAACACTCTTCTTAATATTGCCTAAAGTGTCATTAGATGTTGTTATTAGCTATGCTGGCTCATCTTAAAGTTACAGTCAGTTAAAAAAAAAACCCAGATCTTCAACTCTGCTTTTCTCATATGCACTCATGGTATTTAACCTAGATGCAGGAATTAATCTTTCTCAAAATAGTTTAAGTATAGTTGATTCATAATATTTGTTATATAAGTTTCAGGTGTACAACATACTAATTCAATATTTTTACATATTACTCCACTTAGAGTTATTAGAAAATGTTCGCTATGTTCCTTGGGCTGTATCGGAATGGGGAATACATGTAACTCTATGGCTGATTCATATCAATGTATGACAAAACCCACTGAAAAAAAAAATAAATAAATAAAACCATATTATGTATATGTAAAAAAAAAATATTCTTAAAGCTTATTTATCTTATACATTGTAGTTTGTACCTATTAATCCCCACTCTGAGGAATTAATCTCTGTACCTGTTAAACTTCACACTGTTGGTCTTGGCCCAGTGCTTGAGTATGTTGAGGACATTTAGAGTGTTGAATGAAGTTTCTGGATGAGGTCTACTACCCAGATTTGCAGTATCTATAAATAAACCAATTTTCTTTCCAGTATCTTTTTTTCTATGGCCAGCTAAAGGCACAGATTTAATCTCTAATTTTCCATTGCAGGACTAGAAGAATCTATACCTATAGATATAGGAGGTCCTGAAATACTTTGAGATGGCATCTTCCAGGGTATCTGACTCCATAATTCCTTGAACATTGTAATATTATACATGAAAGTGAAAGTAAAGTTGCTCAGTCATATCCAACTCATTGCGACCCCTTGGACTGTAGCCTACCAGGCTTCTCAGTTCATGGAGTTTTCTAGGCAAGAGCACTGGAGTGGGTTGCCATTTCCTTCTCCAGGAGTTCTTCCCCACCCAGGGATTGAACCCGGGTCTCCCGCATTGCAGGCAGACTCTTTACCGTCTGAGCCATAAGATGATGACCAAAACCATTCCCAAGAAAAAGAAATGTAAGAAGGCAAAGAGGTTGTCAGAGGAGCCTTACAAATAGCTGAGAAAAGAAGAGAAGCGAAATGCAAAGAAGGGAATGATATACCAAACTTAATGCAGAGTTTAGGAGATAAGCAAGGAGAAATAAGAAAGATTTCTTAAGTGAACATGCAAAGAAATAGAGGAAAACAATAGAATGGGAAAGACTATAGATCACTTCAAGAAAATCAAAGATACCAAGGGAATATTTCATGCAAAGATGGGCACCATAAAGGACAGAAATGGCAAGGACTTAACAGAAGCAGAAGAGATAAAGAAGTGGTGGCAAGAATACACAGAAGAACTGGACAAAAAGATCTTAATAACCTGGATAATAATGATGGTGTGGCCATTCACCTAGAGCCAGACATCCTGGAGTGTGAGTTCAAGTGGGCCTTAGGAAGCATTACTATGAACAAAGATTTGGGAGGTAATGGAATTCCAGCTGAACTATTTCAAATCCTAAAAGATGCTGCTGTGAATGTGCTGCACTCAATATGCCAGCAAATTTGGAAAACTCAGCAGTGACCACAGGACTGGAAAAGGTCCATTTTCATTCCAATCCCAAAGGAAGACAATGCCAAAGAATGTTCAAATTATTGTACAGTTGCACTCATTTCACATGCTAGCAAGATATGCTCAAAATCATTCAAGGTAGTCTTCAGCAGTACATAAACAGAGAACTTCCAGATGTTCAGCTGGATATAAAAAGGCAGAGGAACCAGAGATCAAATCACCAACATCTTTTGGATCATGGGCTTCCCTTGCAGCTCAGTTGGTAAAGAATCTGCCTGCAATGCAGGAGACTCGGGTCTGATCCCTGGGTCAGAAAGATCCCCTGGAGAAGGAAATGACAACCCATCCCAGTATTCTTGCCTGGAGAATCCCATGGACAGAAGAACCTAGCAGGCTATAGTCCACAGGGTCTCAAGAGTCCAACACAACTTAGCAACTAAACCACCACAAGTTGGATCATTAAAAAAGCAAGGGAATTAAAAAAAAATTCCGCTTCTGCTTTACTGACTATGCTAAAGCCTTTGACTGTGTGGATCACAACAAACTGTGAAAACTTCTTAAAGAGATGGGAATACCAGACCTTTTTACCTGCTTCATGAGAAACCTGTATGCAGGGCAAGAAGCAACAGTTAGAACAGGACATGGAACTACAGACTTATTCAAAATTGGGAAAGGAGTACAAGACAACTGTATATTGTCACCCTGCTTATTTAACTTACATGCAGAGTACATCATGTGAAATGCCAGGCTGGATGAATCACAATCTGGAATCAAGATTGCTGGGAGAAATATAAGCTTCAGATATGCAGATGATACTATCCTCATGAAAGAAAGTGAAGAGGGACTAAAGAGCCTCTTGATAAAGGTAAAAGAGGAGAGTGAAAACACTTGCTTAAAACTCAACATTCCAAAAACTAAGATCATGGCATCTGGTCCCATCGTTTCATGGCAAATAGATGGGGAAAAAACAGAACAGTGACAGATTTACTTTTCTTGGGCTCCAAAATCACTTCTGACAGTGATTGCAGCCTTGAAGTTAAAAGATGCTTGCTCCTTGGAATAAAAGCTATAACAAATCTAGACAGTATATTAAAAAGCAAAGATATCACTTTGCCAACAAAGGTCCATATAGTTAAAGCTATGGATTTTACAGTAGTCATGCATGGATGTGAGAGTTGGACCATAAAGATAGTTGAGCACTGAAGAACTGATACTTTTCAAACTGTGGTGTTGGAGAAGACTCTTGAGAGTCCCTTGGACAGTAGAAGATCCAACCAGGCAATCCTAAGGGAAATAAATCCTGAATATTCACTGGAAGGACTGATGCTGAAGCTCCAATACTTTTGTGCCAGATGTGAAGAGGCAAGTCATTGGAAAAGACCTTGATGCTAGGGAGGATTGATTGAGGGCTAGAGGAGAAGGGGGCAACAGAGGATGAAACGGTTGGATGGCATCACCAATTCAATGGACATGAGTTTAACCTAACTCTGGTAGATAACGAAGGACAGGGAAGCCTGGCTTGCTACAGTTCATGGGATTGCAAAGAATTAGACCCAACTTAGCGCCTGAACAATGAATCTCTTGATATGGCTAAGAGAAGCTCCATCACCCCATTTTTGTTGGTGGTATGGGAAAGGAACATTAAGTGGCTTCATTTTCTTGCCAGTGCTTGTAAGAAGCCTCTACTTTTTGACGAAAGGCTGATGATGTCCTAGTAGAAGATGATGATCTGACAACTTTCCATTTTGGTTGCTGTAGTGATGATGAAAATGATCTGACTCATCTCACTTCAAATTCTGGAGATCTTTCCATACCCATTTATTGCATATGAGCACTTCCTCTTTTCAGGAGAATGGAAAATTAGCCATTAGCCAAAATTTATTTTCAATGTTGTTTTTCCATATGTTAAGGATATGTGACTTAGCAATTCTTATATTATCTTAACATCATCTCAAAGATGCAAATAAGTTGAATTGGGTCCAACAGGAAAGTGTCCCATTACAGACAAACCAAGTGCTAAAAAGACAAAACTTTGCAGGGGTGTTATTATTAGGTTAACTAGCCAGGGAAGGGCAAAGAGTAGGATTGGCTTTGGTACTTGGGTTGTAAAAATATGCACACAGATCTTTTTTCTGAGCCTTCTTGCTTAACTAAGCATTTCATTATTACTTTTCTTGTATATCTTACTTCCTTAATTTTTTAAAGTTAAGATATAATATACATATAACATTATATTCATTTCAGGCCTACAGCATAATGATTTGATATTTGTATATAGTACAAAAAGATTACCATAAGAAATCTACTTAACATAACTTTTTTCTGTGATGAGAACTTTGAAGGTCCACTCTGTTAGCAACTTTCAAATATGGAATACAATATTATTAATTATAGTCTCCCTGCTTTATATTACTACTTCCTTAATCTTTAATGAGTTCATGATATTTGTAAGTTCTACCTTTATATACAGTCTTTCCCCTATGTCTTCAAACATATTTAAAATTTTCTATCTTGAAAAAACTTTCTTTGACCCTGCTATCAACTCTAGTAAGAGAGGAACGAACTTTCCAAAACCATATACATGCCCTTTGCCTCTATTTACTTGTCATTTAATCATACATAGAGCTTTTGTTACACCTCTACCATCAAACTGAAATGTTTCCATCATCTATAATATCTCAAATGACCTCTTACTCTTTGACTCCTTTGTAGGGCTATTGTGATTGGCTATATTCCTAAAATTATCCCTTCAAAATATTTTACTATCCTAGTTTTTCATGCTGCCCTAATTTTTGTCTTATCATTGCCCTTAAAATAAATTACAAGGTCTGATATGACTTTGGTCCTTTGTCTAACTCTCTAGCCTTATCTCTTTTCCATCTCATGTTTTACACAATCATGCCAAATTTTTTTTTTCCCCTTGGTTCCTTGATAAGTGCAATTTGTCTTCACTTAACTCTGTTTCTTGGGACATGATATTCTGTCCCACAAGAGTACTCAACCCTACTTCCCTTTCATCAAGCTAACTCCTCATCCCTTATACATATGCTAAAATGCAAGTTATTTAAGAGGTCTTTTGCAACTTTTAAAGTAGGGCTACCTGCTCTTTGATCTCAGAGATCCATATCACAGCACTTACATTATTTTATTGTTATTAAATCAACTGTCAGTCACTTTCACAAAGTTATAGGTTTTGTAAAGATTTGGTCTGTTGCTATATACTCCCAGAGCTAGGCACATGTGGTTATTCACTAGTGGTTGTTGAATGAATAGATGCATAAGATGGATAAATGGATGAGTGGATATTCTCTGTAACCCCTACTGATTCCTCTTCTTCTTTCTTTCCTCTTATGTATAAAATTGAGGTAATCATGTTTCCCATAACTATTTAACAATATTGTGAGGATTAAATAAAGTAATGTATGTAAAATAACTTATTCATACATTACAAACAGATATACTTGCTATTGTGCTTACCAGTTGGCTCCATGGTAGAGTCCCCCTGTGAAGGCAGGAGATGGAGAGGCCAAGAGTTTGATCCCTGGGTCAGGAAGATCCCCTGGAGGAGGAAATGGCAACCCACTCCGAAATTCTTGCCTGGAAAATTCCATAGACAGAGGAGTCTGGAGGGCTACAGCCCATGGGGTTGCAGAGTCATACATGACTGAGTACGCACACATACTTGCTATTATTATTTTTCTCTTATTAACAAGACAGTCTTTCATTATGGTGAAGAATGCCCTCAGAAATATTTATGTTAGGACAGATGTTGCTTAAGGGTACAATTGCAACAAGTAGCAAACAAGCCTTAGACGTCTAATGCACAATATAGTGAATACCGACAACAATGTTGTATTGTAAGCATTAAACTTGCTAGGTTTTCCTGGTGGCTCAGACAGTAAAGAATCTGCCTGCAATGCAGGAGACCCAGACTCAATCCCTGAGTCAGGAAGACCCCCTGGAGAAGGAAATGGGTACCCACTTCAGTATTCTTGCCTGGATAGTTCCATGGACAGAGGAGCCTGGTTGGCTGCTACAGTCCACGGGGTCACAAAGAGTTAGACATGACTGAGAGAGGAACACTTTCACTTTCTTTTCACTTTTAAACTTGCTAAGAGACTGCTACTGCTGCTGCTGCTAAGTCACTTCAGTTGTGTCCGACTCTGTGCAACCCCATTGACGGCAGCCCACCAGGCTCTGCTGTCCCTGGGATTCTCCAGGCAAGAACACTGGAATGGGTTGCCATTTCCTTCTCCAGTGCTAAGAGACTAGAACTTAATAATTCCAATCACCAGAAAGAAATAAAAAATATGTAACTACATAGAGGTCTTAATTGTTGCTACAATGTCAATTATAGTCGAGTATATAAATGTATCAAGTTACAATGTTATGTCAAATACAGTTCAATTTAAAAAAAATCTGGAAGATGGCAGAGGACTAGGACGGGGAGACCACTTTCTGCCCCACAAATTCATTGAAAGAACATTTGAACGCTGAGCACATTCCACAAAACAACTTCTGAATGCTGGCAGAGGACATCAGGCACCCAGAAAGGCAGCCCATTGTCTTCAAAAGGAGGTAGGACAAAATATAAAAGATAAAAAAAGAGAGAGAGAGAGACAAAAGAGGTAGGGATGGAGATCCGTCCGGAAGGGAGTCTTAAAAAAAAAAAGAGAGAGAGAGAGAGAGAAGTTTCCAAACACCAGGAAACACTCTCTCTGGCGGGTCTGTGGTAAGCCTTGGAATCTCAGAGGGCAAAATAACCGGGAGGAAAAATAAACAAATAATTAAAATCCACAGATTATGTGCCTAACAGTAACTCCCAGCGGAGCAACAACCCAGACGCTGGCATCCCCCACTAGCAAGCGAGGGCTGGACAGGGAGGCGCGGGCTGCATTGCTTAGGGTAAGGACCGGGGCTGAATGCCCCAAGGGCAGTCTGAGGGAACAAGCTTGCGATAGCAACCCAGACTGTGGGATAGCTATTTCGTGAAAAGCCCTAACCTAAGACACCGCCAGGCCTGCTCACAGAACAAAGGACTGAGCAGAGCTAGCCGGCTGCGGACCGGCCCATCCCCCGCCCGAGACATGCAGGCGAGGGCAGCCAGAGCCAGAAGGGGCAATCCGGGCCCCAGAGAAGAATCCTCTACCAAACTGCAAGCAGGCTTCATTGCTAACCAAGACTTCTTGGGATTCTGGATGGTCGACATCCGCCAGGAGGGTCGCAGCCAGAGATCAGCTCCCCAGAAGAGGCACACAGCACACCTGAGAAGGCGCACCTGTTGTACACCCAGAAAACCAAGCGGCTGGGACGGGGGAGGTGATACGTCGCAGCTTCCAACTGGGGGCGACTGAGCTCACAAAGCAACTGGTCACCTGAGCTGCTCGGACCTGGGACGGGCACAAAACGCAGGCCCAACCGAGTCTGCGCGTTTGTGAACCCGAGAACATAAACAGCTTAGACCTGGGGAATGCATGCAACCCGCATCAGACAGTTCCCAGCAGAGCAACCTAGAGCCTGAGCAGTGTAGACCGGGAAAGCACACACGCCATGAGCTGGGGCAAACCCAGTGTGGCTGAGACACTGCGAGTGCTCCCCACACATGCCAGTGATGTTGTTTGTTCCTCCCTCCCCACAGCACGGCTGAACAAGTGAGCCTAAAAAAAAGTGACCACCACCGCCCACCTTTTGTCAGGGCGGAAATTAGACACTGAAGAGACCAGCAAACGGAAGAAGCTAAAAGAAACAGGGGGAACTGCTTTGGAAGTGACAGGTGCAACAGATTAAAACCCTGTAGTTAGCACCAACTACATAGGAAGGGGCCTATAGACCTTGAGAAGTATAAGCTGGACCAAGGAACTATCTGAAAATGAACTGACTCCACCCTGTCTGCAACAGCTCCAGAGAAAGTCCTAGATACATTTTAACTATTATCATTTTTTAAATTAAAAATCTTTGTTTTTTATTTTTAAGTCCCCTATCACTCCTTTAATTTTCATTTTTAATACCTACTATTACCTTGCAAAAAAAAAAAAGACACCCTATTTTTAAAGCAAACTTCATATATATATATATTATAATTTTTGTGACTTTTTTTTAATATTGTATTTTTGAGAATCTAACATCTACTCTAGATTTTTAATCTTTGCTTTTTAGTATTTGTTATCAACTTTGTACCTTTAAGAACCCAATCTTCAGTACCCATTTTTACTTGGAATCGAGATCATTGGCCTGATTGCTCTCTCTCCATTTTGACTCTCCTTTTTTTCTCCACGAGGTCGCTTCTATCTCCCCTCTCCCCTCTTTCTTCTCTACCCAACTCTGTGAATCTCTTTGTTTGTTCTGGGCTGTGGAGAACACTTAGGGAACTGATTAGTGGCTGGATCTGTCTCTCTCCTTTTGACTCCCCCTTTCATCCTCCTGGCCACGTCTGTCTCCTTCCTCCCTCTTCTCTTCTCTGTGTAACTCCGTGAACATCTCTGAGGGGTCCAGACTGTGGAGAGCACATAGGGAAGTGATTACTGGCTAGCTTGCTCTCTCCCCTTTTGATTTCCCCTCTTCTCCTCCTGGTCACCTCTATCTCCCTCCTCCCTCTTCTCTTCTCCATGTAACTCTGTGTACCTCTCCCAGTGTCCCTCACTATGGAGAAACTTTTCATCATTAACCTAGATGTTTTATCATCAGTGCTGTATAGATCGAGAAATCTTGAGGCTACTATAAGAATAAGACTGAAAACCAGAGGCAGGAGGTTTAAGTCCAAATCCTGAGAACACAAGAGAACTTCTGAATCCAGGGAACATTAATCAATAGGAGCTCATCAAATGCCTCCATACATAAACTGAAACCAAGTACCACCTAAGGGCCAACAAGTTCCAGAGCAAGACATACCACACAAATTCTCCAGCAACACAGGGACATAGTGCTGAGCTTCAATATACAGGCTGCCCCAAATCACATCAAACCCATTGACATCTCCAAACTCATTACTGGACACTTCATTGCACTCCAGAGAGAAGAAATCCAGCTCCACCCACCAGAACACCAACACAAGCTTCTCTAACCAGGAAACCTTGACAAGCCACCACTTCAACCCCACCCACAGCAAGGAACCTCCACAATAAAGAGGAACCACAAACTGCCAGAATACAGAAAGGCCACCCCAAACACAACAATATAAACAAGATGAAAAGGCAGAGAAATACCCAGCAGGTAAAGGAATAGGATAAATGCCCACCAAACCAAACAAAAGAGGAAAAGATAGGGAATATACCTGAAAAAGAACTCTGAATAATGATAGTGAAAATGATCCAAAATCTTGAAAACAAATTGGAGTTACAGATAAATAGCCTGGAGACAAGGATCAAGAAGATGCAAGAAAGGTTTAACAAGGACCTAAAAGAAATAAAAAAGAGTCAATATATAGTGAATAATGCAATAAATGAGATGAAAAACACTCTGGAGGAAACCAACAGTACAATAATGGAGGCAGAAGATAGGATAAGTGAGGTAGAAGATAAAATTGTAGAAATAAAGGAAACAGAGAGGAAAAAAGAAAAAAGAATTAAAAGAAATGAGGATAAACTCAGAGACCTCTGGGACAATGTTAAATGTCCCAACATTCGAATCATAGGAGTCCCAGAAGAAGAAGACAAAAAGAAAGACCATGAGAAAATACTTGAGGAGACAACAGTTGAAAACTTCCCTACAATGGGGAAGGAAATAATCACCCAAGTCCAAGAAACCCAGAGAGTCCCAAACAGGATAAACCTAAGACGAAACACCCAAAGACACATATTAATCAAATTAACAAAGATCAAACACAAAGAACAAATATTAAAAGCAGCAAGGGAAAAACAACAAATAACACACAAGGGGATTCCCATAAGGATGACAGCTGATCTTTCAAAAGAAACACTTCAGGCCAGAAGGGAATGGCAGGACATACTTAAAGTGATGAAAGAAAATAAACTACAGCCCAGATTACTGTACTCAGCAAGGATCTCATTCAAATATGAAGGAGAAATCAAAAGCTTCACAGACAAGTAAAAGCTGAGAGAATTCAGCACCACAAAACCAGCTCTCCAACAAATGCTAAAAGATCTTCTCTAGACCGGAAACACAGAAAGGGTGTATAAAGTCAAACCCCAAACAATAAAGTAAATGGCAACAGGATTATACTTATCAATAATTACCTTAAATGTAAATGGGTTGAATGCCCCAACCAAAAGACAGAGACAGGCTGAATGGGTACAAAAACAAGACCCCTATATATGCTGTCTATAAGAGACCCACCTCGAAACAAGCGACACATACAGACAGAAAGTGAAGGGCTGGAAAAAGATATTCCATGCAAATAGAGACCAAAAGAAAGCAGGAGTAGCAATATTCATGTCAGATAAAATAGACTTTAAAACAAAGGCTGTGAAGAGAGACAAAGATGGACACTACATAATGATCAAAGGATCAATCCAAGAA